>NC_069701.1:42481891-42784921 GCF_023699985.2 Odocoileus virginianus
CCCCCATGGCGAGAGCGCGGGAATAACGCCCATAAATCACCCTTTCGTTAGAGCCCGTGGGGCTGGCTGGTCTCACAGAGCCGGGTATGAGTGGAAATAGATCACAGCGCTTCATAACGTCGTAATTTATGGCAGGAGACGGTGTAATTGTGTTTATGACTTTGTTTTAGTGCTTTAGCTCTTGGAGAAAAGTCAGCCGTGTTTCTAGCTGCTGAGGTTTCACTACCAGTCCCCAGGGCAGCCGGCCGGCCGAGCTCTTGGTCCTGCGGCTCAAGGTGCACCCGGCCGGCCATGGAGATGGCCTCGGGGCCTGGCCCACGGCAGCGGCCGGGCCAGGGTGTGTGCCCTGTGGTCTGCAGGAGGCCCCGGACGCATTTTGGGTGTGTGGGCCACACAGCAGTGGGGCAGGGTCCTCGGGAGGGCCTGGGCGGTGGGCAGGCTCCTGGGCTCATCTTCTGCCTCTGCCTCTTCCTGGGGGATGACCTTGACCTCGTCGCCCTGAACTCAGTCTCCCCATCTGTAAAATGGGCATGTTGGCTGAGTCTCCCTCAGTAGGATGTTGTAAGGATTAAATGAGTGAATGCAAGAAACCACTAGAAAGGGGGTTTGGCATCCAGCAAATGCAGATTAAGTCTCCTGTTGACCATTACTGTACCTATTGTTAGCAATTTGAATGTGTGCAGCATGGCCTGAGGGCTGGTCGGCAGGGTGTGTGCACAGATGTGTGTGCACAGATGTGTGTGCACACAAGTGCTCCAACTTTATAAGGAGACTGAATGTGCAAGAACGCCTGGGCTGCCTTTGCATAGTTCCTTTAAACAAGTCCACCGGATCACTCCCTGAGCTGCTCAAGGGTGTGTGTGTGTCTGTCTGGACCTCGCGGCCCCTGGGCCTTGGCATGTGCCATGGCAGTGATGCTGCTGGGAGGGGGCCGCTCAGAGGGCAAGCTCTGCCGCTAGGCACAGGGACTCTGCCGGGGGCCGATCGAACTCTCCTAACTGGAAGACAGGCCTCTGGGTCCCGTGGTCACCAACACCCCAGCCATTCTCCGGTTCCCCAGGGTCCTCTGTCTAGGTGGGGTCCAGGCGGGGGTGAGCCTTGGCCAGAAGAGGTAGGTGATGTGGCAGCCATTGTGCCCTGACCCCCGGAACGGGTGCCTTGGTCTGGCCTCACGAATCAGCCAGGGTGGGCGTTTCAGAGGCTGCAGACCGAGGACTGTGTCCTAGCTGCTGTCCTGCAAACCTCTCACTCGTCTGGCTACGGGGCGGCAGGTGGTCTGAGCCATCATCTGAGCCAGTCACACCTCAGCTGGGTCCTTGGCACAGCATGACCAAGGGCCTGGTCACCCCCAGACCCCTCTCAGGGCCTGCGGGTCCCTGGCTGACCCTTGCAGACCACCCCTTAGGAAGACAGGCTGCCTCCCTCTGAGAGATGGCTGTGATGGGAAGAAGACCCTTCTACCTGCCCCACAGACACACGCTTGCCTGGGAGCAGCCCCACAGGTGCCTGGGGTCTGCTAGGGACCCCCAGCAGTGACTCGGTCCAGGTTGACCGTCAAGCAGGGTGGGCCTCGGGATCTCTCGTAAGCCACGCCCACCTGCCCTGTGTCCATCTGCCAGGACAACGTCATCTGCCCTCCACACCCGGCCCAAGGACCCCGCCTGCCCGCACCTGTCTGTACAGACACCCTCAGCACTACACCCCAGCTCTGTGCCCTCCCCGAGGCCGCTCCGTCTCCATTGGCGAGCAGGTCTCACAGCATCTTGGCCCAGCAGGTCCCAAAAGGAACTCCGACCGCCCTGGGCCTGCCCTGTCTCAGAAAGGGCGCCGGCACCCACACAGAGAAGCACTGGATGTGCCTGGTGCTCACCCATGCCCGACCTGTTCTCCAGGGCACACGCTCTGAATCCAGGCCCCCGGGCAGCCCCTGCCCAGCCCATGGCATCCCTGGCTGACTTGTTGACCCGCCTCCTGTTCGCTCCAGGCAGCAGCCAGGCTGAGCTGCCTCCCTTCAAAGGATTGCCAGTGTACCCAGAGTGAAATCCAATTTCTCCCAAAGCCTCTGGGCTCTGTGGCCCCCCACAGCCCTCCTTGACCACCCCCACTCTCTCAGATCCTGAACACAGCCCCCTAGATCATGCCCCAGGATTTTTGCACTCTGCCTGAAAAACCATTCTCTACCACAACACATAACCTCAGCTCAGAAGTTAGGAGTGGGCTTCCCTTCCATTGCTGAAACCTCCTGTGGCGGCTAGGCCTTGGACGGTCACGTCCCCAGAGGGTCTCCCAGAACCTTGGACATAGTATGATTAAGTGTTGTTGTTCAGTCACTAAGTCGGGTCCGACTCTTTGCTACCCCATGGACTGCAGCACGCCAGGCTTCCCTGTCCTTCACCGTCTCCCAGAGAGTGCTCAAACCCATGTCCACTGAGTCAGTGATGCCATCCAACCATCTCATCTTCTGTCACTCCTTTCTCTTCCCGCCTTCAATCTTTCCCAGCATCAGGGTCTTTTCCAATGAGTCGGCTCTTTGCATCAGGTGGCCAAAGGATTGGATCTTCAGCTTCAGCATCAGACCTTCCAGTGATATTCAGGGTTGATTTCCTTTAGGATGGACTGGTTTGATCTCCTTGCAGTCCAAGGGACTCTCAAGAGTCTTCTCCAGCACCACAGTTCAAAGGCATAAATTCATATGGGATAGACTTGGTGCTTCACAAATATTTGCTGGATGAGTAAAGAGCCCTCTCCTGCCTCTGGGGCCCCAGGACTGGGGTGGTGGGTGCAGGTCCTCCAAGCCTACAGCCTGCTCCCTCCCCTGGGTGCTGCTGGCCAGGCCTTTCGCTGTCACTGAGTCGTAAGGGCTCTTCGTACACTGAGAAAGTTTGTCCTTTGACACGGACATCGTGACTGTCTGCCCCCAGTGTGCTGCTGGTCTCGTGAATTGGTTTATGGCAATTACAATTATTATTTTTGGTCTGGCCATACAGAAGTTTTATTTAGTTTTTCACTTTTTATGTAGTCAGAGTTATTTATCTTTTCCTTTGTGGCTTCTAGGTTTTCTGCATGCTTGGAGTAGCCTTCCCCATTCCGACCTTGAAACAATTTTTTTTTTTGTAGAATTTTTTAGATTTGTATTTTACTATTAAATCGTTGAATGGTGTGGGGCTTGCTTGAGCTTCGAGACCTGTTTTCAGTGATTGCCTGTCGATCTTCCCTGAAGACTAGGCTTCCCCAAAGGACAGAACATTCTTTTTATAGATGCTTTGCAGTCTATAGTGAACCATCTCAATCATGGCAGCCTTACAATGTGTCTTGCTAGCGGATGGCAGAGCTGTCCTTTCTGGAGGTGAGGACACTGGTGGCTCTGTCCAGGGGGTCCAGTGGCGGTGGTGGTCAGGGGGGCATGGGCCAGCTCACCTGGACAACCTCAGTGACCTTGCCCTTGGCCCCACAGATCTTGCTCCTCCGTTCAGAACTCTGCGAGACCCGCCTCGAACTCCGAACAGAGAAGGAAGTCCTGGCTGGGGTTCCAGGTGGCCAGCCCTCCCCGAGGCTCCAGCATGAGGCCTCCCCTCTGCTCTGCCTCTGTCCCTGCCCCCGCTGCCAGGCTGTCTCCCTGGATTCTCGCGTGGCTCACGCCGTCTCCCCATCCACATTTCTGTTCACGTCTTCCACGAGGCTGCCCTGGGCCCTGAGCTAAATGCTGCGACCGGCCCACGGGCCTCTGCCCACTTTCTTTCCCTCGGATGCTCACTGACGGTATTGGTTTATTGATTCGATGTTCGGTCTCTCCCTGCCCCCTCCCCACACCGAGGCCGGAAGCCCCATGGGGGTCTGCGTGTGCCGTGTTCACCGACGTGCCCTGTCCACGCTGCTGGAGGCTGAGCCACATCCTCCCTCCCCCAAGGCCCCATGGGGCCACGTTTGTGCCCAGAGTCCACAGCCAGCACCTGACTGTGCGCCCCCGAGGCTGCCCTGCGTGGACCCCGGGGAGGAGGTGCCTGCTGCAGCTTGCAGAGTCGGGGGCCCCACGTGGGGGGCACACAGCTTCCTGGGCAGCACAGAAGCCTTTTAGCTTGCCCCCACCCCACTGCTGGAAGGGGGCCTGGGTCGTGCGGAGCAGGATACACAGAAGCCAGGAAGCTGCCCACCGCCACGTGGTGGGTGGGCCAGGCGGGGGGTGGTGACTGGCCCTGGACGTGTGTGGCTGGGTCTCCAAGTGGGCTGGCCAGCCCCTAGCTGGGGCCTCAGGGGGGTCCTGCGGGCGGAGGCCAAGCGGGGGCCGCCCACCCTGTCCGCATCGGGCAGCCCCAGGCTGGCTGGCTGAGCCGCCCTGCTCGGGGCCGGGCGAGTGGGAATGTAGGGCAGGCTGGAAAAAGGCGCTGGAAGCCGAGAGGCTGTGTTTGTGTTGGCGGCGGGCAGAGGCCCCACCTGCATTTGATTCTCCCCGCCTCCCCCTTCCGCGCTGCCCCTCTGACGAGCCTCGAAGTCCCGGAAGCCAGGGACGCTGGGCAGAACACTTTGTACCAGGAGCCAGTGCGCGCGCGGCCGGCCCCGCCAAACACCAGGCCTGGGCAGGCGGGCGGGCAGGTGGGCAGGGGTCGCCCCGTGGCTCTACCATCACAGGTCCATCTGCCCCTGGCTGCCCCCGGGCCCCCGGTGCCAGGGCGCAGGCAGCTCAGGACCGCTGGGCCCACCAGGCCACCCGGCAGTGCCCCTGAGGTCTGCTTGCCCTCCATGAGCTCCACGGCCCCCAGGCCTCCCTCTGTCCTCACACCCCGTCCATCCCGGGCGGGACCCCTGCCAGCCGCCCGATGGCTCTCGGACAAAGACCACGCCCCATCTTGGCCAGAGGGTCCCTGTAGTCCGGGCCTGGTGTCTCACCCTGGCCATGGCCCCTTCCTGCCCTGCCCTGGCTCCGTCAGTTCCTTGGATGTGCTGTGCCCCCCTCTCTGCCCCCTGGCCTTTGCACTAGCTGGTCCACTTGCTAGAACATTCCATCCCTCTCCTGAGCCAGCAGACAGTCCCATTCCTCAGTCCCCAAGGCGAGGGTCTCCTCTACAGAAGGCCTCCCTGCTCCGTCTGCTGGCCATCACCTCCCTGGCCGACCCCTCCCGGCCACTCTAGTTTGCCGGGGTGCTGGTGTCATCCTCGGCTTCCGAAACGTCCACCTCCCTGACAGGCTGCCCACCCCCCACGACGGGCTGGGGGACTTTGGGCCTTGGTCCCCTCCCTGCAGCTCAGAGTGGAGATTGATGTGTCCGTGGTTGGGATATCCTGGGGGGTGGGGTCCAGCTCCCCTGGACAGCGCCTCGGGCCTGCGGGAGGTCTCGGGGAAGAAGGAGGCCCCGTGTGCCCCCAGACCCCCAGCATCTCCCAGCTGCCTCTGACCACTGCCCCTGCACCCGCCGCCTGGCGTGGCTTTTCCTCGCCGCTCTGCGGCCACCCTCAGCTGTCTGCGCTCAGCCCTGAACCACGTCCTCTCTTCAGACACTTGCCCGGCTTCCCACTGTTCTCTGACCGCCCAGGCCCCAGAGCCTCTTCCCCAGGCAGTTGGGGGAGGTTGACCCCCAGCCTGCTGGCCTCCGGGACAGCACCTGTGTGCCCCCTGCCCTCGCCGCACCCCCAGCAATATGCTCTGCCCAGCTGGACGTCTTGCAGTTTAATCAGTCCCCTTACAAGAGTTTGCACGATGTAACTAGGTACAAGGACAGTTAAAAAACACAGTCTCTTAAAAGTAAAAAATGTTTCGACAAAACATCCCCCTTTGGCCCTCCTGGCCCGTCTGACTGTGATCCCACCTCGCCAGGGGATCGCCTTAGCGATCTGCTGTTTATCCTTCCGGCCATTTTAAACCAGGAGCGGGCTTGCCCGCCACGCAGTATCCATCCCGGTGGACTTAGCACGAACGGTAACCTGAGAAGCTGGGCCCTCCGCGCGCTCCCTTTCACTAGCATAGGCTGGGGGCCCGCCACGTGGAGACACGTCCGCTGAGCCTGCTCCTTGGGCCGAGGTGCACGGGCCTCTCCATGGGGCTCTGGGAATCCCACCGCGGCCGAGCCTGTGGACGGGGAGGCTCATGCTCCCCTGAGAGCGCCAGGCTGGGGGGGCCCCTCTCTAGGATTGGTCTTGGCGAGGCTGCCCTGCAGGGGCGCTTCCTCACGGCTCCCCGACAGGCTGCCCCCAGCCCTGCACCCCTTCCCCATCCCACTCTGCCCCCTGATCTGGGCGAGAGGAGCCCCTGCCCCGGCCCGCCCTCCGGGCACACCCGGGCACCTCAGCCCTCTCCCCTCTCCCCGGAGGGAGACGTTAAAACGGGGGCTCCCCATGGCCGCAGAGGCGAGGCCAGGATCACTGCAGTGGCCCCGACACGGTCACAATCTGGCTGGGTCCTCCTCACTGCCCCAGGCCCGTGGGCCTCCTGTCCAGGCCCCGAGTTGCCACAGGCTCTTTGCCCCTGCTGCCCCTCAGGGAGGCTCTTTTCCCCACGAGCTTCAAGCTGCCTCTGTCCTCTGCGTGCCCCCTCAGGGCTGCCTGCCCACCCTTTCTGAGGGACGCCCCTGCCCTGGCACCCCTGCAGTGATGCTCAGCTCCTGGACGGTGGGGCTCCTGCTGTCACGGTGGGCCCAGTGCCCAGCACACCATGGTGCTCAACAGAGGCCTGCAGGATGGTGCATGGCCCCCAGCAGAGCCACCACGGCCCAGATCAGCCCCGGGCAGGGTGACTAGCAGAGGGGCGCGGGGCTTGGCCGGTGTGCGTGCGTCTGGTGTGTGTGAGCACGTGTGTGTGTGTGTGCACACGGGCAGAATCCCACTAGTGCCGTGCTGGGCCCTACACTGGGGAGTGGGGAGACCCGGGAGCTGGCTCATGGAGCGGGATCCAGGGTGGTGTCCAGGGCTGGGGGGCTGGAAGAGCAGACATACAGGCTGACCACCTCCAGCCCAGGGGGCCATGCCTGGGCGTCCCCTGGGTGCCAGGGGTTCTAGTCTCCCTGCCCTTCCTCACTCCGCTGGCCAGGGCTGGGGCCGTGGAGGCAGCTGTTGGAGACAGGGGCAGCCCCAGGGGCCCAGGCCCAGAACAGCCGCACTCCCCACTTCCAGCTCCTTCTTCTAGGCCTGGACTCCCTGAGACAGCTCCTCCGAGGCTGGACCGGATCTGGGGGCTGCGCGGCGGGCTCTGGGCCAGGGGTGCGGATCCTGGGGTCTGGAAGAGCCCGGTGGGGAAGGCGAGGGGAGATGAGTGCCTTCCAGGGGAAGTGGCCGGGTTTCCACCCATTCAGGGCTGGGCCCTGCCACTTGCCTGGCGCTGAGGGCCTGGCTGGGGGCTCAGCTGGGCCTCCCCACCTCCTGGGCATGACAACATTCTCCTAAACCTGTTCTCTCCCCGTTCGGGGGGGCCCACAGCCTGTGAGCCAGAAGCCCCCGAGCCCCACCCTCCCGCACGCAGCACGGGCTCCCTCCCTGCCTCTGCTCAGCCTCCCGAGCTCTCGGTGGGGGCAGCCCACGCAGACGGAAGACAGGCTCCAGGGCCCGTCCCTTCTTCTCTGCCCCACTGCCTCCTCTATGCTTTTCCTCATGGCAGTCTGAGTGCCAGCCCCCCGCCCCAGCCTGTGTTCAGCTCACCTCCCGCTGGCGAGTCCCTCGCATCTCTGGGTCGTGACCCACCCACGTGGGCAGGTGGTCCCGGGGGTCTCTGCGCAGTGCCGTGTGCCCAGTGTGGGGGCCCGTGGGGCTGAGGGCGCCTGCTGCACCTGTGCCCTCCACCCTGAGACCCCTGTCCAGGAAGTGGGTGAGGAGGTGGGGAGCAGGCCAGGTCAGGCCCTGGGAGCTCCAGCCCTGCCTGGATGCACTGGGTGGGTCCCTCATGGGTCCCGCCCTCCCCACTCTGCTCCCAGCCTTCTCCCCGCCCCTCCCCGGCCCCTGGCCCACCTTCCCTCCTGCTGCCCTGTGCGGTTCACAGTGCCCTCTCCTGCTGGGTCCCCAGCCACATGCAAATGTGGGACCTGGCCTCCCTGGCCTCACCCTGAGCCTTTGTTTCTGCCTCTGCAGGGCGAGGATGCGGAGGGACTCACCCCACATGATGGAGGTTCACACCTGCCTCCCGACAGGGCACTGCCTCCGCCTTGTCCATCTCCAAAGCCCCAGGACCCCGCGCAGGCCCCCCGCGGCTCCTCCCCCCGGGAACTAGGCCGGTGAGCGGGCCGCCCTCACTGTCCCTGTGTCTGCACGAGAGCGCCCACCTCCGTCCAGCCGCCACACCTTCAGGGTGGCCGGCCCCGGTCCCTAGGTGTGTGGCCCAGTGGCCAGGGCGCTGGAGGGGCAGGGCAGGCTGACCTCGGGGTGGGTCAGAGGCCGGAGGGCCGCTGAGTGGTGGGGGCTCCCAGGAAGGCCCACAATGCTCGGAAGGTGAGTGGAAGTTCGGGGAGGCCTCCACCCCGGAACGAGGCCCTGGGCTGGCCCTTGGCCCACCTGGCCTGGGCTGACCTGAGGCTGATGAGAGATTCAGGCCGTCCTGCGAGCCCCGCCCACCCTTCCTGCTCCTGGGGCAGAGAGGAAGAGCTCCCTTGGTGGGGGGGCCTGGGTGGGGGGGTCGGAGGCCTCTGGGGTGACCTGGCTTGGCCCACGGGTGCCCCGTTAGTGCTGGGGTCTGGGGGCCTTGGAGACCATCCTGGGTACCCCTGGGGTCACAGCTCCAGGAGGCCCGCCCCGGCAGGAGGCCCGGTCCCCCTGTCAACCTGGGCTAAATGTGGGCAGGCGGTGCCCGCCCACGAGCCTCCCCTTCCCTGCTGCCCGGGCCCGCGCCGCCCGCCCCAGCCCCCTGGCCGCCCGGGGGGCTCCTGTGTGGGGACCAGTGGCCTCCGGCCGGCGGACACGTCTGGCTGCCTGGTCGCCCCTGCGCCAGCTCGTCCCAGCCTTCTGACCGGCTCCCCCTCCCCCTCTCCTCTCCCCCATCTTAGAGTTTGCGCAGCATCAGCAGAAACCCGCCCGAAGAGCTCCCATGAGTCTCCATCTTTCATCCCCAGTTCCTGACCCAGAGGCACCCCCTCAACCCTCTCCGCTGCCTCTTGGTTTCACCTTGGTATTTGAACCACATGCTTATACGGCTGTTCCTTGCTTTTAAAGTTTCAGACATTATCTAGTGACCACTTAACCCAAAGAGATCCAGGTTTCATTTTCACAGCTTCTGCCCCCTGCCATTCCCCCATCCTCTCAATACAGTTATACTGCAATTCTAGGCTAAATAAGTATTTACTGCTTGCATTTGACATAAACATTACGCAACTTTATATCACTATGTAACGGCTATTTTCAGCCAAGTCATGTGGTCTTCTAGGATGATAACCTTTTGTTTTCCCTCGGGTAAAACATTTTTTATGATTTGCTTAGTTTTCAACGCATCTCTCACTGGTTCATTCTTGACCTCTCTGCCAGAGTTGTAAAGCTTCTATTCATTCTGCTGAGAATACCAGCAATCTACCAGCCTTACTCTTTTTTCTTCTGGAAGTTTCTTCCTAGGGCCCTAGAAGGATTAGTTACTCTCTATGCCTGCTAAATAGTTGTAATGCTAGACTTTCTTTCCCCCATCTTATTGTGAACATCCTTGGCCTCTTTTTTTGCAGGGTGTGTGTGTGTGTGTTGGAGTCCCCTGGTTCTTGAATGCTGTGTTTCTCCCATCTTGGTTTTCCCTTCCTTTTGCTGGAGCATATCCTCGAATAGCTTTCTAAGAAAAGGTATGTGGCAGGCAAAGCTTCTGGCTATGCATGTCTGAAACTTTCATTTACTCTCAGATCTGAGCATTTGAGTGGCTAGAGAATCCCAGATTGAAAATAAACTCTTTTCGGTGCTTCAGACAGTGAGGTAGACAGAGAGAAGGCCCCTGCATCCTGCTGCAGTGCTGTACATGCTTCAGCCCTGCGTGCTCCGGCTCAGCTGGGACCCCATGGGTGGTAGATTTATTGTTGTTCAGTCGCTAAGCTGTGTCCAACTCTTTGCAACCCCATGGACTGCAGCACGCCAGGCCTCCCTGTTCCTCACCATCTTTCAGAGTTTGCCCAAGTTCATGTCCCTTGAATTGGTGATGCCGTCTAGCCTTCTCATTCTCTGCCGCCCTCGTCTCCTTTTGCCTTCAGTCTTTCCCGGCATGGGTGGCAGAGTTCTCTCTCATTCAGCTGCCACCAGTTTCATCATCTGAGCAACAACTGACCAAGCCTCTTGCCCCGACTCTTGTCCATCGTCTTGCTAGCTGCTCTCTCTGCCTCTCCACACCCAACCCTCAAACCTCTCCACTCCACACACAGCTCAGAAACATGTAAATCAGAGCATGCCACCTCTGGGCTTAGAGCTGAAAACCCACCTCCAGCTTCTGATTGAGTGAAAGTAAATGCAAACTCCCGCTGGGGGCTGTCAGGCCCCAGTCTGGCCCCCACCAGCACCCCACTGCCAGCTCATAGCACTAACCCAAGTCCCACTTGCCCGGGAGCTGTTGTTCCCCAGTATTGCAGGCTCTGTCACCCCAGCCCACAGCAGCATAAAGGTTTGCTGAATGGCTCAGTGAACGAGTGAGTGAGTGCCTCTCAGCACAAACCAGAACCGAGGAGCTGCCTGAGGCCTGGGGTGGGGCTCAGACCCTGGTCGGCAGGCAGCAGCACCTGTGTCAGGAGGCTGGTCGGGCAGCGCTTCCCCTGCTCCTGGGCTTCTGTCCGGCTCACACCCCGCTCTTGGTTGCTTTCTGCTTTCACACCACCTCCTTGAGACACCCCCGCCCAGCTCCCCCCGCCCAGCTCCCCCACTGCTCACTTGCTGCCAACCCGCTTCCCTCCCCCCCGTCCTGCTGCCCAGTAACTCGGCGCCCCACCCCTCAGCTTGCTGACTCCTGGTCCATCTCTCCCTGGCCCGAGCTTCCTGAGGAAGGGGTCTGCACGGCCTCCCCAGCACGTGGGGCCACTTCTGGCCTCCAGTCAGCGCTTGAGTCACTGAGTCAACAGATCCGGGTGGAGGCTGGGCTGGGGCCCGACACCAGAGATGCTCTGGGAGCCCCATTTCCCCGTTCCCTCTCTGCTCTGCCCAGGCCCCCCACCCCTGCCCCGGAGGAGCAGGCGAGGTGGGCTGGGCAAGCCCCCGCCCCCCGCCCCACGTGCCCCAGAGCCCCTTCCCCGACAGCTGCAGAGCTGTGGTGGGGTGGGGGGATCTGCGGGAGGCAGCAGCAGGCGTGGGGGCAGGGCGCGGAGCCGGGCCTGGCAAGCCCTCCACCGCCGCTGTCCTCCGAGTTTCCGTGACTGTCTGTGCGTAACCGCACGGCGGTTTCCATCGGCGCTGCCAAGTGGCGGCTGCTGGGCCTGGCCTGGGTTCTGATCCCCGACAAGCCTGCTCTCTGTCAGGCAGCCCCGGGGAGCTGGGGAGCACGGTTGTGGGGGGGGGGGTTGCAAAGGGTTAAGCTGCCCTCCACCACCCTGTCTCATTTCTCAAAGGCCAGGCCCTTTTTCCTTCCAAGTCACAGCTGACATGAAAAACAATAGCACTCCCTTGGAGAGGCTCTGCTGCGGGCTGGACGGCCCCCCGCCCCCCAATAATTACTCAAGACATTGGCATGAGCCAGGCCTGGTTAGGTAACAGGCTGCTTGCTCCGGAGACTTATAACTCACAGGCAGCTACACATGATCTCTGCAGACAACAAAATCGTTTCCAGGATGGTGGGGAGGGCGAGGCCTCGGGGAGAGGGTCCAGGGCGGGGGGGTGTGCTGGAGGGGCTGGGAGCAGGCCAGGTGGGGGTGGGTGCGAGGGAGGGCCTCCCGGGGGCCCCAGGGGTGCAGCCTGTGGGCTGGGGAGCTGGAGAAGAGATTGCGGGGAGTAGCTCCCGCCCCCTCCCTGCTCCGACTGCCACCCATGCCCCAGTCCCCGGAGGGTGAGCCTCCCCAGTCCGGTCTGTCCCGAGCGAGGCATGGCAGACACTCATTCATACTGCAGTGTGAATGACTAACTGTTGGGCATACCTCCTCCCTCCTTGTGGAAGATAACTAATTGTCTGTTTACTGTCCGTGGCCCCCCTGAACATGACTCCCTCAAGGGCAGGTCCACATAGTTTCCCCCCGTGTTCCCAGCGCCTAGTACATAGCAGACATTCAGAAAATATTTGTTGAAGACGACACTTAACCCAAAGAAGGGAGCATCGTTAGTGTAACCACGGGCACGCAGGGCGGGGCCTGGCAGCCGGTGCCAGAGAGATGCTGGCAAGAGGAGGACTCGGACAGCCCCGCTCCCCTCCCCCGCCCGGGCCCCTGAAAGCTCCCGCAGGAAACGCCCATTTCCCTGGAAGGACGCTGAGCCGAGGCGGGTGGAGGACTCAGCGTGTGGGCCGCCCCTGTTGGCCTGGGTGTGCTCCCGGCAGGGCGTCGACGCCCAGGCAGCCCGCTCCGGCCCGGCCTCAGCCCCGGCTTGGGAAGCGGCGCCCCCACTGCCTTCTCCGGGTTCCACTTGCTCTGTGACCATCTCTGGGCGCACGGCTGTCCCCCTGCAGGTCTGAGCTCGGCCTCAGGCCCCAGGCTGAGGTCAAGCACACCAGTCCTCCTGCCCCGTCCCTGCGCATGGACTGAGGTGTGGATGGCAGAGCCAGCGGGCAGCGCTCCGGCCAGGGCCCCTGCTGGGTAAAGCCAACTTCTATCAACCAACACCCACCGGCCCCGCCCCTAAGGCCCCCCTCCTCCTCCTCCCAGGCCACCAGGATTTATGGGGCACCTACTGTGCTCCGGCACAGGGGCCTGGTGACCCAGGCGGCGGGATCCGGATGCCTGACCAGGTCAGCACAGGGGTGGTGGGCTCAGAGAGGACACGGCGGTAGTGTGGACTCAGGCCCGGTGAGGAACTCCATGGCCCTGCATGGCCGCGCCCAGTGGGACGTCCCGGGCCGGGTTCCCATCCTCTTGAAGGCACAGAACACCCCTCCCTGCAGTCACCACGCCGCAGCTTCTGGGACGCCCCGGGTTCCTCTGCAGAACTCTCTTCGGGGTGACCTCACCCTTCAGATGCCACCTCCTGGCAGCCCTCTCAGCCTGGCCAATGCCTCCTCGGAGCCTCACACCCCAGCTGCAAGCAAGTCCCCCCCACAGACGTCTCAGACACGCGTCACCTCCGCCTACGCCGTGCTCCCTGCTGGGAACCACCTCCCTGAGCCCCTCACCACTGTGAGGCCAAACCCGAGCCTGGGGGGATCTTCTCTGAGGACACCCCACTCCCACCCCCATACCCAGCCTGTCCCCAAGCCTGAGAACTGCACCCCCCGGCACAGCTCCTGCGTCGTCTTTCCCCCAGTGACTCTCTCCCCCGCCGTTCCCCCAGGGCTTTGGCCACGGCCCCTCACTGGTCTCCCCACCTCCTCTGGCTGCCCTGCGATCATCTCACGTGCCAGCCAGAGGGCTCCTCTCGTGAGAAGTCCTTATTACGAGTGTGCACGCGCGTGTGAGACTGATTCGGTGGGTAATGCTAGTGTAGCCCAAACGATGCACTCGCTGTGTAGCTTCAGTTCTGTCCAGTCACTCAGTCGTGTCCGACTCTTTGCAACCCCGTGGACTACAGCATGCCAGGCTTCCCTGTCCATCACCATCTCCCGGAGCTTGCTCAAACTCATGTCCATAGAGTCGGTGATGCCATCCAAACATCCAGCTGTATAGCTTATAATGAAAATGAACCACTCAAGGACTTCCCTTGAAGTGGTGGTCCAGTGGCTAAGACCCTGCACTCTCTCTGCAGGACACCGAGGTTCGATCCCTGGCCAGGGAATTAGAGCCCATATGCCGCAACTAAGAGTTCACATGCTGTGACTAAAGACCCCACATGCCGCAACAGAGATCAAAGACCCTGCATGCCACCACTAAGACCTGGCAGAGCCAAATAAATAAATGAACATTAAACAAAAGGCAAAGAATGTTCAGATCAGTTTGTACACCTGTCCCATCCATGGGGCAGCTACTTTTAAGGCTTCCTTTTGGCAATTCCCTTATCAGTTTTGAGGAACACATCATTGTCATATTATTTTGTGGAATATTATTGCCATCTTTTATATAGTTCCTT
This sequence comes from Odocoileus virginianus, assembly GCF_023699985.2. Taxonomy (NCBI): domain Eukaryota; kingdom Metazoa; phylum Chordata; class Mammalia; order Artiodactyla; family Cervidae; genus Odocoileus; species Odocoileus virginianus. The sequence continues at coordinate 42,495,956 of NC_069701.1, forward strand.
CTCTGGAGGGTGAGAACTGAGTCCTCTCAAGGCATCGGTCATGTGTCCCCTCCCTCTCATTTCCCAGGTTGCTTCACCATTATTGTGACTCAGTCCAGATGCATCTGTGCCTAGTGTTCAGTTCCCTTAGAGCCACAGTTCTATCCCTGTTTCCTAGCGTCACCTTCCTTGGGGTGAGTGTCGGCAGTTTCAGAAGCCCTTGGAACAAGGTTTGATTTCGAACCCACCCTGCTTCCCTCTTTTTTCTCTATCTTCATCTGCTTCCACACTTTGCTAGAGCACCTTCTCCATAACTTTCTAGGAAAACGTACAGAAAGTAAACTTCACAAACTCCTGTGTGTTTTCAGACATGCTCTCATGGACTCCTCGCTCTCGATAGATACTTCGGCTGGGTATAGAACTGTACGTTCCTTTGGAAGGCTGGAGGCATCTTTTAAGTCTCCTCTACTGAAAACCAACCTGTTCTGAAGCCCTTGATGGGGCAGGTCACCTTGTTACTTCTTTGGAAAGATTCTGGAGGACGGGAGGACATGGTGGCAGCCCTTATGGTCCAGGTTCTCCACGGCTCCCCCTTCCATCACTGCTTCCTCTCCTCAGCCGTCTCTCACCTCCCTTTCTGGAACATCCAGGCGTTGGACGTTGAATCTCCTTGGACTGAGTCTCCATGCTTCTTGGCTGTTCCTCCTATTTTCCATCTCTCTGTCTTTATTCCACTTTCTGGGAGATTTACTTCAATCTTTTACTTTTTTTTTTTTAAAAATTCAGCAGCATATTTTACATTTTCAAGAGCTCTTTCTGGTTCTCTAATTGTTTCTGTTTCACAGCATCCTGTTCTGGCTAATGATTACATTATCCTCTTGAATTTCAGAGTGAGCTTACAGATATAACACTTCCCACACAGCCCCATCACCTAATGTCCTTTGGGGCGCCCCGCTGCCCTCACCCTGAGTGCCCCCTCCTTGGTCTGGTCCTGCCCATCTTTCCCCCCGCCCTCACCCCACCTCAGCCCTCTACATCCTCGCAGATGCACAACGCAGGCCTGTTCCTCACTGCCTTGGGGGTCTTCGCACGTGTGGCCCCTTGTCTGGAAGGCTCTCTCCATCCCTCTGTCTAGGTGAGCTATTCTCCACTCATGCTTCCTCAGATGCCTTCAGTAACTTCCTGGGCAGCATCATAACCCCTGTTCCACGTCTCTTTAGCTCTGCTTATAGCATGCAGCATGATCTTTTTTCTTTTCCTGGTTTTACTGATATAATCAACATGTTGCTGTTCCGGCGCTCAGTCGCATCTGAATCTTTGTGACCCCATGGACTGCAGCATGCCAGGCTTCCCTGTCCTTCACTATCTCTTGGAGCTTGCTCAGACTCATGTTCATTGAGTTGGGGACGCCATCCATCCATCTCATCCTGTCTCGCCTCCTTCTCCTCTGTGCAGTGTAAGTCCCCGCCCCTGCCTCCTACAGCATAACCTGCTGCTGTATCCCAGGGTGTCAGTCCCATTACTACTCTGACAAGTTGCCGCAAACCTAGCTGTACATGCGTTTATTCTCTTATGGCTCTGGAGGTCGGGAGGCTTACTGGGTGAAAGTCAGGGTGTCATGAGGCCTGCGTTCCCTGTGGAGGCTCCAGGAGGGAATGTCTCCTGGCCTTTGGCCGCTTCTAGAGGTGCCTGCATCCTTGGCTCGTGGCCCATGCATCTACTTCCAAAGCAGCACGTGGCATCTTCTCTCCTCTCTGACCTCTGCTTCCGTTGTCCCGGCCCCTCCTCTGACTCTGACCCTCTGCTCTCCCTCTCATAAGGACCCTTGCCACAACATTGGGCCCACCTGGATAATCCAGGGTGATTCCCCACCTCAAAAGCCTTCACTTCGCTGCATGCTCAAAGGCCCCTTTACTACGTGAGGTCACAGGTTCGCAGGCACGGGCACCAGGACAGGGGCATCTTCGGGGGCTGGTGTGTGACCTGTGCGCTTCTGTGCTTCCAGAGCCGGACGACTGGTCTCCTGTCGGGGGGCCCTTACAGGGACAGGCACCTCAAGGACCAGGCAGGTAAGGAGAAGGTGTCACTGGCAAAAAGATTAAGGAGAATAAGTGGGTGGTGCCTCTGAGCAGCCCCAAGGACTTCCTGGGGGACCACACCAGGACCCCTGTCAAAGCTCCAGAAGCCACCATGAAAAGTCTAGAACCACAGTAAGGGCGGAGGACACTGAGGTGCCTGGGGCTAGACGGGCTCTTCCCCAGGCCCTCCTCTTTGCCATCCCCTGCCCTCCTCTGCTCTGGCTCAGGCCTGGTGCACGCCCGCCCCACCGGAACCCACCCGGCCAGCCCCCAGGCACCCGGCTCCCACAGTCAGGGCCACAACTCACATCACACGGCAGCCTCGCCTGAAGCCTGGCCAGAGCTGCCCCTGGGCTGGCTTGAAGACCCAAGGGGCGGGGTCCTCACCCGCCCCCCTTGCCTCACCCGGCCAGGCCCTCGGTCCCCTTTCTGTCCTCACGCCCCACACCGCTGCCCTGCCCGAGCCGCGCCTTCCGCCCCTGGTACCACACAGCTGGGAGGTGGAGGATGCCCTGGCTCCAGTGCTCCCCCGACCTGCAGGGCCTCACCCCTGAGACAAGGGTCATCAGACGCTCAACGGGTCTGACCCCAGCCCCACGGGGCCAGGAGACTCAGCGCAGGTGAGCTCACAGCCGAGGAGGCAGCCTCCAGGTGAGCTCACAGCCGAGGAGGCAGCCTCCAGGTGAGCTCACAGCTGAGGAGGCAGCCTCGGGGGCTCTGCATAGATGTGTGGTCCTTGGAGAAATACAAAGGGAAGTCTGCAGGAGGAATGGGCCTCAGGGCCGACTGCTGTCACGGCAAGAAGAAGCCTCCAGGGATGGGACGAGGCGCGGGACAGGCCAGCGGTGGGGAGCAGGGCGTGAAGGCCAAGTCGGGGGTGCCCTCATCAGAAAGAGGGAGGAGAGGGACGTGGGGAAGGCCAGGGGATCCAGAGTCGGGAGACCTCAGGACTGATGGAGAGGCAAGCTGCGGGAGGGAGGAAGGGGAGTCAGGTGGGCAGAGGCCACCGCTCACTCCAGGGAAGGAGACGTGTCTGACACGAAGGGCCCAGAGCTCAGACAGAAAAAATCAAGCAAGACCTGGACGCCAAGAAATCCACGATGCCGTTGGCAACTATGCACCCTTCTCTCAGAAGCTGACATGTCACAGTGGGAAAAGGGAACAAGCAAAATAAGGATGCAGAGAAAGGGACCAACCCGACTAACAGAAGGGCCTTGCTGCCTCCGCGCACTCAGGGAGAGCTCACAAGAACGACCTTACTAGGCCCCAAAGGAAAGGTCGGCAAGGCTGAAGAAGTCTATGCCTTAACATGAAACTGGAAATTAGTGACCAAAAGAGAGCAACAAAAATGATACATCTGGAGGTTAAAAAACATGTTTCTAAATAATTCTTTGGTTAAAGAGAAAATGAAATAAAATGGAAGTTAAACTCATTTAGAATAGATTCGCAGGGGATGTATAGTACAACAAAATGTGTGGGATGCTGCCAAAAGGATATTCAGAAGAATATTTACAGCAGTTTTTAAAAATCAGGAACTTTGAAAATAAATGGGCTAAGCTTTCGAGAGGCTATAAAAAGAACATAAAAATAAATACAAGGAAAGGATAAGAAAGGATAAAGGAGGATATTAATAAACAAAATTTTTTTGAAAATAAAAAAATAAAATTGATTAATAAAACCAACTGCTGGTTTTTGAAGAGTCACTAGGTAGATAAACTTTGAGCAAGTAAAGTAAAAAGCATTAGGAATGAAAGGGAGTAATAACTACACACAGAGTGAACCGAGTAATTATGTTATTATGGTGCAATATTTTATGTTCCTAAAACTACAAACTCAACATGATGAATAATTTTCAAGAAGAAAATTATCCAAAGTGTCTCTGTTGTTGTCCAGTCACTAAGTCATGTTTCCAACCCCATGGACAGCAGCACACCAGGCTTTCCTGTGCTTCACCATCTCCTGGAGTTTGCTCAAATTCATGTCCGTCGAGTTGGTGATGCCATCCAACCATCTCACCCTCTGTCATCCTCTTCTCCTTTTGCCTCCAACCCTTCCCAGCATCAGGGTCTTTTCCAAAGAGTCGGCTCTTTGCATCAGGTGGCCAAAGTGTTGGAGCTTCAGCTTCAACATCAGTCCTTCTAATGAATATTCAGGCTAGACTGGTGTCATTTCCCTGCAGTACAAGTGATTCTCAAGAGTCTTATCCAGCACCATGATTTGAAAGCATCAGTTCTTCGGTGCTCTGCCTTCTTAATGGTGCAACTCTCACATCTGTACATGGCTACTGGAAAAACTATAGCTTTGACTATACGGACCTTTGTTGGCAAAGTGATGCCTCATGCTTAATATGCTGTCTAGGTTTGTCATAGCTTCCCTTCATGGATACAGCCTTGTTGTGGTGAAAGGGCTTGTATATGTTAGTGAAGCTCTGAGCCGTGCCTTGCAGGGCCATCAAGGACAGACTGGTAATAGTGGAGAGTTTGGAGAAAACACGGGCCACTGGCGGAGGGAATGCAGACCACTGCAGCCTTCTTGTCATGAGAACCTCGTGAACAGTATATCTAGACTAAGTGACTTATACAATAGAAAATCCTAATACACAAAAACCATCGGGGAAATGGAAATGATAGTCACCTCCCCTCCTCAAAGTTCTAAGCCCAGTGTTTTGGCTTGTTTTTACAATGTTTTCAAGAAGCGGATAACAGCCATCCCACACAAAAGGTTCCAGTCACAGGCAAAGATGGAACACTGCCCAACTTATAAAATAAAACCAGGCACCCAAACTGGGTAAGGAAATACAAGAAGACTCTAGGCCAGAGGTCTCCCCTGGGGCTCCAGTCGTGAAGATTCTGTGCCCCCAGTGCAGGGGGCCCGGGCTCGATTCCTTGTCAGGGAACTAGACCCCACGTGCCGCAACTAAAGATCCCACATGCCGCAACAAAGATCGAAGGCCCTGAGTGCCGTAAGAAGACCCGGCACGGCCAGATAAGTAAATAAATATTACAAAACACCCTCCATGCCTCTTCCACCAATGGGAAGTGACTTGGCAGGGATGGCTAGACCAGCGCCCAGAGTGTGTGCAGAGGGACACGACGCAGCCAGAGAGCTCAGGTCGATGGGCGCCGGAGAGCCCCAGGATCAGGAGGTCCGGGGCTGCGGGTGTCCCGGAGCTGAACCAACTCATGGAGGTAGACTGGCACTCACACGAGCCCTTGGGCCATTCAGGGGACAGAGACCCAGGGTTCAGGCAAGAGAAGGCCGGGCTGCGTCACTGGGAGCCCTGCCCAACGCCTTCACTATGCACTGTGTCCTGAGCCTGTGCTGGCCCAGCATGACCCGTGCCCCGGCTTCCCCGAGCACCCCACCTTCCCTAGCAGCAGCCCCGTGGGGCCATCTGGCCGGCTCTCAGGAAAGATGGCAGAGTCAGGCTGGAGCCCTGAGGTCAGGCTCTGCGGCCTCTCGGGGAAAGCCTCATTCCTACCCCTGGCTTTGCACCTGCCCTTCGCTCCGCCTGCTCTTTGCAAGGCTGGTTCCTTCTCGTTGCTGGTCTCAGCTCCACAGAGACACCCTCCCGGCCCTTTTAGAGCCCTCATCACGGCCCCTGTGTTCTTTCTTTCATGGAACTTCGCACCATAAACTCATCTTTTTTTTTTTTAATTTGTTTGTTTCCTTGATTACTATCTGTCCTCCCCAGCAGACGACACCCCTTGGGAACTGGGACCTCTGCCATCGAGCCCACCCCCGACATGCACAGTGCACAGTGAGAGCTTGTTGAACGAACGAGTGAGGCAGTGAGGGCCGGGCGCGGACACCGCCCGGGGGACTCTCCCTGGGGAGATGCTGGGTGGGCTTTCCAAAGGGGTGGGACTGCCCTGGCCCCTTCCAGGCTGGAACGGGGAGCATGTGGAGGTGGCAGTCCTATGGGGCTGGGGCAGGGACTGGCCACTCTGCTGGACGCTGGGCCAGACCTCTCGGGCCACCTGCCTTCCCACATGGTTTGCCACCCCCCCACCCCCTGCATTCTGCAGGGGGGGCGGTGGACGAGCGGCCAGGCCGGGCTGTCTCCCCAGCAGTTGTGGGAGCACCTGTCAGGATGGGTGTCACGGGGGCCCCACGCTGGCAGCTGAGAGCGGGCCCGCCCGGGCCTGGGGGAGGGCCCGGGTCATCAGACTGGGGCTGGGGGCTCCGGGCAGCTGGTGCCTGGGACCTGTGGGCCCGACAGGTGGGCCGGGGGGCTCAGCAGCTGGGCTGGCAACAACTGGAGGCAGGGTGGGGGCATCCCGGGGGCAGATCCGGCCCCTGGCCCGTGTGTGCCCGCGTGTGTGTGTGGGGGTGGGTATAGGGGGTCTGGCGTAGGACAGGGGACAATGCGGGCATTTTCTGGGCCCCTCGCCCAGAGCGGCGATGTTCTGTGACAGCCCCTGGCACTTGGCTCCGATGTGTCCCGGGCTTTTCTGCCTGAGAAAGGCCTCTTTTTCCTTTTCTGAGGACTCCGGCCGCCCTGGGATGCGCAGGCTGTGGGGGTGCAGAGCGTGGATGTTGGGAGGACGAGCTTTTCCTGCCGGGGGTGGGGTGGGGGCGGCGGGAGGCTGGGTTCCCACAGCGTGGGACCCGGGGTGGGCAGTGGGGGGGGGGGGCGACTGTGTTTCTTTAGACGGTCCCGCAGCTTCTCTGCCAAGAGAGTGGGTTTAGATGTTAATACATATTCTGCCAGAAGAAAAGAAAAACGGTTTTGTGGACAGTAGTTTGGGAACTGCTGGGTTAAACAAAATTAGGTTCTTTGACTTGGAGGCCTTCTCAGGGCCTTTAAAATGCAAATGGGCACGGTCCCCCGCACAAAGCCTGGGGAGGGTGCTGAGTGGGGAGGGAGGGTCTGTGCAGCTCTCTGAAATGTCTCTGGCCCTGGACCCAGGACCCATGGCTGGAATTCTGAGCAGCACTCTAAGGATTGATTCAAGGTCGCTGTGAGTCCCACGTTCCACCCTTGCCCCTTGGGAGAAGGATGGGCTGGTTGAGTCTGCGTCACCTGCCTCCTGCCCAGGCTCTGGGGGGCCCCGACCCGTACCCACCCTCCCAGCCCTCCTGGCCATGGACCCCCGGCTGAGCGAGCCCTCTGAAGGCAGGAGGACCTGGAACTGGGAGCCTGTCCTTCCATGGGGCGGGCGGCTGGGGCGCAGGGGGACCAGGCTCGGCCCAGGGGCTGAATGGCCTCTGTGCCTCTGCTGGACTGGCTGCCTCATGGGCGGCTCCACCCGGGGGTCGTGAATGTCTGCACCAAGCTGGGGCCGGGGACTCCAGCACGGCCCTCACCCCAGGACGACAGGGGTTCGAGGGAGCGCTCAGAAACTGGCTGAAGCCTCGGAAAGAGCCGTCGTGGGTTCTGTCCAATGTAGTTAAAAACATCTGACTGTGACCACAAAAATGCTGGCCTCGGGCCTGCTGCGAAAACATTTTCATGTGAAATGCAAACGCGCTGGTGAGGCGAGGAGGCTGTGCGTTAACCCTTGGAAGGCAGCGCGCACGCAGCCGGCTTGGCCTCCAGCCACAGCCTCGGCCATGGCAGGGAACATGGCCCAGGGCACTGTCTGTGGGGGCAGGCCCGGGCGTCAAGGATGCTGCTGGGCTCTGACAGCCTTGGGCCTGGACGTCCTCGTAGGCTGGGAACATCAAGGAGTCGGGAGGGGACCTCCAGAGGCCGAGGGACAGCCTGCTGCAGGGGGTGGGCCTGTGGCTCACAGACACGTGCTCATTCATTTGGGGACCCTTAGTGGGCAGTGGTGTGATCAGGGGCTGGGGGCGCCTATGAAGCAGACCCCACTAGTACTCAGTTGAAATTTTGGAGTTGCATAGAGATACGATGAGCAGAGAAACAAAACTGAGGGGCAGGGTACATGGGGAGGCATATGCCAGGGACCCCACCCGGGTGGGAGGCAGCCCATCCGTTCCACAACAGCAGGGCGGCGGGTCCAGCTTTCCGCAGCTACAGGGACCACTCCATCATACAGCTGGGAGGCCCAGCCCAACACCCAGAGCTCCCCCAGAGATTCCCTAAAGGATAAGCGTGGCTGAAGGAAAGGGTTGTCTCAGGCTGAGAGCCTGCCCTCTTCACTGGAGGCTGTAGAAGTCTCCCCAGATGGCTGGAAGACCAGCTCCCCACTGCCCCCACACCCTTCCTGCACTGTGTCACCAGTACTGAGTGTTACTCTCCTTTTTCATCTGCGTAGCCTGCTGTGCAGAACTTTCCTCCCAGCGCCCAAGTCCGAGTCTCCCGACCCCCGCTGTCGGTGGTGGGGCTTCAGTGCCCTGAGCTGGTGCTTGCTGGGCCCAGGGCTGCTAACTCTTCCACTGCCACACAGGAGATGGCCACTTTCCCCAGGACAGGGCCTTCGGCCTGTTCGTGGAGCCGGGAATGTGGGACGTGCCAAGCATGGATGGGCTGAAGGCCTGCCCCTGCAGTTGCCTTCCACTTCCCAGGCCTGGGCTGCCAGCTGTCCGTGTTTGTCTCAGGCAGGCACACACGGCCCCTCTCCCCAGGCGTGTCCAGCTGGTCCGGCCCCCCACACCCCTCCCCACCCTCCCGCTCCGACAGGTGTGTGGTGACTCAGCGGCGGTTAATTTTTCGGCACGGGCAGCTGTTGGAGATGGCTGAGACCCCTGAGCCCGCCCCAGGCTGAGGGTGGGGATTCAGAGCCAGGAGTTCTGGCAGGAAAGGGGGCAGCTCAGACCAGTGCCTCTGGGCCCCCTCTTCGCCCATCCTTGCCTGAGGAAGGGCTCCAGCACCTCCCAGCTCCCCCTCTGCTAGCATGGGGACACGGAGCCCTCCAGGAGGGTTTTTTCTGATTTGCCGGCGCCAGCCTGAGACTGGGGGCACTGGGGCTGTGACTTGACTTTCAGGGTGTCTGGAGTGCGTGTTCTTAGAGTTCTAGCCCCTTCTTCCAAAGGCTCTGGCTGGGGCCCTGGCTGGGGCCCCTGAGCTGGTACCAGGTGTTTGGACCCACAGAGAGCGGCGGGCTCCCAGCCCTGGACCCAGCACCACCCAAGAGACTCGTGTGTCTCTCCAGAAGCCTGAAAGGCCACAGAGCCCCCTCCCTGAGCCCAGGGTGCAGCGAGCCCCTGCCTGGGTGTCCACAAGGCCCATGTGGGTATGCATGGGTCTCACCAGCTTCAGGCCAGCCCCAGAGGCATTGGGGCCAGGAAGCAGAGAGAGAGAGAGTCCCAAAGGGAAACAGCTGGAGACCTAAGCCTGACCAGGGTGGCTGAGGCATCTGCTCAGCAGCCAGAGGCAGATGAGACACAGGAAGGGCTGCCAGCCTCGAGGGCTCAGGGCCCACATGCTCCTAGCTGATGAGTCCTTGCTCGAGGTCCTGTATCTACTCATCCATGTTTCTTGTTTCCTGCCCCTTCCATCCATCCATCCACCCATCCACCCAGCCATCCATCTACCTGTTATCCATCCATCCATCTGCCCATCACCTATCCATCCATCCAAACAGCCACCCAACCATCTACCATCCATCTGTTCATCCATCTACCCATCCATCCACCCATCTACCTGTCATCCATCCATCCATCTGCCCATCATCCATCCATCTATCCATCATCATCCATCCATCCACCCATCCACCCATCTATCCAGCCAGTCACCCATCCATCTACACATCCATCCATCCATCCATCCATCTAACCATCCATCCATCCATCCATCTATCCATCAATCCATTTATCCCTCCATCCACCTACCTGTCATCCATCCATCCATCCCTTCATCACTCCATCCAAACAGTCACTTATCCATCTACCTGTCATCCATCCACCCATCCATTCATCTAGCCATCCATCCATCCATCCACGCATCATCCATCCATACACCCATTCATCCATCCCTCATCCCTCCATCCAGTCACCTATCCATCTACCCATTATCCATCCATCCATCCACCCATCTACCCACCCATCCATTCATCCAGCCAGCCAGCCACCATTCTATTAATCCACCATCCACCATTCAACCTCCCTTATTTCCGTCCACTTATCCAATGCATGTAGCTCTCCCCCTATCTCCCCAACCACCTATCTATCTATTTACCCTCTACCCACCTACTTTTATTCCCACTCCCCCTGCCCCCACTCCCTGTTCCCTTGTGTCTGCCTTCATTCTTTCCACAAGCAGTTAGCAGCTGCCTCCTGTGTATCTTGCAGCAACAGCAACAAGAAGATCAAAAGGCATTTGTGACGCAGCCACTGGCCTCTGGAGTGACAGCCTACCACCAGCTAAAAATAGCCTGGGATCAAGATGCCGGCCGCCTTGTGTCCCTTCTCTCATCTTTTGGGTCCCTGCCTCTCTCGACAGGGGACAAAATCCATGCGGCTGAAAGGTCCCAGATCAAAGGGGATACTGGGGGCAGGCGTGGGGGTTGCTGTCAGGACTGGGTGACCAGCTGCAAGTTTGAGGGACGAGGTGAGTCTATTTGACTCTGAGGGTTTTGGTGGACATTGTGGATGGGCGCCATTGGTGGAGAGAGCAAACACCCAAAGGGGGTGGGTTTGGGGGATGAGGATGTGGCACCTGGGCACAGCCCCTGTTAGTGTGGGGAGCCCGGGTCCCCCAAGTGTCGATGCCCAGGGACACATGGGTGCGGGCCAGGTGGGGGTCAGGTTCCTGGGACCACAAAGTCATGAAATGGGCCCAGGGCATTGGTAGGGCCATCAGAGTCCCCATCAAGCTGCAGCATCAAGAAGAAGATCAAAAGGCATGTATGACTTTGGGAACTGAGGCAAATGCCCTCTGACCCTGCATACCCCCTTGCTGGGGCACAGGGCTGAGGCTGGCTCGGTCAGTCATTTGGGCAGCGAGTCCACGGCACAGAGTTTGGTGATCACTTATTCTGTGCCCGGCTCTGTCCTGGACACAGGGGATAGCATCAGACCAGCCCTGCCCTGCCTTGGTGGAGCTTCCCTTCCTATGGGGGGCCACCCAAGACACCCAGCCCAGCTTTAGGGTCAGGGTGGTGATGAGGGGCCAGGTTGCACAAGAGGTTCACCACAAGCAGAGGGGAAGGCGTGTCCGGCAGGGAACGTGCACATGCGGGTCACGTCCTGGGGAAGGGGGCAGGCCGGGTCCAGGGCATCCTGCACGTGGGCAAGGGGTGTTGAGGAGGGATTTCCGCGAAGGTGAGCTTGGGTGGGAGGTGGGTGTGGGCTGTGGGGGCGCTCTGGGGATGTTCTCCGGAGAAGGGTGGCCATGGGGGTCTTGAGCAGGGGTGGGGGAGGTCTGGTTTCTGTTTGACCTGTCCCTCTGGCCGCTGCGTGGAGACAAGAATGTGAGGGGAGAGTGATCACGGGGCACCCCTTGGGACGGCATGGGTCCTCTGCCTTGGGAAGGAAGGCTGCACTTGGACATGCCGTCCCGTCTGCCGGAAATGCCCTTCCACCCAGGGCAGAGGGTGCAGAGGTCGGCGGCTGGGACTCAGGCCCATCTGACCTGTGTGCCTGGGCTCCCTGCTCCTCTCTCTCCAGCCCTCAGTTTCTTCAGCTGCAAGTGGCCTCAGTCGCACCCACTGCACGGCCTGGCGCCTCTGGCTGGCCTGGGGGCCACCGCCTCCAGCAGCCCTCCCTGAGTGCCCACGGCATCCGCCTCCTGGGACACGGGGCACATGCAGTCCATCACCTGTATGGCCAGCCCACCCACTGAGCAAGGACCTCCCTGCATGGGGGGACTAGGCCATGGCTCTTGTCATGCTGCCAAGCTGAGCTGAAGGCCAGATGCCCGGGGGCAGCTCCCTGTGACGTAAACGGTGGCAAGTCCATCCCTGTGGCCCAGAACACAGCCGCCCCCGCCCCAGTACCCTGTCTACTGTGGACAGGGACCCAGGACCCCTCTGAGTGTGTGTGGGGTCTCAGCTCTCATGGGTAAGACCCCTTGAGTGAGGAGGGTCCACTCCAGCAGCTAGGGCGTGGTGTGTGGGTGGTATGGTGCCCAGGCGGCGGGCAGCAAGCAGGGTGTGGTTGGGGGAAGAGCCTCCTGATCGCACCAGGTCAGCGGGAGGGAGGGAGAGGAGGGGAGAGCAGAGGGAGAGAAATAGGAGGGAAGGAAGGAGGAGGGGAGAGAGGGAGGGAGGGGGCAGGAGGGGCTCACTTTCATCCAGGCCCCGTGCTGGGCCCGGCAGCACTTTGCCCAGTCCGCTATGCTCTAGTCCCAGGAGGCAGGGGGCCAAGGCACTGGGGGATATGAGACCCTCCAGAGTGAGGCTGCTGGGAGGACTACAGGATGCCCGGCTAAACCTGAACTACACATCAACAGTGACTTCTTACAGTATAAGTATGGTGCACGAAATATTTGGGGTATGAAGTGAAGTGAAGTGTTAGTCACCCAGTCTTGTCACACTCTTCGCAACCCCATGGACTGTAGCCCGCCAGGCTCCTCTGTCCATGGGCTTTTCTAGGCAAGAATACTGGAGTGGGTAGCCATTCCCTTCTCCAGGGGATCTTCCTGACCCAGGGATCGAACCTGGGTCCCCTGCATTGCAGGCAGACTCTTTACCACCTGAGCCGCCAAGAAATATTTGGGGTGCATGTCACCCTAAAAAATCACACATTTTAGGTGTCTTGCATTTTTATTTGCAAAATCTTGTCAGCTTCCAGAGACCCCACAGCTTGGGAGGGGCTTTGAGACTTGGGAACCCTCACCTCTCCTTGGGATAGAAGGTCCGTCTGCCTGCTGGTGGGAACCCTCCAGACTTCAGACTTCCCTGTCAGGGGCAGCCCTCAGGGTGCCTGTTCTGCAGCTGATGCTGTGGCAGGTGCTGCAGGTGGGGGCCAGTTCATACTCTCTGTCATTCCCTTCTACCTTCAATCCTGAAAATCATGCACAAGCTGGGTCAGAAAATAGCCCACCTGGAGAGGCCTACAGCCCACGCTGGTCAGTGAGAGTCAGGCAGCAGAGAGGGACTGTGGCTGCAAGTGTTGGGAAGGATAGGACTGTGACCTTTGGGGATGTGAGTCTGGGGCTCTTGAGACCCACTTGCCACCTGATGGAGAGCAACTGAATCAGAGACACAGACTGAACTACCACTGCCATAGCTTCCTCCCCTGGATCAAGCCACACCTGAAGCTGCTTGTGATTTTTTTAATGAGTAAATGCATTACCTTCTTTGCTCAGGCAAGTTCGAGGACAGTTTCTATTCCTTGAAATGGAAAATCAAGGCCAGGATCAAGTCTCTGGGCTTCTTTGTACGTTGGGCAAAGGTGGGGATACAGGGGCATGGCTGCCCGAGAGGGCTTCCCACGGAGGGAATGACTCAGAGGGACAGGGAGGGCGGTGTGAGGGTGGAGAGGAGCATGAGGTGGACACACATGGTGTTGAGGAAGAGGCCCTGGAGCCAGTTTCTTGGGTATGAGGTTTGAGTTGCTACTGGGTGCTGAGCAGGGAGGGCTTTGAAGGGCTGTTTGAGCCCCTAGCAGCAGCCCCCCTACCCCGACAGCTGTGTTTTCACCTGCTAGGCTCTTCCCATGCTCACCTGTCAGGCAGAGACTCTGAACCATCCTATCCCCTTTCAGCAGATAAGGAACAGAGCAGGTCTTAAGATATAAGGATGTATCTGGAATTTCCAGAAAGATTCTAGGAGCAATTATACCCATCAAGGAAGTTCAGGATACCACGACACATGTTAGAGGACAAGAAAATCCCAGAGGATGATCAAGTGGGTCACTAACAAAATGTCATGGAGCTTGGAAGAGGTAAAGTTGAGGACATAACTCTATAAATAAAAAGAGAGAAATCAGAGCCTACAGTTTCTTTAAAAATGTCTTCAATCTGATTAAACAGAATCCTAGAGACATAGTGGAAGCAGTGACAGATTTTATTTTTCTTGGGCTCCAAAATCTCTGTGGAAAGTGACTGCAGCCATGAAATTAATAGACACTTGCCCTTTGGAAGGAAAGCTATGACAAACCTAGATGGTGTATTAAAAAGCAGAGATACCACTTTGCTGACAAAGGTCCATATAGTCAAAGCTATAGCTTTTCCAGTAGTCATGTAAGAATGTGAGAATTGGACCATGAGAAGGCTGAGTGCCAAAGAATCGATGCTTTCAAATTGTGGTTCTGGACAAGACTCTTGAGAGTCCCTTGGACTGCAAAGAGATTAAACTAATTAACCCTCGAGGAAACCAACCCTGAATATTCACTGTGAGCACTGATGCTGAAGCGGGAGCTCCTGGGCTGCCTGGTGTGAAGAGCAAACTCATTGAAACAGATTTTGACATTGGGAAAGATTGAAGGTGAAAGGAGAAGAGGGTGGCAGAGGATGAGATGTTTGGACAGCATCACTGACTCAATGGACATGAGTTTGAGCAAGCTCCAGGAGATGGTAGAGGACAGAGAAGCCTGGCGTGCTGCAGTCCTCGGGGTTGCAAAGAGTCAGGACATGATTCAGTGACTGAACAATAACGAGAGGCACAGAGATAACAGTGTGAAGGAAGTGATCAGAAATAATAAATAAAACTTTCTGCAGCTCAAAGACTCCAGTCTCCAAAGGGCTCATCATGTGCCCAGCACCAGCAATGGCCAAGATCAACCACAAAAGAAACTTGCCTGGAACGAGTGTAGAGACTGAAAACTTCTATTGGAAAAAAAAAAAGCCCACTTACAAAGTCAGGCATGAACTTTCTAAGAGCAAATTTGAATGTCGAACAGCACAGGAGAAGGTCTTCAAAATTCTGAAGAAAATGATTTTCCAAAGGAAAACTGGAAATTCTATACCCAGTTAAACTATCCACAGGGCATAATGGCTGAATACAGATGTTTTCATGCTTGTGAGGACTCAGAATGCTTACCTCCCACGCACTCCTTGTTAGGAAGGCCCTGAAGATTTCCCCAAGAAATTGAAGAAGTAAACAACAAGGAAGACATGAGCTCCAGGGAGCAGGAAACCCAGCCCAGGACAGTCACACAGGTAAGTTCCAGAAGGAAGTTAGACGGGTGACCTTGGGGAAAAAATCCAGGCTGGAGCGGGGCTGGGTGGGGAGGTTCCAGGGGGGATGTGACCAGGACATGGGGTGGGGGAAGCTGAGGGGTGGGGGAAGCTGAGAGGTGGGGCACCACTTGGAGGCGATATGGAAGGCCGACAGTACAAGGGAAGGGCGACAGTGACGCACGCAAGGACTACAGGACCTTCTTGAATCAGTAACTTGAGAAAGAAATCCAAGCAGTCATATTAACTGAAATCAGAATAAAGAACTGAGGAATGGGCACAGGGTGGAAAGATCAGAGTGAACCCCAGCTCCACCTTAACATAGAACGAAGATACCCTGACAGAAGGAAAGGCACACAAATGTTAGATCCCTGGACCCATGTCAGGACAACATGACTAACATGCTGGGAGGCAGGAAGGATGGGACGGCAGCATCGTCCAACACCGCGTGACGCTGAAGGAGGACTGCAAAACCCCACAACGACTCCCAACTTCCCACATTGTACAATACATTTTCCTTTGACATGAAAGTGACTTTTAGAAATGAACTTCTCCTTTGGTGAAGAGATGTTTATCTAATACAGTGATTTTTCTACTTCACTTTTTTCCCCTCTTTTATTTGTTGAGAAAAATGAATAGATCAAAAGTAGTGTTACTGCATTCATAATAGTTTCTGATAGTGTGTCTGTCTATTATTCATCCACCCATCGATCTCCCAACCACACGTCCACCCATCCACCTGTCTATTCATCCACCTACCCACCTCATCCATCTATCCATCCATTCATTCACCCACCCACCCATTCATTCATCATCTAGCCACTCCTCTGTCCATCCCTTCCTCCCTCCATCCATTATCCATCCATCCATTCATCCATCCACCTACCCATTCATTTGTCATATATCCATTCCTCTGCCCATCCCTCCATCATCCATCCATCTGTCCGTCCACCCTCTCCTCATCCTTCAATGACATATCCATCCATCTGTTTATCTACCCACCCTTTTCCCTACACAACATGCAGAGCAATGTTTGGAATGCTGCTCCCTTATACTAATGATCAGTATTTCTGGAATAACAAGAGATACCTTTAGGAAGACAGAGGGAGGTCCTGGAGGTCTTGACTTTTCCAGCCTTTCTGTTCTATTCTAATTTTCTAGAAGTTCAAACAGAACTAAAATAGCTATCAATCTGTCTAAACACCTCCATTGAAAAAAATTGACGATCATCATCTATGGAGATACTAGGGTCCTTTTTTGGTTTTCTCCTCTGGACAGCTCAGCCCTGAAGCCTATTAATAGCAACTCTGAGTGCTATTTTCAGATGCCCCTCCCACGGAGGTCTTCCCTGACCACCCTGGCTCCCTTCCGTCACAGTGCCCCACTCTGTCCCTGCCCAGTAATTACCCAGGTCTGTAATTACATGGTGTATTTTTGACCGGGGGCAGCTCCATGATGCCAGAGTGCCATCTCGTCCTTGCAGTGCCTCCAGCACCGTCCACCATCTGGGACATGGTAGGGCCTGGGGTGGGTGCTGTGGGGGGATTGCACTGGGTCAGCCTGGATGCCTTCCCTCTGAACTGCACCCATCAGACTCCTGATGCCCTGAGCAGATGGCACTAAATCTTGGTCTGGTGCTTGGCAGCAGGCGGGGAAGACGAACCCACAGCGGTGCCCACAAGAGGGGGCGGGAAACAAGAGCTTCCACCTCGCCACGTGCCGGGCGCCAGGCCAGGTGCTCAGCAGACAGGGCTCCAGGTAATCCTGGCCAAGGTCCCGGAGCTGGCATCCCTGTCTCCTCCTTAAGGGTGCCGAACCCGAGGCTCAGAGGGGCCCCTTGGGGTACCCGGGGCACACAGCAGGGAGGGCCACGTCTGAAGGCTTCCTCTGCTCTAACCCCACTCAGCCACTCCTAGGACAGGTCGCAGGGGCTGCGGGGGGTGGGGGGCCTGGAGGGACAGGTGAAGGGAGGAGGTGCTGGCAGCCACCTGGGCCTGGGGCAGAGGTGAGCACAGGGGAGGAGAAATGTGTTGGAGCAGGGATGAGTGGGCAGTGGCCAGGCAGAGCTGGGGCTGAGGAATGCCCCTGAGACTGGGGCAGGGGACCCCGAGGGGGTGGCAGAGGGTGGGGGAGGACCCGGGCCCAGAGGTGCCATAGCTCCTACCTGCCACTTTCTGGGGACCCCTGCACGCACCCCGCACATCCCCTGGCTGCTGGCTCTGGGGGTGCCTGGGGTGGGCAGGGGGCCTGTATCGGGCTCCCCATGGCCTCGGGATGGCTCAGGGTTTGTGCTGGCCTTTTCTCCACAAAGGACCTGCTGACCAGGCAGACCAGGCTTCGTTGCCTTCCGGGCTCCAGACTGCAGGGCACCCGTGGGCCCCCAGGC
Source organism: Odocoileus virginianus (assembly GCF_023699985.2). Taxonomy (NCBI): domain Eukaryota; kingdom Metazoa; phylum Chordata; class Mammalia; order Artiodactyla; family Cervidae; genus Odocoileus; species Odocoileus virginianus. The sequence goes on from NC_069701.1 coordinate 42,513,369, forward strand.
TTGGGAGCTGCAGAGGTGGCATAGACGAGCCCGCCATGCTGGCCTGCCCCAGCCCAGGCCGAGCGCCCCCCGGGACTGAGACTGCAGGAGGGAAAGGGGCAGAGAGAGAGAGGTCTGGAGGACACTGTGCAGGAAGTGAGGGAGGAGCTCTGGAGGGGAGCGGAGGGAGGAGGGGGAGGCGGGAGGCGGAAGGGTGGTGGGGGAAGGGCGGGGAGAGGCCCCGAGTCCCCGCGCCCTGGCGCCCGCCCGGCCACGTCCCCATCCCGAGTGGCCGCACCGTGCCCAGCAGGAAGGCCCACGGCGGTACAGCCGAGGACGCGCGAGAGCCGGAGGGAGTGTTCCACGGAGAGATTAGTGAAACAAAAGCATATTTTTTCAGGCAGGACTGTTTGTGCAGTTTGCTCATGGCAGTGCCTTGGCCGGGGGCCCGGAGGCCGCAGACCCGCTCGGCCGGCAGCTCACGGCCCGCGGTCCTTATCTGTTCCCCGACATCAAAGCAGAGCTTTTCATAAGCGAATTAAAACAGCACACCCAGAGCCCAGGGACTGGATGGGCAATTAGCTCTGGGTTGCTGGGGGGTGGGGGGGAAGCCCCCCCAGCAATTGCGAGGCACTTTGCTAAGGAGTTGCTGCAGCTTGTCAGACCCGATGAAATATTTTACCCAAAGCTCATTATAATAATGAACCTGTATTTCTTTCCCCAAGAGAATAATTAGCAGACTTCCAAGTGGGTTAAAGCAGCAATTTAAAAACTGCCCCCTAATTGTCCCATTTACTTCATTCAGTGACAGGGAGCCGGCGCCTCCGCGAGAGCCCAGACTCCCCCGCGGTCACGGCCAGGCCGGCCCCAGGCTCACAGGCCCTGCCGCCCTCCCGGCCGCTGTGGCGGCGTCCACCACCCCCTGCCCAGCTCCGGGAGGCCGGCTCGGGAGGGAGGCCTCGGCCCCATTTCTGGGAGGGCGTCAGCCTCCTTGTGGGGAGGGGGATCCGTCCCCCCACAGACCCTGGGCCAGGGTGTCCTGGGGCAGGGCCCCAGTGAGGCTCACGTGGGGAGTGAAGGACGTGCCAGGGTGGGTGGGAAGGGGAGACAGTGCGGGGAGAAGTTAGGGCAGGGTGGGCCCAGGAAGCACTGTGGGGTCTGAGACCCTCACCCTGCCCCTGCTGGGGGCTAAGGCCCCCACAAAGCCCCAGGTGGCCCCAGGGCATGCACTGAGCAGATGCCAGCCACTGCTGGGCAGGCAGAGGGGACAGGTCACCAAAGCTTGGCCACAGCCTAGCTGGGGTGAGGCTGGGGTCCTGAGTCCCCAGAGCTCTGCCACTCGGCCTAGTTGCATTGAGGCTGGGGTCCTGGGTCCCCACGGCCCAGCGTACGGTCACTCGTCCTTCTCGGACAAGGCAGCCAGGCTCTGCTCTGCCCAGTGACCTGCTATGGCCACGGTTTAGGAAGGACGGAGACGGGGCCGTGTGGGGGTGAGGCCACAGGTGTCACAGCCTCTGCATGTTCACGTCCACTCTTCCCAGTTACGGAAGCAAAAACCGCTCCTGGCAGAAAATTCTGGAAAAATCCTCCTTATAAACTGCATCTTGGCGTCCACCCTCCAGAGACGACGGCAGTAGTGTTTTGGTGTGTCTTCTGTGAGGTGGTGTTTCACGCGCACACACGCCCACCCAGGCTGGGCTCACGCCGCGCCCTGCCCAGCCCCAAGTCACTGCATACTCTGGGCACTTTCCGAGCTGCCTACTGTCCCCAACGCTCAGGGCCAGAAACAAGCATCCCGCGAACGCTCGCTATGCGGTCTGTTTCGGATCTCTCACCACTGTGAGGAGGCTGTGATTAGCTTGCTCGTGCAGGACCCTGGAGACGCTTGTTTGTCCTCTGGGGACGCAGTCCTGGGATCAGGAGTCCAGGGTCACGGGAGAGGGACGGCCTGCAGCACTTGACGTTCCCCAGGAGGGGAAGGGCCGGCCGGTAATAGACCTTCCTCCTCTGCTTCCCCAGCACGGATGGGCTGCGTCCACGTCCACTGCGGCCCACCATGCATCTTTCCATTTGAGTTCTGAGAGTAGGGGCTGTCAGCGGTCCCATGGAGGGCCAGGTGGAAAGGATTTCAGGTTCAGAGCCACGTGGTTTCTCCTAAAACATCTCAACTCTGCCTGTCAGCGTGAGAGCAGCCAGAGACAAGCCACACGCCAGAGGGCATGGCCGTGTCCTAATAAAACTTTATTGACAATAACGGCCTGGGGGCCAGATCACACCTGCAGGCCGCGGTTGCCTGACCCTGGCTTAGAGAACAGAAAGAGTGCGGGAGCTTTTTAGTCTTTGAGGCCCTGTTGTGACTGTGTTTCCAGGTCTTTTGGTTTTTTTTTTTTTTGCCTACTCTTGAGTGCTTTTCTCATAGATTTGGAGACTTTAATACCAAAAATGGGCACTCTCCACCGCTGGCGGTAGTTGTTTGCCAGCCTGCAGCCTGCAGGGCCCGAGCGCTGCAGGCTTCGCTCCCCGTTTCCGGCTCTCAGCCTCATCTCAGACCCTGGCTCAGCCTAAACCAGGGAGGCCAGAGAGCGCCTCTGTCTGAAGCCCAAGGACGTCTGGCTGCTCAAACACACCTCCCAGTACTGCTTTTTTATAAAGGGTGGCCTTGTCGCCATGCCGTTTTGCTGTCTGCTAGCAGGGACACGCTATAGTCTCTCCCCAGGTGACTGGTGTCGTCAGCGTCACATCTCGTTCGTGATGCCGCTGCCCCTCGCCTGTCAGAGCATCACCCTGTGCTCCGCGTGGAGCCTGGGAGCTGAGGCCTCTCCTGTTGCTTGGCAGCCATGTGACCACGGGCCTCCGTCTCTGAACGCAGAATGGGCAGAGCCGTGGAGCTGCGCCTGTGGGCTCCGCCGCTCGCCTCTGGCAGGGGTGAACCCCAGGGGTCCCCACCCGTGGGGCTGGTCTTCCCCGGCCCAAGGCTGTGACCCATCAAAAGTCATGGCCTGCTCCTCAGCATCGGGCAGAACCACCCCTTCGTCAGTTCTCTTTCCCCAGAAACATCACAGCTATTTTCATCTCTGTGTGAGATCCAGCACCATTTTGTCAAATTAAAAATACCCTGGATGCTTGGGTCAGGGGTGGTGATAAACCTACCACCGGCCCTGGGGTGAGTGTGTAGCTTCCCAATGCCCAGTCTGTGGGTCGGAGGTGCCCTGTCTGCACCGCCTCCACCTGCTTCTCCCACCTTGCCAGCACCACCGGAGCAACTGTCCTTTCTGCTCTGGGCATCCGTGTCCTGCTAAACAGACGGGCTTGACCACACGGCCTGGGTTTAAACCTCAGCTCCACCACCCCCACCGCTGTGGGCGCTCTGATGGGCGGAGCCTCAGCCCTCCTGGGAGTTGATGTCACAGGGGCCTGGGTCACCTGTGTAGCAGGTGGTTCTCCAGCATGTGTGACTGCGGTTCCCGGGGTTCCTGGAAGAGGATACACTCCCTCCGACATCTCTGCTTGCTGCCATGGAGAACTGACCCCTGTAAACTCCAAATTGAAGCCTTGTGGGTTCTGCCCACAGCCCAGGGCACACACTGCACGCCAGCCCCCTTCATCCTTCTCCACGGCTTTCGTCTCCTCGAGGCCCTGCAGGCGCTAGGGGCTACCGCCACGTGTGGGCCTGGGGCTCAGCATGAATGGGACCTGCTGGGTGACCCTGGTGGCCCAGCACCCCTAGGTTAGGCTGGATGCCACTGGCCTTGGGGCTGTGGGATCCCTGGCTGGAGGCAGTGGGCGCGTAGGTGCCCTGTGACCCTGTGCGTGGGAATCTGTGGAGCAGCAGGGCGGGCGCTAGTGAGGCCAAAGGCGGGGCGAGGAGGGTGGAGAGGAGCCGGGAGCGGAGGGGAGACTGAGACCGAGAGGACAGGAGACCCAGGAGGCCCCTGGCGAGTCTGAGCAGACGAGAGCCCTGGGCACTCGGGGTGCAGGCTGCGGGTGGGCACTGGCCCCCGAGCTGTGGAGCGGGCAGGCCAGGGCAGGCGGGCAGGAGAGGAGCCGGCAGTGGGGCTGCACAGGCTGCAGGCCCAGGCTTGTGCACCCCAGGCCCGGCGGGCGCTCCGAACCCCGCTCCCGAACCCTAGCACACAGGCCCTCCGCCAACAGGCCCCCCTCCTCAGTCCTGCCTGCACGGGGGCAGGGGTGAGGGGCACACAAGCTCCCACACCCGATCGGAGCCCAGGGCCACCTCGGCAGCTCCTGGGGACTTGGGGGCATTCCCCAGGGTTCGGGGGACACGGCAACCCCATCTGGCTGAGGACGGCCTTTTACACACAGCATGAAGCCTCCGCAGGCGGCCCCCTACTCTCGCAGCAGGCTGCCCTTCCCCCGCCTGCCTGCAGGGCTTCCAGGCCAGGCCCGCACCCCTGTTCATCCCTGCCTGGGCTCTGCTGACCCGCGGCCAGGAGCAGCCTTCCCCAGCCAAGCCCAGCGCTGTGCAGGCTTGGGCGGCCCCTCGGAGGCCCTGGTGGACCCGCGGACACTGTTTATTCCTCTGTCCTGGAAGTGGGCTGAGGGCTGGGAGCACGTTCGGACAGCCCCAGAATCCCGTGTGGACGCCTTTGTCCTCATCTGCCCAGTGTGGAGCCCCGGCTGGGGTCCAGGACTGCTCACGGCCTCACCGGCTCTGTCCCTTCTCTGTGTTGAGGCTCTCAGGGGCTGCGATGGCAAGAACCCCGGTGTCCAGCTCACACTGGGACACATGCTGCCCCCCCATCTCCTGCTTGTAAGGAGTGGCCAGGGCAGACCCCGCCTGGGTGGGCCCCCTAAATGCCATGAGGCCAGGTGGGGGCCTCAGGGTTGGCCTGTGGAGCAATTGAGCTGGGGCGTGGTCCAGCCTGCCTTCCAGCCGGGGCATGAGCAATAGGAGCGTCTGCTGGGAGGGCCCTGTGGCTGACGGCTGATGGGGGCGCTTGGGGTGGGCAGTGTCCCCAGCCTGCAGGGCAAGGGCATGGGGAGCTGGCAGTGGCTTCACCAGTCCCAGCTGGCGGTCCTGAGTAGACACTGCTCCCCTCCCCTCTGAGCCCCTACTTTCTGGACCATGGAGGAGGCACCCGCTGCCCTTCTGTCCCCTGCTGAGAGCCACCCTGGGGGTGCCTGGGGAGGTCAGCACCTGGCCATGTGTGCCCTGGCGCCTGTCCCCACTTCTTGGGGACCCTGGGGGTGCTGGGCTCACATTGAGAGGCACGGTGGCTGCCAGAAGCACCACCCCCAAGGCGCAGATGGTGACAGGAGCCGGGCTGAGACCCTGAGCCCTGGAGGGGGCCCGCTGTGGCACAGGTGGCGTCCGGCCGCCTGTGCCCGAGGATGGCGCTGGGCAGACGGTGAGCGTGGGCAAGCCTGGGAGGCAGCGCCAGGGCACCCAGCCCTGCTGGCTGGAATAGCGAGAGGCCAAGGGCCGAGTTCACCATCCTGCTGCCCTGCAGACTAGAGAGTCTAGAACATTCCACACTTTCCCCTCCAGGACAGGAGAGCGGTTCGCCTGACATCTTGGGTCGCGGGTCATAGGGCCACACCAAGCCCCAGCAGAACCCCCTCTTGTAGCCATAGCAAGCATGTCCTCTGGTTGAACATGTACTGTCTCACTGCAGCCCTGGCTCCTGAGCTGGGGCCTCTCATCATCCCATTTAATAGATAGGAAAACAGAGGCTTGGAGGGGACATGTGAGCTAGAGTCCATGGGGCCACAAAGAGTCAGACACGACTGAGCAACTAAACAACGAGGCTAAATGAGAACCTAAGGGTGAGGCTCTGATCCCCTGTGGTCAGTGTCCTGGAGGCAGAAGGAGAGACACTGGGGCTTCCTCTCTCCTCTATGTGCAGAGAAGAGGCCAGGGGAGAGAGGACCCGGGGAGAGGACAGTCCTCTGCAAGCCAGGCAGTGAGCCCTCTCCAGACCCTGAATCAGGCAACACCTTGATCTCAGATTCCCAGCCTCCAGAACTATGAGAAATCAATGTCCCGTTGAAGCGCCCATCGGCGGGGTCCTGTTAAATCAGCCTGCACTAACACTGCAGCCGCCAGGAGGATGGGCCCTGCAGAGACAGCAGTGGGGGGCGGGTGGTTTGGATGCAGGGGCCCCCCGGGAGGAGATGCGGAGCATGGCCCCCAACCCCGAGACCTTCCGCCTAAGACTCTGGGTACAGCTTGTCGAGCAGAGGAGCTCACGCCCCAGAGCACCGGACACAGGCAGGGCCTAACAGTCTCACCCTGGCCTCCTGGCTCCAGCCACGTGGCCCCACTTTGGCCCCTAGCACGGCAGCAGCCGGACCCTTCACCAAGTGCTGCCCCTTCCACCTCTCACCAGCTCCGCGCCATCCTCACTCCCCATGGCCACTGCCCAGCCTGGGAGCCTTGCTGATCCCTGCCTTCCCGTCCCTTCCAGAACCTTCTCCAGAGTGGGCTCTGCTCTCCTGTCCCCCCAGCCCAGTCCCTCGGCTAGAGACTCAAGGGCACCTGCCAAGCCAGACCCTTGCCTCCCACTTGGGCACCCCCCCCACCCCGTCCCCTGCTGCCTGTCTCAGCTGGATTATTGTATCACCTGGAGAATCGCGGTGGCCAGTTGCCCCTAGTAGATGCATGTGCCTGCTTGGGGAGCCCGGCCCGTGAACTTCCCTGCAGACACTCCCTCTCTGGGGTTCAGGAAACTGAGGCACAGAAGGGCTGTGCCGCGTGTCCAAGTCATCACATGGGTGGATGCTAAGCCCTTGTCCTGCCCGCTCCTGCCCTGCCCCCTCTTGCCCCGCCAGCCTTCCACCACAGGCCAGGGCCCAGTGGGCATGGCCTCTCTGGTTACAGGTCCCAGGGGCCTTGTCTTAACAGTATACCTGGCTCTGGCCACTCCCTACCACTTCCCTGAGCCTGATATAACATCAGAGGGGCCAAAGCGGACAGAGGCCCCCCTGGCACTGCCCAAGTGCAGGTGGAGAAGGGGCCGGGGGAAGGGGCTTCATTGGGAGGTTGTCGGCGTATGTGTGTGTGTGGGAGGGGTGGGACCCTGGGGCTCTGAACGGCAGGCGTGTAAGACACACCTTTCCCTGGCCACTGGCCTCCACGTAGCCCCTGGAACCGAGTGGCCTGCTGACCGCTGCTTGGCCACCTCCCATGACGGGGGAACTGACTTCCACCCTGTGCAGCTTGGAATGTTGAGAAATTCTCTCCAAGGCTCCTGGTGTTGACCCGGAAATTTCACTCCCGGAAAACAACACAATACAAGGGGAAAATGTGTAGGAAGAGGTTTGCCGTAACAGGATAGATAATGATGAAAAATTGTAAACAGGTCACACTCAGGGCCCTGAAGACCGGGCGACCTTGACCCAGAATCTGAGAACCACCTCCCAGGGAGTGGGGCCCCGCCAGCCTGCTAGTTCCTGTCCTGCACGGCCCCCCTCCCGCTCCAAGCTCGCTCCTACCCCAGCGCCCTGCCCTCTGCCGGGAACCCCCCTCCTGGTCACTGGGGGAGCTGTGCACTCCCCTGTAGCCCCAGGCTGCCCCCGTCAAGCGTCCCGGTCCCCGCCCTCCTCTGCCATCGGTCTCCTCACCCAGGATTCCCTCTGCCCCTTCCCCTCCTCCTTCCTGCCCCATTCCCATCCCCCTGGACCCTCTCTCTCAGCACTGGCCCAGTGCTGCCCCGCATCAGGCAGACCCACACACTCCACCGAGCCCGCCCCCGGCCGAAGAGGCGAGAGTTCAAGCAACGCGACCAATTTATAAACAATTTTCTCCGCGACGATTAAGTTACATTTCCCCGATAGCTGCTTAATTTTCTTGTCAAAAATACACAGTTTTCACATTTGTCTCGCTGTAAGGATAATTAATTTCCAGACCGTAAGTAAAAACTTAATTTGATACCTGCAAGGATTATAAACGATTTCAAGCTGTTGTTTACATGAAATCAAGAAAGATTCGTTCTGTTTGCAATTATGTTAATGAGGAAATAGAGTGGGTTTTCTTTTTTTTTGGAACTCGGCATCATTTTGCCGTCACCAATGAATTAGCCTCAAAGGATCTGCTGGTGCCGCTGTTTTGAAGGTGACCCTGGCTGGTGAGGGGGGCGGGGCCCTGCAGGGCCAACTAACACCCCGGGAGGAAGCTGGTATGGGAATGGTTCAGGTGATCTGGGCCGGATGAGTTGTGGGGATGTGCTGGGCTACAGGTTGTCAGCAATAAGCTGGGACCGCAGGTGGGTAGGACTGTGGAACCTTTTCTAAGATTCCTTCTGATGGCAGGATGGACGACAGAGGCCAGTTAGGGCTCCGATGCCCCAGCCCCTGGGTGTTCCCGGGCCCCGGGCTGTGCCAGCTCTCCGGGGCATCCCAGGAGGCGACGCGCACGGGCTCAGGGGTGTGAGAAGCTGCTCTGAAGAGGCTGGGGCAGAGGATGCATGGAGACAGGGCAAGGAGCAGAGAAGGCGAGCAGCCTTCGAGATGCACAAGGGGCCGTCAGGCGGCCGTGGGGCAGGACCCTCGGGCCCGCAGTGAGGGCCGAGGGCCGCCAGGAGGCCCAGGAGGAGGCTTTGCCCGTGTGGGCAGCAGACTCAGGGCTGGCCAGGCTGCGAGTGCTCTGGGTGGGCTCTGGGGGCCTGGCTAGCACCTCACTACAGGCCAGGGGGGGACAGTCTCCGCAGCTGGCTCGGCCTCCGGCGGGCCAGGCCTCCACACATGGGCCTGACCTGGGAACCCCGGCCCCTGCCCTCCTGGTGGGGGACACTATGAGAGAGGGCGCACACCAGCGTGACCCGCCGCAGTCCACAGGCCCACTGCTGCTGCTGCCTGGCTGGCTGGCTAGCAAAGGGCGTGGGGGCGGTGGCCAGCAGCTGCCGGGCCGCTTCCCGCGCTCGGCCGCCCAGGACGTCCCCCCGGGGCTGCAGGGCCGAGGCCAGTGTCCCCGAGGGTCCTGGGTGCTGCAGCCAGCCCAGGTGAGGCCGGAACAACGTCCCGTTGTGGCCACGGGGCCGCTCTGCCACCGCCCGCCGCCCGCCGTCCCCTCGGATCCAGTTTCGCCCCACTGGCCGCCGGGGGGTTAGGCCCGGGCCGAGCACTGGCTCCCTGGACACAGAAACCATTTACGGGCGGGATAAAGGCCGCTTGTGTTGGCACCGAAAGGCGTGCGCGTCCCTGCCCCGCCGCCCCATCCCATCTGTCAGGTGGCGAGGGCCGCGGGGCACAGCAGTGGGCCTGTGTGCGGACAGGCCCGGGAAGAACGGCCCACAGTCTGGGTGTCCTGGGAACCCTGAGGCCTTCCCACTGCCCTGGGTTTGGCTGGCCCTTCTCCTGGGGTCCCGGCCCCGAGGCCAGGGGATTCGTGGCCCCTCGGGGCTTGGTGGGGGGAGCAGGCACCAAGGGGGCCCATGACCTGGACGCTGGCCCCTCCGGGGACGGTTCCTTCTTGGGGGAGAGGGTCTGTGACATTGGTATGAGCAAGCCGGACGCCTGCCTTGTGTCTCGAGCCCCAGGCTGGAACGCCTGTAGGCAGAGGCTTGACTCCTCTCCGTGGTGGGGGTGCCGGGGGGGGCAAGGCTGCCTGGGGGCAGGAGGTGTGGGGGTGGGGGGCACCTGTAGAGGAGCGGTGGGCATCTCCCGCTATGTCACGTCGGAGGTCAGGGCACCCTACTGGACCGCTGAGTGGCTCTGCACATGCCTGGGCCCTGAAGCGCTGGACACAGGCGCCCTGGCTCTGGCGTCCGCCTCGGACGGGGCAGATTCAGGAGCTCGGCTGCCACGGGCGGCGACGCCGGGCGAGGGGAAGGGGGCTGTGCTGGCTTCCGGCAGGAGGCAGGGGACGGACTCCTTCTCCCCAGCTGCGTTCATGCTTATTCTAAATGAAACCTTCCAGTACCCCGGTCGGTGAGACGGATGGCCACGTGTCTGAGGGCGGGGTGGCCGTGGCGGAGGCACTGGTGTCTGCAGAGTGGGTGGGCGTGATGAGGGTGCTGTGCACAGTGGTGCCGGAGCCCACTGTGGGAGGGGGACCCCCGCATGACCCCGGGGCCGGAGCAGCGTGGTGGGCAGCCCTCGCCTCACCTGTTGAGGACCCTCCACCTCCTCAGCCGGAAGGGGGAGGGGTGGCGGCCACACCCGACTCCCAGGGGAGGCACCTGCCCAGAGGTCTCCCGCCTGGTCTCCCACTGCCTGGAAAAGGCTCTCGCCAGGTTTACGCAGTTGAAAAGCAAGGTAGTTTCCCAACAAAAGGGCAGGGAGAGCGGGGCTGGGTGTCTCCGTGATAACTGAGACCGGGAGCAAGCTGAACCGGGGCAGGACTCTGACTCTGGGGGCACTCTGGCTGAACCCCCGCGGTGGGCCTTGGGGTGGGTAAGGCTGGGCCAAGGGTCTGCTCCGGCCGGGGAGGGAGCCAGGCCTCCGGGCCCCCTATACCCCAGGGACCCTACCCCCATCTGCTGCTCCGTCCCTGGGTGTGGGGTTTGGAGGTGCTCAGGCAGAGCTCTGGTTTGGGGGTCAGAGGGAAACTGAGGGGCCAGGTCACCGGGTCTCTCGGGGTCAGGTCAGGGGCTCCCCAGAAGGCGGCACAGACCCCCAACTGCAGGCCCAGGAGCCGCAGGGCCCTCTCTGTGAGTCCTGCTCTTTTTCTGGCCCTCGGCAGAGAGGGGCCCCAGGACGGGGGTCCCCACCACTTCAAAATGTTGGCCTTTACCCCATCAAAGCTTTGGGGGGAGGGGAGGAGGGGCCAGGGAGGAGAGACTGGGAGGTGATTTGCCCGCGGGGCCTCAGCCGGTGCCGAGGGGGGTGCTCGGACGTGGTGGGGGGAGGTGCGGCTGAGTCCTCAAACGGGCTGCTTCCTGGGTGTGGACCCCGGGCCTCCCCGCGCCTGCCCGCCACGGCTCTGCAGCCTGGTACCTGGTCCAGGCCCAGCCCAGGGCTTTCCAGCACGCCCACTCCTCCCATGCTCTGCGGCCGTCAAAGGGCAGGTGTCAGGGTTCCCCATCTCAGAGCGATGGGCAGGGACCTGGGGGGCGTCCTCAGCACTGATGGTGGGCCCTGTCTTGGTCCCCGGTCCCTGGGCACTGTCGATCCAAGCCGTCCTCGCCCGGGAAGCCGTCTCTGGATGCCGGTGGCTCTGGGCTGCTCCCTCTAACCCCACACATGCCAAACCCTCTCTGGTGCCTTCAGAGGCCCACATCCTCCCAGCATCCAAGGGCTCGGCCGAGCTCCAGCTGGGGAAGCCTGGTCCGATCAGGGTGAACCCAGCCCCTTCCTGGCCCAGCCCACGGCCACGTTCTCCCCTCTCTGGCTCTGCCAAGGGCCAGGCTGGCCCCCATTCCAGTGTCTGTAGCCCCTCCCTCTCCATCTCCTTCCTTCTCTTCCACCTGGAGCCCTGGAGTCCACCCGCCTACTGAGCAGGCCCACGACAGAATCCGAGATGACCCTGGCCTGCCCACCCCAGCGTCCCCCACCATGTGAAGCGCCCCCACCCAGAGGCTCTTGGTAGAAAATTGGTCCTTCCCGACACCGTGTCCTCTCAATCTGCCCTGTTGACGACGGGTCCAGGGGACTGTGGGCTACGACCCCACAGGCGTCCACCCCAGTACAAGGCACACGGGTTGTGTGCTAATCCCACCAGGGCTCCCCTTGCCTCGGCCTCCTGTCCTCCCCGGGAAGCCAGGCTGCCTGGCCCGCAGGCTCACAGAGTGAGTTCTAAAGCCCCTAACTCATGAGCAGGGCCAGGCTCTGTCTCGCCCGCTCTCGCAGCCTCAGATGGCCCTGACCCTGGGCCCTGTGCCTTTGCACAGGCTGTTCACGCTGGGAACTCCTCGAGCCGCACCGGCCTCCACCGTGCTCACTCCTGGTGGCCTTCAGGCCCCTGACCCCCCGCCAGAGGAGGCCCTGCTCGTCGGGTACATGCCTCTTTCAGCTGGGAAAGAGGGACTCAGGGGCCGCTCTGTGCATCCCTGCCTCTGCCTGCCCAGCTGTGTGCTCCCGGGGCAGGAACCAGCCCAACCCATCACGGGGGCCACTCTCAGTGGGGCCACCGCTCATCGGCTTCTTTAGTCTCCATGGCGGTCACATCTGGTCCCTCCATCCAGACCAGAGGGCTCACGTTTGGGGACACTTGGGGTTCTGGAGAAGGTGCAGGTTCTCCAGAGAAGCTGCCTGGAGAAGGTTCAAAAGACACTCTTATGGGCCTCAATAGCGCAGTTTCTAGATGTGAGCTTTCCTGGTTCCCTGATAGCTCAGGTGGTAAAGAATCCTGCAATGCAGGAGACCCTGGTTCGATTCCTGGGTTGGGAAGATCCCTTGGAGAAGGGATAGGCTACCCTCTCCAGTATTCTTGGGCTTCCCTTGTGGCTCAGCTGGTGAAGAATCCACCCACAATGTGGAAAACCTGGGTTCAATCCCTGGATTGGGAAGATCCCCTGGAGGAGTGAAAGGCTACCCACTCCAGTATTTTGGCCTGGAGCATTCCATGGACTGTATAGTCCATGGGGTCACAAAGAGTTGGACACAACTGAGTGACTTTCACTTCACTTCACTTCCCTTCCCTTCCCTGGCGGCTCAGACAGTAAAGAATCTACCTGCAATGCAGGAGACCTGGCTTTGATCCCTGTATCAGGAAGATCCCCTGGAGAATGGAATGGCAACCCACTCCAGTATTCTTGCTGGGATAACCCCCACGAACAGAGGAGCCTGGCGGGCTTCAATCCATGGAGTTGCAAAGAGTCTGACATGACTGAGCGAGTGAGCACACAATGCAATTTCCACGCTGGTTATCGGATGTGACTCCTTATTACAAGGTAATGTCGTAAAGCCCTAAAACCAAGACCCCATGACTGCTGGGTGCACCCAGGCGGGCCACACATGGGGCAGGGCTGTATACGGGGTCCCCCCACCATCCCCAGACATGCTTTGCCTGGGCCACGCTGGGTTCCCTGACTCCAGCGCTACTCTGAGGGTGGCCAGGTGACAGGTCCACCCTGGCTGGCGTCGGCGTCTCGGGGCTCTCAGGCTCTCGGGCTCCCGGGGCTCTCAGGGCTCCCTGGGCTCTCAGGGCTCCCTGGGCTCTCGGGGCTCCCTGGGCTCTCGGGCTCTCGGGGCTCTCGGGCTCTCGGGGCTCTCGGGGCTCTCGGGGCTCCCTGGGCTCTCGGGGCTCCCTGGGCTCTCGGGCTCTCGGGGCTCTCGGGCTCTCGGGGCTCTCGGGGCTCTCGGGCTCTCGGGGCTCCCGGGGCTCCCTGGGTTCCCGGGGCCTCAGGCCGGCCCACACCCCCCTCCCTCCAGGCTCCTCCCTAACAAGCAGGTGCTCTGCTCCCCCAGCGCTCTCACACAAGCCGGCGGGTCAGCCCACGGGGCGTTCCCACTTGCCACGTCCTCTGCTTGGGGGCACGGCTCCCCAGATATCCTGGTGCCCTGCTCCCCGTGCCCCAGGAGATCGACTCTGTAGCCCTGCACAGCCTCCCGTCCTTCCCAAAAGGCCCAGGTCTCGTCTGGACGGACAGCTTCTCCCGAGAGGCAGCGAAGGCCTTCCTGAAGACCAGCCCGGGTGCCGGGCATTTTCTGGGGCTGGACCCACGGGCACGGGCCCCACACACGGCTCGCCTGGTCCACACACCGCCTCCCGTCTCCGACACGGGGATGCGGAGGTCAGAGGGGCCCCTGCCCCCCGCCGTTGGAGAAGTTACCCCGGAGAAGAAGGCCTCCTCCGGGAGCCCGCCCTCATCCCGCAGCCTCTTCCCGGCTCGGGGAGGGGGTCCCGGCCGCCCTGCTCTGGGCCAGCCGGAGCCGGGGCGGAGGAGGGGCCGGGAGCGCGGCATGAATGGACGCCCCGGTGAGGAGTGCGGACGGGGAACGGGGTGGGGAGGGAGCGCTGCCAACCCAAACAGCCAGCGCGCCTCAGCCCCGTGTTTAATCCACAAAAATTTCCATCTGCCTCTGGAGCGCTCGGAACCCGGGCAACGAGAGGCCGTCCACTCGGCAAAATAAACACAGCTCCGCACGGCCAGTGCCATGTGCGCGCGTCCCAGGAAGAAACGGCGCGGCAGCCATTTTGGGCGTCCCGACGGCCACGCTGGAGCGCCGGCCGCGGGCCCCGGGCGGGAGGGGGCCGGCGGCCCGCCGCGTGCGGGCCTGCGGCCGCGGACCTGCTGCCGTCCACCTGCCGCCCGGCCCCCGGCAGGCGAGGGGCTGCCCTCTGACCCCGCCGGACCGCTACCCCGTTCCCAGCCTTGGAGGCTCCCGGACGCCCCTGCCCGGCTCCGCAGACCCTGGCGGGTGTAGGAGGTTGGAGGTGGTCCCCAACCCGGCTGTTGGCCTCCCAGTCCAGCCCGACTCCGGGCCCACTGTCTGCAGCGTCCGCAGGGCCAGGGCCTGGGCGGGCCGCCTCTTTTCGGGCCGGTCGCCTCCCGGAGCGGTGGGGACAGCCCTGCCTGTGCGCTGGGACGTCTATTTTTGGTGGTGACCAAGCCGCTGCTTAATATGCAGGACCAGCCAGGGGCAGGCTGTGCCCTGACCCGCAGGGTGACAAGTTTAAAAAAGGGCCCATTTTGATCAAAAGACATGTTTTTTTCTGAGGTCGGCCAAGGCGGCGGGGCAGGGTTCACCACAAAGACGAGGCTGGGGGCGCCCTCACGGCCCGGCCCCCCGGATGGCCTGCCTAGCCCGAGCCCGGCCCTTGATTACAGAGCCATGAGCAGGCTGCCGGGTGCTGCCCGCCGACCCGATACGCAGGTCCCTGCCCGCCCACTGCCTGCCCCCAGCCTCTCTCAGAAGCCGTCCACCCACAGAAGCCGACACAGACTGCAGCTAAAGTTTGAAAAAAAACATAAATTTCCTTTCTAGCCAATATTGGAGGCCTGTAAATAGAGTCATTCAGAAGAGGCTGACTTGGGGGGAGCGGTGCTCGTCCCCCGGCTGGGCTGGGAGAGAAACACCCAGGAAAAGCAGGGACAGTGGTCCTGGGGGGGCTGCCCCAGATGGGGGTAGCAGGAGGCCGCAGCGCAGGTGGGGAGACAGAGGCTCGGACTCGGGGGGCCAGTCTTGGGCTCCATGGTCGGGTGGAGCAGAGCGGGGCTCTCCGGCTGGCCCTGACCCCCTCCCTTATGCCCACTCTGCAGTCAGACGCCAGGCCTCGAGGCTCTGGGCTTGCAGCACTTCCCTGGCCCCAGGCCCTCTGCCGTGAGGGTCCTCTGCCTGGGTGTGCATTGAGCCCCGCATCCTCCCGACAGTGCCTGCCTTAGTCGCACCAGCATCATCCCCTCCGCTGACCAGTGGGAAGATGCGCACATGAGAACTGATACGACCTCCTGGGTCCGTGACCCGTGAGTTGGGGGGACGACTTGAGCCGCAGCCGCTGGCTGCAAAGTGCTCAGGGGAGGCCGGGGCTTTGCCCTCTGTGAGACGGGAGGAGGCCCCTTCGGCCCACACACCCGTGTGCGGCCTTGTCCTTCCCGTCAGAGGAAGATGCGTGGATGTGACAACACACAGGCGGGGGAGCCAGGCTTCCCGGCCCTGGACTTGGCTCTGCCCCGCTGAGGCAGGACTGCAGAGACGCATGGGGTCCCGGGTCTGGGGAAGAGGTGGTACAAGGGGCCTTGGAAGCCCCTGGCTGGTCGCACCACAGGCAGCTCTGGGGCAGATCCCAGGCCCTTGGGTGTCGGGTCTGGGCACGGCAGCCACGGGAGACTAGGCCTGGACAGGTGGCACGGAGCCTACATACCCTCCCCTTGGGCAGAGTGGGAAACTGAGGCTCAGAGAGGCTGGTGAGCAGTGCCCACCCACCGGGAGGGCGTCTCTGGGATGTACTGGGTGCGTCTCTGCCAGCCTCCTTCAGTACCAAGCCCCCCAGAGGTGGGGCCTATGACACGTGGGGTGCAGTCTTCCAGATCACTGTTTTGGCTGAACATCCCCCACGCCAGGCCCCCAGCCTAGAACCTGAGATGGAACAGATTGCCATAGCCAGCACTCACGTTCCTTCCTGGGAGGCCAGGGCTCTGAGGGGGTGAGGCTACCACCACGGGGGGATGGGCTCTCGCTGGCCAGGAGGAGGTGGACTGGTGGGGTACAAAGCGGGGGGTGAGCCACGAGGCCAGCCCTCCTGCTTCCATGTCAGGAGAGGCTCAGGACCCCAGCGGGGCGGGCACACCACCCTGAGCATCAGCTCCAGGCCAGTGCAGCGCTCACCTCCCTCCCGTGACTGTGGCCTCTTGGACATGCCCCCCTGGACACCACAGGGTCCTGAGGACCTTACCCTTGACGGGATGAAAGGGCTGGGAGACTTACAGGTCCCCTGGGGCCACCCGACCAACGCCCTCATTCAGGGACAGGGAACCGAGCCTCTGAAATGAAGGGGTGGGATTTTAGCATCTCCTGCGAAAACCGGACTCACGGGTGTGATGGGCGACTGGGTCCTCTGACCTCAAGGGTGGGGTGGGGGCTCCTGCAGGGTGGCTCAGCCCCTCCGAGAGGAAGTCCTGCGCCAGCCCCGTCAGCGGGACCTTGGGGATGAGAGTGGATGGAGGAGGGCTCAGACGGCGGCTCTGACCCCCAAAGCTGACCACACTGCCCGCCCTTCGGCCCTGGTTTGTCCCTTGCATGCTCATGGCGGTGCCAGCCTGTGCGGGGTCAGATGGTCAGACCTGAGTCTCCCGGGCCTTTCTCCCTGGGTGCCCCCAGCCCTGATGCGGGCTTGACCCACAAAACCAAGTCTAGGGTGTGGGCCCCTAGGGCGCTGGGCTGTGCTAGGGGTCCTGCTGGGGGCAGAGGGCAGAGCCCCCGGCCATGCTGCTGTCCCCGTCCACGGCGGCCGCTGACCTGGGCCTTGGGGAGGGCTGTTGAGGGGAGCTGTGTGTGGGCAGGCCCGCGTCATGGGGTGCGACTGCCGTCTCTGGGGGAACAAGGGCGGAGGAGATGGACGTCCCACCACACGATGACCTCAGAGTGTCCTGCTGGGGCGACAGTCCCCACACTGCTCCGGGTGGGACCGTGTGGCTGGTTCTGCTGGTGCGACGGAGCAGAAGTGATATGTGTGTACAGCTTCTGGGCTGGGGCTGGATCTCGGGCCTGGACACTATGGGCCACGTCCCCCATCTTGGTGTGGAGTCTTGGGATAGGAGGCTCAGATCAGTGACCGAGACTTGGGTACTGAGGGAACCTGGAGTCCTGGGGAGGGGCTGTGGGGGGATGCTGAGTTTAGGGGCTAGTTTTTCTGGCGGGAGAGCAGTCCCAGCAGGCAGAGGACCGAGACCAGAGCAGGAAACGGGATGGGACAGAACTTTTCTACCTGAACAACCTCAAACACGCACACAGACCGCAAGGGGCACCCTGCCTTGAACAAGCGAGGATGGGGCAGCTCACAGCTGCACCCGGGCGCCCTGGAGCTGGGCTCTGCCCCCTGGCCCTCCCCATGGCCGTCCTGGGCAGCGCGGTTTCTGGGAACCCGGGTTCTCGGCATCTCAGGTTTCTGACTTAGCCACTCATCAGCCACTGACAGCCATCGGGCTGGGTGGTACTGACAGCTGGAGGAGTCTCCTTCACTCAGCTCTTTGCTCACTGCAAAGAGTGGCTCCTCGTTTCTCTCAGTCACTCATGAGAGCATGGGTAGCATCCTGATACGTAGGCCTCTGACCCTGGAGCTTCCTTTCCTGGGATTCAAAGGTACATGTATTTTTAATGTTCACAGATGCTGCTAGATTCCTTTCTAGAAGTGTAACCCTGTAGTAATTTGAGTCCCCACCAAAAATGTGTAAGAATGCCTGTTTTCCCACATGCGTGCCAGCACTGGGTATTATCATTTTCTTAAACCATGATGTCACTGTGCATTCCCTTGGCCACTGGTGGGGGTGGGCCTCTTCCCACAGATCTTTGGCCAAAGCTGGGCCATCTGTTGAAAGATGCCCCCCTGAGCCAGGCTCTAGGCAAGGCCTGTGGGGGCTGCCTTGGCCGTGAGAATGCTGCGCTTTGCGTTGGCTCCCTCCAGGAGTGCAGCAGTCCCGGGGCCGTCAAGTCTCCTTGTGGCTCGAGGGGTGCAGGGACCCCCTGGCAGGCCTGCCCACCTCTGCCCAGGAATGGGGATGGCAGCGCTTAGCGTCAACTGACGCTTTCATTATAGGTTTATCTTTGAAACCCTAGACAAAACAGGGCTTGTGTGGTTTGACTGAAGAGCCAGCACCTCAGGACCTCGCCATCCACTAAGACGGCTCCTCAGGAAAGAAAAAATACACTAACCTTAAAATAACCAGTTCCCAGAATAGCAGCTAATGACGGCTTCTGAAGGGGGCCCTTTGATCAGGCAAAGCCCACGCCTTCGCCTATTTACGGCCCTGCCACTCAAGAGCAGTTCACCAGCGGAGAGAGGCGTGTTGCAGGAGCAGAGGGATGTTGGGGAGCAGGGCACGGGGTGGGGGAGCCCCTTTGAGACTGCCCAGCCTTCAGAGGCAACTGGCCCCAGCTGGAGATGAGGTGCCCTGCGGAGCCCGAGGCAGCCTGGGAACGCCGCCTCACAAGATGAACGCTGTTCTTATGGCCCCTTGGAGCCAAGGCTGATGGGAGACAGATGCTGTTATAAGAACCAGGATGCCAGGCTGATGGTCATCGGGAGGTGTGGGTCACAGGCTCTGGAGGCTCGAGTCTGAGGACTGGGACCCCGGGAGGGCGCAAGGACGTTCAGAGGGGAGGCTGGGCCTGGGATACGCTCCCCACCCGCCCCCACCACCTGCCCCACATCAGCACCTGCTCACTCGAGTGGGTTCGCCCAGCACTCCCCTGGGCCTGGCCACATGCTCAGGGGCCACTCCTGTCTCTGCCAGCCAGCACACCACAGTCTGAAGTTATGGTACCAGAGCCTGCTCATCAGCCAAGCTTGCCTACAGACCACTGGAGATGCGGCTGACACCGAGGAACTGGATCTCAATTTGATTGAATTTTAATGAATTCAGATCTAAATACAGATCCCCAACTCAGTTATTAGAAGACTTTAAGGACAGTTGTTTAGGAATGCTAATTTAAGCATGAGAATCTCCCTTTGCGACTGTAAATCTTCTGATGTCTAAATGCGGACCGAGCAGTTCTTACGTAAACTCAGCATCCAAATACAGGCATGCTTTAAGTCTAAAACACACACCGGCTTTTGGAGACAGGATGTTGTCCGCCCTAACCATTCTCTTGGTATTATATATTGAAATGATGATTTAAAATTCTATTTTTTAGTTTTTGGTCCTGCTGTGCAGTATGTGAGATCTTAGTTCCCTGACCGGGGATTGAACCTGAACCCTCTGCAGTGGAAGCGCAGAGTCTTAATCACTGACCCCCAGGGAAGTCCCAAAGTGATAATGTTTTAATCTATTGGGTTAGATAAAATATATGGCAACGAATTTAACTTGTTTCTTTTTATTTTTCTAATGCGGCTATTAGAAAGTTTGAAATTATATCTGTGGCTCCCATTATATTTCTACTGGGCAACGTTAGTCTGAATTGGGGATCAGCAAACTTTCTTGTAAACTGCCAGATAGTAAATGTCATAGGCTTTAGGGATCATACACAGGCTTTGTCACACATTCTTTAGGTCAGGGGCCAGATTTGGTCCGTGGGCCCCAGTTTGCTGCCCCCTGGTCTAGAGGCTCCTATCTCTAGATCCTTGGCCTCAGTGCAAGTTAGAGGGGGAGTCCTTTCTCTCTGAGGGCCAGGGGGCTTGGAGAAGAGCATTCTTCTCGGTCCAGTCCCGAATGACTGCTAGCCCAGTACAGAACTGCTGGAGCCGTAGAATGAGATCTACCATCACTAAGACTGCACAGACCAGCACGAACCGGACACACTGCTACTGCCCAACGTCTCCCAGTTTCATGGGGAGATGAAGCCTCGGAAGGTCAGGAATCAGTACATGGAGTTGAAACAGCAGCCATCAGACCCAGGCTGCCCAGAAAAACTCCACCTTCCAAACCCTGACTCTGTGCCCTGTAAGTGAACAAGACCTTGTCTCCCCGTAGGACTCGTTGGCCTTGATGAGCTAGTCGGGAGGTAAGAGAGATCAGAGGCTGAACGCGCAGTGAACGTGGAACCCACAGAGGTAAGAGGTGTCCTGAAGGCATTTGACGAACTGAGTAAACTTAAGCTTTGGTTTTCACAGTCTCACAGGGGATGGATTCTTAGGTATCCAAGCCCAGACCTGCCCCAGGTGGGAAGTGTTATGGCAGAGCCCTACATAAAGCTGGAACCTTCAAAGTGCTCTGTGTTCAGTGTGAAGGTTCAATGGTCAGTGAGAAATAACCCAGTCTCTGAAAAGACTAGATAGAAAATTGCTTTGCTGCTAACAGGAGTGGAACAATATTTGATCTGAGAAGCCATATCCACAAGCTGGTATGCTAAGCTTGGAAGCCCAAATGCACACCACATGAGTGGTCTCAAAAATGTTGAGCCTAGAATTTATAGTTCAGGCTGGTAGTACCCCCACATGTATAGCAATGGAAGAAATTAACATGGGTCCTTCCCAAGGTCAACTCCACATTAGACCTCAAAAATCCTCAAAGATACATGGTAAGATATATGAACTTATGATTAAAAAAAGGAAGTCCTCAAAGGGAACAAAACACCATGAATGACAGCCAGGAGAAAAAAACATAAACAGATAAGGTGACTCACAAAGACTTAGATATCAGGATTAACAGAAACTGAATCTGCCTGTAATGTAGGAGACCCAGGTTTGACCCCTGGGTTGGGGAGATCCCCTGGAGAAAGGAATGGCTTACCCACTCCAGTATTCTTGCCTGGAAAATTCCATGGACAGAGGATCCTGGCAGGCTACAGTCATGGAATTGCAAAGAGTCAGACATGACTGAGCAACTAAAATTATCATGCTTTCAAACATAAAATAGCTATATTCAATACACTTCAAGAAAATTTTTTTTCAAGTTTGAATGTACAAGTGAAAAGAAAGGTACTATAAAAAGGTCTATCAAGAATGCATAAGAACCAAATAGGATTTTCGTAAATAGAAAAGCAATCATTGAAACTTAAGATTCTTTGGATAGTTTTACCTGTAGACTAGACACAGTTGAAGAAATAATTAGTGAATCGAAAGATGGATCAGAAGACATTATCCAGAATACAGTGCAAAGAACAAAGAGGTTTTTTGTAGAAGAGAAAGAGAGAAGCACTAAAAGACATGAGAGGACTGAGATGGTCAACCAAATGTCTAGTGAAAGTCCCAGAAGAAACAGTGAACTAAAGCAGAATATGAAGAGATAGTGGCGAGTACAATCCAGACCTGATGCAGTTCACCAACCACAGATTAAGGAAACTCAATGAATTTCAAGCAGAATGAACGAAAGACACTGTCTTAACACAACACCATGAAAATGCAGAACACTAGAGTCAAGGAGAAGAGCTTAATGCCAGGCTGAAAGGAAAGATGCATTGCCTTCCGAAGAGCGATGATTCATTGTCATCTCTGCTCTCAATGGAAGCGATGGAAATCAAAGGGCAGCTTGAGGGTATTTTCAATGTGTTAAAAGAACTCCATTTTGGTAACCTAGGGTCTAAAATTCTGTAGCCAGTGGAAATATTTTTTAAGAACAACAGTAAAACCATCATTTTAAAACAAATAAAATCAGAAGGGTTTTGATTTTTGCTGAGTAAAATTCTAATGAATACTTCAGTCAAGAAAAATGACCCCCCCAAAAAAAGAAAAGTGACCCCAGATATAAAATCTGAGATGAAAAATTAATGATGCGTGACAAAAGATGCAAATAGATGGATAAATTTAAACACATATTGATTATATAAAACACTACTGATTATGTTTGAACTTACATATACAACAAAACCCAAGTTAGTTGGAGAGATTGAAACTAAAATGTTCTAAGGTACTTATTTTATTCCAGATGTGGGTAAACATAGCAAATGGCTTTATTATATAACTGTTTATAAAGTCCTAGGTTATCCTCTACAAGAATGGTCATATAACTTCAAAACCAGTAAAAGAAAATGTGCAAGAAAGAAGAGCAAAGTAAAGATTAAAAAATTTAGTACAAATAAAAAGCACAAAATACATGGCTATAAATCAGTCAAAATATATTTGAAATTATATTAAGTATAGATGTATTAAATGATTTTTTAAAATCTAGGGTTTACAAAAGACATTTAAAATATGTATATGGTTAAAAAAAGAATTAAAAAACCCAACACCAAAATCAGAAAGAAAAAAAAAAAACACAAGAAAACTACAGAACAGCATCTTTTATGAATATAGATGCAAACATTCCTAACAAAATCTTAGCAAACCAAATCCAATGACAGACAAAAGAGATTGTACACCATGATTAAGTGGGAAATACAAGATTGGCTCAAAACACCCAAATCAGTTTATATATCACATCATATTAATAGAAATAAGGGCTAAAAACACATGACTGTCTCAAAAGTTGCAGAATGGGCAATTGAGAAAATCTAACATCCATTTTTTAGAAGAACTCTGAACACACACTAGGAATAGAAGGAAACATCCTCAGCTCAACAAACAGCATTTAATGCAACATCATATTTAATGGTAAATGATGGAATAGTTTGCCCTACAAGACTTTCTCTAGCCACTTTTAGTTAACATTTTACTAAACAGTCAAGCTAGTATAATTAGGCAGAAAAGGAAATTAAAAGCATACAGATTGGAAGGAAGACATAAAATTGTCCTTATTCGTCCATGATAAAAGTGAAAGTGAAAGTTGCTTAGTCGTGTCTGACTCTGCAACCCCATGGACTGTAGCCTACCAGGCTCCACAGTCCATGGAATTCTCCAGATCAGAATACTGGAGTGGGTAGCCGTTCCCTTCTCCAGCGGATCTTCCCAACCCAGGGATCAAACCCAGGTCTCCCACATTGCAGGTGAATTCTTTACCATCTGAGCCAGCAAGGAAGCCCCATATATGACACAATCCTATATATAGCAAATCCTAAGGAATCAGCAACAACAACATTTACTAGCATTAATAACAATGAAGTCACAGTTTATAAGCTTAACATAAAAATTTAATTGCATTTCTATATACTGCTGCTGCTGCTAAGTCACTTCAGTCGTGTCCGACTCTGTGTGACCCCATAGACGGCAGCCCACCAGGCTCCTCTGTCCCTGGGATTCTCCAGGCAAGAATACTGGAGTGGGCTGCCATTTCCTTCTCCAATTTCTATATACTAGTAACAACTCAAAAATGAAATTAAGAAAACAATTCCATTAACAGTACCATCAAAAATAATAAAATATTTAGAAAGAAAGTTAACAAAGGATATGTAAGATTTATGCACTGAAAACTATAAAATATAATGGGAAGAAATTAAAACAGATCAAATAAACAGAAGGATATACCATGTTCATGAACTAGAAGACTCAATACGGTTAAGATGTCAAGTTTTCCAAAATGGATCTATAGATTCAATACAATCTCTAGGAAAATCCTATCAAGTTTCATTTTCTTTTTTTTTTCTCTCTCTCTTTTATTTATTTTTTTTTTGGTAGAAACTGGGAAGCTGACTCTAAAATTCATATAAAAATTCATAAAACTTAGAAAGGGCAAAATGATTTGAGAAAGAAGAAAATTGGAGGACTAACACTACCTGATTTCAAAACTTACTACAAAGCTACGATAATCAAAATAGAGTAATGTGGATTTAAAGACAGGGCTAGAGACCAGTAGTCCAGAATTGAGAATCCAGAAATAAACCCATATACTTACATTCAATTGATTTTTGACAAAGGCATCATGAAAATTCAATGAGGGAAATGTAACCTGTTCAACAAATGGTACCAAGGCAACCAGATATCTATAAGCAAAAAGAACAAAAACCAAACCAAAACAACAAAAAACCTCAAACATTTCCACATACCACATCCCCAAATTAGCTCAAAATAAATCACAGACCTAAATGTAAGCGTTAAAACTAAAAAAAAACTTCTATAAGAAAAAAAAATAGAAGGAAATGTTCATGTCCCTGGAATAGGCAAAGAAGTCTTAGATATAACATCAAAAGCATGAGTCATACAAGAAAAGATAAGTTGGACTTCTTTACAATGTAAAACTTTTGTGTTTTAAAAGACATGATTAAGAACATGAAAAAACAGCCACAGAGTGGGAGAAAATACTTGCAAGTCATATATCTGATAAAGGACTTGTATCCAGAACATATAAACAACTCTTACAACTCAAGAACAGAACTACTTAATTAGAAAATAGTCAGGAGGGTTGAATAAACATTTCCCCTGAGAAGACTATGAATGGCTAATAAGCACATGAAAAGTTGCTCAACATCATTAGTGATTAAGGAAATGCAAATCAAACCCACAGCTAGAATGGTGAAAAGAAAAAAGACCAACCATACCATGTATTTGTAAGGATATAGAGAAAGTGGAACCTTTGTGTGTTACTGGTGGGAAATCAAAATGGTAGGAACTCTTTGGAAAACAGTTTAGAAGTGTTTTCGAAAGTTAAACAGAAACTTACCATATGACCCATCAATTCCCCTCTTAGGAACCTGACCGAAGGAAATGAAAACACATGTCCATACACAGCCTCGGAGATAAAAAGTCCACAGCGGCGTTGACCATAATAGCCCCAAACTGGAAACAGTCCAAACGTCTATCAACTTGCAGATGGATAAACAGAATGTGGTTGATCCATACAACAGAATGCTGCTGAGCGTTCAGAGGAAAAGAAACACATGATGCATCACAGACAACCCTCAAGAATGTGACGTTACGTGAGGAAAGCTAAACACACAACACCACAAGCTGTCTGATTCCATTTATAGGGAACATCCAGCAAAGGCAAATTTCTAGTCTTATAGAAATTTAAGGATACAGAGACAGAAAGCAGGCCAGTGATTGACTGTGGCTGGCGGCGGGAGCTGGCAAATGGAATTGAGGGAATTGGGGGTGTTGAAAATGTTCTCAAACTTCATTTTGATGTTGGTTGCACACCAAATTAGAGATTTACTAAAATGTGTTGTCTGCATTTACAGTGGGTGAATTTTATGGCACGTAAATTATACCTCAAGAAAGCTTTAAAAAAACATTACAAAGAAAATTAGGTTTGTATAACAGTGATAATAGGCTTTAAGAGGGGGAAAGCCTGCTTGGGAGAAAAAGGGTGCTATGGAATTAGAACACATTGAATCCAGCAGTGAATATACAAAACATTGAATATTATATGTACCTGATCACAAGATCTAAAACATATACAAGGCAAAAATGGACAGAAATATAAAGAAAAGTAGGAAAATTCTCCACAATAGTTGGCACTTCAATATATTTCTCAGTAATGATAGATCAAGTAGATAAAAACATTCCAGTGAGGAACCAATTACCAAGCTTGTTCTAACAGACACAAGTATAACACCGCAACTGACAACTTCAAAATACACATGGTATTCAAACAGAGAAGGTACATTTACAAAAATTGATGACATCTTGTACCTATGCAACATATTTCAAAACGTTTCAAAAGATTGATGCCCTGCAGAGCGCCGTCTCTGACAGTGGAGCAATCACCCTTATGACAATGATGAAAATCACATTGCAAAATGGCTCCTGGGTATACAAGAGGTCATAGT
Organism: Odocoileus virginianus; assembly: GCF_023699985.2. Lineage (NCBI taxonomy): Eukaryota > Metazoa > Chordata > Mammalia > Artiodactyla > Cervidae > Odocoileus > Odocoileus virginianus. Next base: position 42,538,926 of record NC_069701.1, read on the forward strand.
GCAGACTGGAGAAATCTTTATGTGAATGAAAATTAAAATTAAATGCTGCAGATTGAAACCTGGGGCATGAAGTTTCGGTGGCATTTAGAGAAAAATCAAACTGTCGCCGTAAGAGCACACATTAGAAATCTAGAGAGACTTAAAATGAACTCAACCTAAGAAGTTAAAGAAAGAATAATACATTAAACCCAGGTAAATACAAGGAAGAAAATAAAGTGAACGACACAAAACAAACCAACAAAAGGGAGGATCAACAAAGTCAAAAGCCTGTTGAAGACGTGAATAAAACTGTCAAGGAGCCGGCAAGCTTGACCACTGGAAATGCACGGAGGCACAAACAAGCAAGTGAAATAGGGGCCTGGTAGCTCAGTGGTAAAGAATCCACCTGCCAACACAGGAGACAAGAGAGTTTGATCCCTGGGTTGGGAAGATCCCCTGGATGGGGCAGGGGATGGCAACCCACTCCAGTATTCTTGCCTGGAGAATCCCATGGACAGAGCAGCCTGGCAGGCTATACAGTCCATGGGGCCGCAAAGAGTCGGGCACGGCTAAGCGGCTAAACAACAGCGAACCGCTGATGGTACAGGTGCGAAAATGATAATAAATGCCAATAAACATGAAAACTAGGGTGGGACGTTCACATTGCTAAGAGTGAGCAACTTATCAAAACTGACACAGGAAGAGATAGAGAACACTACCCGTCCCATAACCATGCGAGTCACTGACTCAATTAAAAATCTGCCCACGAAGAACACGCAGGCCTGGGTGGCTTTGCCTTCAAGTTTCTCCAAACATTCTGTGGAAGAAAACCCTAATCCTATACAAAGTGTTCTAGAATACAAAAGAAGAGAGGTTGCTTCTTAACTCATCCTGTGAGGCTCTCCTAAACTGGATGCCCAAACAGATGAGAACAGGACCTATCTCACCCACAAATGTGGACACAAAGATTCTGAAGAAAAGGTGAGCAAGAGAGCTTCCGCATTGTCTAAGAAAGAGTATATAATGGGAAGGACGGGGGTGCAGTGGGGAGAGGCCAGAGACCACATAGATGTCTGGAAAAATAGCCTAGCCCAAGATAATAGAGGCCCAAACTCCGTGGGCAGGGTGTGCAGCTGGCGTGCGAGGGTGAGCTGCTTTGAGGGGCTCTCGGGAGGGAGGCAGGGGGAGCTGCCGGGATGGTCGAGCCTCTGGGTCCTGCTTTTAGGCCCGGGGGATGGAGGGGTCTGGGAGGAGGACTGAGCAGGAGGAGGGAGGTTGGGGGCAGACTGGGCCCTCCTGGTCCAGGGCAGGGGCTGGGGACGTGAGGCGGCGGGGTGCCCAGGCTGGGGGCATTTCAGTCCAGGGGAGAGGTGTGCCCAGCTAGGGTTCTAGGACAGGGGGCAGTGAAGGAATGCCAGGTGGGGGAGGGCCCTTCCCACCCTTGCTCTCTGAACTGGGGCCTGGAAACCCAGGACTCCCGGTGTCCGGCTCTGAGCCATGAACATTTCCGGCAAAAACAGAGAAGAAAGAAATTCTCCCAGCCCACTGTGTTCCTCATATCAGCAAAAGCAGTGTGAGCTGAGCTTGCAAAATAAACAGGGCTCAATGTAAACACTGCAGCAGGTCCAGGGGCCAGAGCTAAGAATACACACTGGGGGGAGGAAGGTGGGAGCCGACTGCTTCATTGGGTCCCCAGAGAGCCCAGGGTCCTTGCCCCGCGGCAGCCCTGATAGGGAGGGGCCCGGGGGCTGGGGGTCGTGTTCTCAGGACCTGTCCCAGGGCTGGCAAGGAATCCCCACCACCCCCACCCCCCCACCGGGGCAGAGTCTGACCACGGCCGCCAGCGGACCCCGCTGCCTGCCCCCACCCCAGTCCCCAGCCTGGCCCTCCTTGTTCTGACGCGGCCTCTTCTCACCAGACCCCTTGTGTTTATGAAATTCTTTTCTGCTGTCTCTCTCCACCTTATCTGCCCCTCTGTCCGTGGTTTCCGCTGGGGCTAGCTCTAACTAGCTAATTAGACAGCTGCGCAAACTCCCTGGGCCTCGGTTTCCCCACTTGCAAAGAGAATTTATTTGGGCAAAGGCTGTCCTTCCCCTTCTCCCTCCGCCAAGTACAGAACCCGATGAGCAAGAGCAGTTCCCGCGCCTCCTCTGGGGACCTGCGGGTCCCTCAGGCCCCTGGGTGAGGCCAGGGTGGGGGGTGTGGGGTGTGGGCCCCGGGCAGGATGCTGTTTCAGCCCTGCATGCCCCTGGAGCCAGGCAGGCCTGGACAGCCAGCCCAGGCCGGGGACAGGTGTGCCGGGCGCCCCCCACAAGACAGGGGTTGGGGGGTGGGGGGACCGCGTGCCTTCTGAGCCACCCCCCTCCTCTCCCAGCCCCTCTTCCTGCGGCCGCCAGCCGGCTGGGGGGAGACTGCTGCCCTCCCCGCCGAGGGCCGGAGCCCAGATGAGGAAGCAGTTGGGGGCCAGGCTCCCTTCCGGCCTGAGGCCGCCCGGCATGCGGGGAAGGCCTGGGGGGGCTTGGCTGGCGGGCTGGCTGGTACTGCCACCGCCGCGGGCCTGCTGGGCGTCTGAGGGCCGGACGGCTGCTGCGTTTCCTGCCCCCAACTTCCCGCGTCAGCAGGATTGCCAGGGGGTTGTTTATGGTCCTGATGGCCGCTGCGATAAGCCGATAGCGTGGGGCCCAGCACGGCCCCTTCCCAGGGTCCATCCGCGAGGGGCGTCGGCCGGCGGGGGAGGGGCCCACAGAGGCCTCGCCTGGGTCTGCGCACATCCACGGGGGCGGGGAGCGTGGAGCAGGCTCGGGACTCCGAGTGACGGAGCCTCTTGGCCTAACCAGCTCCGCGGGGCAGGGGGGACGAGGCAGAATCCTCACTGCCCGGGAACAGGCGGCCCCTCTCCTGGGCACAGAGCCTGATGGGCGCAGAGGCTGCCAGGGGCCTTGCCCCCAAACCGTGTCCTCCAGGACCCTCCCCCGTTTTGTTGTTCCGATCTGAAGAAATGTGGGTCTGCGATGGGGTACCCCCAAGGCCAGCACAGGCCCCACCTCGCCCGCCACACTGCCCCTGGCTGACTAAGGGCCGTGTCTTGATTCTTAGACCCCACAGGTGCCCGGAGGGCTGCAGGGGACCCTGGGTGGCCCCCCAGCACCCCCAGAGGACACCGGGCTCCAGTCTAGGCTTGAAGGAGCGGCTTGTCCTGAATCGGGCAGAGTCGTAGGAAAGCCCCAGGGCAGTGGGACAGGGGACAGAGCCAGGCCAGGGCAGGGACCCGGGGCGGTGTGAGAGTGTCTGGACGCTGGGACAGTGGGTGCCCCAAGGGCAGCTGGGAGGGCGCCGGCTCACGCGCCCAGGGTCACCATCGCCCCCGCCGGCTGTGGGGGTCACTGAGCAAAAGCTGTCCCAGGGCCAGGCGCGGGGGTCGGCGGGGTGGGGGCCAGGCCTGCTCCTGGCTCTGCCTCGGCTTCCTTGATTTTTCTGTTGAAATATTTATTCGGCTGCACCGGGTCTTAATTGTGGCACGAGGGATCTTGTTTTCAATTGCTCCATGTGGGATGGGCATGTGAACTCTCTTGTGGCCTGTGGGATCTGGGTCCTGACCAGGGATCAAACCTGGGCTCCCTGCGCTGGGAGCGTGGAGTCAGCCCCTGGACCACCAGGGAAGGCCCCCTCTGCTTCCTGTGATGACTGGAAGCCCCACCCAGAGGGCCTGGTCTGCCGCAGGGTCACCTGCTGCTTCTCGTGGAAGCTGCCAGCCCTGGTCACACACAGGAGGCAGAGTGAGAGCCAAGGACCGGCCAGCAAGGAGGCAGAGTCCAGGGCCCCTGAGGCTCTGATGCCGCCGGCCTGGGGAGCTGACCATTCTGGGTTTCAGTTCCCATCCTGCCGGACAGGACATCTACCACCGCACAGTCCGCTGTAGGACGGGACAGAGGCCCTGCTCGGCCCTGTGCTGACCGAGATGGGCCAGCCCTCCAGTGGGGTCAGGATGTTGGGGTCACACAGCCCCAGAGGGGCAGGCCGGCGGGTGAGGGCCCTCGTTTCACCTGGACAAGCGACCCTCCCTCTTGGACCCCACATACTGGATCGTGACCCCACGCCCACCCCAGCCAGGGAAGACTGCAGGTGGGCAGAGGGTAGTCCTGCAGGCCTGGGCTGGGGGCGGGAGGGGCAGCAACTGGGAGCCATGCCCCTGCCCGCCCGCCCAGCTGCAGCAGAGATGGACATGGGCCAGAGCCAGGCGTTGCCCAGGAAGTGGAGCAGTGGATGCTCTCCCTGCCCAAGCGTAATTCCTCTATTTTTAGCCCCCCGGCGGCTCTCAGATAAAGTCCATGTAGATGAACGAGCTGTTTGGCACGATAAGAGCCTGCACCTAACCACAGAGACTTCACAGGGCAGAATGGCCGCCCATCCCGTCCCACAGGTCCATGGGGGCTCCGGGATGCCGGCACAGAACCCCGCAAGGACTGGGGCGCCCCAGCCACTGAGGCGGCCGTGCCCTGGAGCGGAGGGAGCGTGGGCGTCCACATCCTGCCTGGACGCCCAGCAGGGCCTGGGCAGACACTGCCCACCTCCCGTTGCCCTCGCTCAGATGCCCGCAGTGGAGGGTCCTGGGGCCCGCAGCCCCTGCTCCCCGCATGACGCACCTTTGTGGCCCTGTTGGCTCTCCAAGTCCCTGAGTGCCCTCGGGCTGGGGCCAGGGGAGAGATGCCCACTTCAGCTACGCCAGCGAGGGGCCTGTGGGCACTCGGTGCCACTTGCCCCTGAGGATGCCCCCTGAGTGAGGCCTCAGAGCAGCCTGGACTCCCGCATCCTCTTCCCTCCCGCGGGGAGATACCCACTGCACACGGGGAAGTAGATGGCGCCTGCCTCAGGAAGCCCACACGAGCACGGACGGAAGGCGAGAAGGAGGAAGGAAAGAGGGGAGAGGGACGGAGGGAGACCCCAGACGCCGAGGGCGCTGTCCGGGCACAGAGCGGCAACGTGGAGCGCCGCTGGGGACAGCCCTGTCCAGGCCCCAGGACGCCACCCGCGGCCGCGGGAACCAACACAGGCTCAGGCGCCTACCTTCTCCTCCACGCGGTTCAGGCGGGCACCAATCGAGTTGCTGCCGCGGTCCTTCGTCTTCTCTGTGGGGCAAAGCACCCAAGTCAGGGATGCCAGTGCTAGCCGGTGGGGTGGGGTGGGCTGGGGGAGAAGGGCGACGGGGGGTGAGGGAGCTGGAGTCGAAGGCCTGAACCTCCGAGGACGTCTCCTAAGAGCTCTTCCGTGGTGGGAACTTCAGGAGACGATGGTGGAGGGGGAGGGGGTGGGCGGGCGCTGGCCGGCTTGTCAGTGTCCCACCCTTCCCGTTTCCTTGATTCCCGAGAGCGCGGAAGACAGGGACAGCCTGCCTGAGATGGTGCCCACTGTGCCCTCCGCCCCCGGGAGACGCTCGCTCTGGCCAGGAATGCCTGTTGCCCCGAAACCACCGCTGTCCTGCCTCTGCCTGACCTGCGCCTCCTGCCTGAGCCTGAGTTAGGTCAACCCCAAGGAACTGGACTGGCCCTGTTCTCCCCGTGTGACCCACAGCCTGCTCCCCAGTGCCTCAGAGCTGGAGAGCCACACCCACCTCCGCTGCGAGGTTCTGGCTGGCTTCTCAGTCCCCAGCCCCACTTCCAGGCCCACACCTTCCCAAAGACCCGGGCACGTTTCTGCACCCAGATCATCAATGGCCTAGAAAGGCCTGCCCTTATCAGGACCCTTGTAGGTTCCTGTCCTAACTGCAAATCCCGTGTAAATTGTGTTCAAAGACACCTTGCTTAGGGTGGGTCGACCTGCCCCCATCTCCCTGGAATTCTGGGCGTTCCGAGACATGGAGTTCCGAGACATGCACTTTCTGATGGTGGGGAGAGGCAGGTGTGGGTGGGGCGATGGTAGGTGGGTCTGGCACAGGCTGCCATGCTGAGGGTGCCTCAATGCAGAAACCCACCTGAGACGGAGATGAAGAGGGAGGGCTTCCCAATGGACTGGTCCAGCCTGGGGGGGTGGGGAGAAGGAGATGGAGACCAGCTCATGTGTGGCCCTGGGCACCACACTGACATCTGGCCGATCAGTGGGCGGATGGGCCAATGTCCCCAGCGAGACAAGCTGCCCTCCCCTTCTGGGGGCCACCGCCTGCCACCACCCCAAAACCAGCCAGGTGCCTCTCAGATTCCCAGAGGCCCACACTCCCATGGGGGGCCTGGATGGGGGGTTCAGAGGTGAAGGGCAGTGGCTGGACTGTCCCTTTGTCATCCTGCCTGGGTACAGCAGGATCCCAAAATTGCCCAGTGTCCTGTAGCCGCTTCATAAATGCCCCAGGCCAGGTGCCTGGACGTGTCCAGAGAGGCAGGACTGCAAGAGGTCCCTTCCAGGGCAAGACCAGGTCGCTGGGCTGGATGGGCTTCACATCCCTGTTGTAGGTCAGTGACAGGGGCGGGGTGAACAGGAGGCAGGAAGCCTGAGCTCCTGCTTGGCCAGAGTGGTCAACATGGGTGGTCTCCCAGCCACACCCTGCGCCTCACAGAGCTGGGTCCCCAGGCCAGCCCACCGCTGATGCGCAGCTGGTCTGAGCCCACGCGAGCCCCTAAGGAGCCGGCGCCTCCAGGAGGACGAGCTCTCTGGCCAGAAGCCAGAACACGTGGGCTTCCGAGAGTTGGGGTGCTCAGCGCCCAACCGGGAGGGTCTCCCCCTGCCGTGTATCTCCCGAGGCTTGACCTGGGCCTGCTCAACAGCGGGTGGGCTGGGATGTGAAGTGTTGGCATCTCCAGACTTTGGTGCAGTTGGAGCGAGCCCTCGTGCTCTGCCCCGCGCTGCTCGAGCCCCTCCCCTGCAACCCACGTCCCGCCCCCTGCCATCCACGCCCCGCCCCACGCTGCCCACGTCCCGCCCCCCGCCATCCACGCCCCGCCCCACACTGCCCACGCCCCGCCCCCTGCCAGCCCCGCCCCGCCCCGCGCTGACCACACTCCGCCCCACACTGCCCACGCCCCGCCCCCTGCCATCCACGCCCCGCCCCGCGCTGACCACACTCCGCCCCGCCCCCGGCCCGGCGCGCCCACCTCCGCTGCAGCTCCTTGATGCGCACCATGAGGTTGAGATGGCCCTGGGAGTACTGCTCGATGACGTCTCGCACATCGTAGGGCTTCCGCGCTTGCTGCAGCGGAGAGACAGAATCAGGCCGTGCTTGCGCGGGTGGGTGGGCCAGCGCGGGACGCAGGACGGTGCCGAGCCTCCGTGGGCATCCGGGATTTAAGGAGCCGCCCATGTGGCACCAAGGGGCGGGCCGGGTTCAGCCCCCATCCCCCATTCCTCACCCTACCTGGGAGGTGGGGGACCCCGGGCCAGTGACTCGGCCTCTCTGGACCCAGGGACCTGCCCACTCTCCCTTTCCAGGCCCCCAGCCCTGTTTCCAAACTGCCTAGGAAGAGCTGGCCCAGCTGAGGGCCCAGGGCAGGGGGACGAGCATGGCTCCGGTCAGTGGCAAAGAGGGCAGTTTTGTGCAGCCCCCGTTGGCCTTGGCCCCAAGCTGACCACACCCTCGCTGGCAGGCGCCCACACTGTTCTTGGGGTGGGGGTGATCCACCTCACCCCCTTTCCTGGCAGTCAGCGCCCTGAGGTGAGCAGAGGGGGCCCCAGGGACAGCCTCGGCCTGCAGTGCCTGTTGTGGGTGGCAGGCCTCCTGCTGGGGCTTCCAGGCTTCCTGGGAGAAGAGGATGGTCCCACCGTGGGCCTGGGCCAGGGGGGCAGGGCAGGGGACCCTGGAGCTCCAGGCTCGGCGCCAGCCCTGAGCCCATAAATGCATCCGGGGCTCAGGTGAAACCACAACAGAGAGAAGGAGGCTTCTCAGGATGTCAGCAAAACCTCCAGCCACATCTATGGCCTCGATCCTAGGAGCCCACGGGCTGCGGGTCCCACCCAGGTAGCAGGCTGAGTGGGGGTCTGATGGCTCAGGAGGCCCTTTGCCCACACAAGCAAGCAGGGCTCATTGGGAAGAGAGACTCTGTTGGGGGGACCTCAGGCAGACAGGGTTGGGGGGGCCTGGGTGGTCTCATTAAACCTGAAGGGCTCACACTAGTGATGAGCTGGGAGGTTACTGCTTCTTGCTGGCGGGGCGGAGGGTAGCGGGCCTGCAAGAAACTCCTGACAGCTTGCAGGGCGAACTCGGGCTGGAGGGTCAGAGGATGAGAAGGAATAAGGCTCAGATGCCTGTTGAGGGCCAGGACCAGGTCTCAAACCTGGGAACCCCAGGGGCCCTGTCCTCCGTGCCTGCCTGGGGCGTACATCTCCTTGCGGTACCACCCCAGAGGTGGGCTACCCTAGGCTAAGGGCAAGGCCACCTCTGCCTTCCCAGAAAGACGCTCCCTTGAGGGCAGAGTCCTGCCTCCATCTCTGGGCACCTCTGGACATGCCCAGGTGCCCTGCCATCAACACTGGCAGCTAAAGTTCAACTCCCTACATGGTTTGGGGCCCCAGAATCCTGAGGCAGGACGGAGCCCTCCCCCCCATCAGGGACCGGGCACAAGAAGGCCAAGGCGGTTCCTGTCCCCAGGAGATTCTCCAGGTGGGGCCCTCACAGCTGATACCCAGCCCCGCCTCGAACTCTGGAACCACCCTGCATCCCCTTATGGCCGAGACGCAAGGCCCATGGTAGGATCGTGGGGTCGGGGGTGAGATAGACTCTGGCAGGCTCTCTGATGCCACACACCCAGCTGCAGGACAAGTGTAAGACTGGCGCTGGGTGATGGGCCCAGGACTCAGTGCTTGCTTCTGTAAGATGGGGCTGCTGAGCCCTCTGGCTGACCAGGGGAACGAGGGTAAAGTAAGATGTGAGGCGAGAGAGGGCTGGGGGCTCCTGAGCAGCTCGTGCCAGGAGAACCCAAATGGCTGTGATGGTGGCTGTGGCTGGGCCCAGGGTCTGCAGTGTCTAGTGCCCACGGGGAGGCGGTCCTGAGCGGTGATGCCTGCTTGCCTGTGGGCCAAAGGGCTTTGGGAGGCTGGGGGCCACCCCCAGACCTGCCGATGCGATCAGGGGCAGGCTCAGAAGAGGGAAGGCAGGGTACGGAGGTCAAAGTTGAGCAGGCCTGGCCTGGAGTGGAGCGGGTCCTTGTCCTGGTCTCCCATACACCCTGGGGGGGTCACGAACCACTGTGGCCCTGTGTGTGTTGAGGGGCTCTGTGTGCACACATGTACACAGGCGTGCCCGTGGGAAGGCGCGAGAGTGCAGGGAACGGGTGTGTGTGTGCCTGCAGGAGCAGGTGGAGGGGGGCTGTGAGCATGGCCCCCCGCCTCGCCTCGTGCAGGGTGTGGGCCTCAGCAGGGCAACCGACAGTCGACTGACACCCAGGACCCATGGCCTGGCGGCGTCTTAGGCCCCCTGAGACTCATCTTGGAGTGGGTAAGCCCCCCCTTCCCTGCCCTGGCCCCCGCCGCCACCAGGGTCTGGTCGGCGCTCCTGGAGGCCTTTGTCAAGTGGTTGCCTGGGGTCTGCCGCAGAGCTCATGTCCGCTTTCTCTCTGAAGCTAATTTCCTCTGGCGGCAGCAGCAGGAGCCTGAGATGAGCCGAGATAATGCCGGGCTGTCCAGACTGACCGACGGTGGACATGGGAGTTCAAGGCAAACTTGAAGGGCTAAGAGGCTCTGGCTCCTCCGGCCAGACACAGGGGCGGCCAGCTGGGCACTTATCGGCCAGCGAGGCCCGCAGGGGGGCCGCCGGCCACGTCTGCTGCCCCTGGGGCCAGATGGGGGTGGGCGTGTGGGCAGACAGGCTGCTGCCGGGGAGGGGCTCTGGCAGCTGGGCCTGTGGCGGGGGCCACCCCGGGAACTCCCCGGAGCTCCTTAACCACCAGGGGCTCATGCACCACTTCCATCTTGTTGGGTCCCTCCTCCCTGGAGGCCCCTTGCTACCCACACCCCTCCAGCCGCCCCAGACTTGGGCCTTGCCTGAGAGCCTCTGTCCCAAGGGCAGAGCAGGAGGAGCTGCTCCACGCACAAGCCCCACCTGCTCTATTCAAGGCCCTCAGGGGCCCCGTGCACTGGGGAGGGCAGGGAGCAGGCCAGGTGGGGCTGCCCGGCCTCCTTCCAGAAGCTTCCCAGGATGCTTGCAGGATGCTGGCCTGTGTCCTGAGGCAGAAGGGAGACCGCCAGCCTGAAAGGGAGGGCAGGATGCCCACTGAGGCCAGCTATTGGTTTTCTCGCCCGCGTTTCTGTGACAGGTGCTCCCCAGCGCCCACACTTTCTCTGACCACTGTGGATGCCCATTCGCCCAGGGCTCTGTGGTTCTTATCTGGAAGCTGCTCACATCACCTTTGAGCTGGGCCTGCACTGTGGGCACCCCAGACCTGGAAGAAGCCCCCAGGAAGCCTGGGGTCCACCCTGGCATGGTTCTGCATGGTCTAGTGGTGCCCCAGGCAGCAGGTTCTGGCCTCTGCCCAGTGGGGGCCTGCTCCGGGACCACAGTGGCCCAGCTGCTCAGGCTGGGGACTGTCCCCATCCTGGAAGGGCCCCAGTGACCCCTCTGTTCTCCCCCACCCCCAGGTTGGCATCAGAGGTTTCAGCCGTCACCACCAGCCACTCTCCAGTGAGGGCCCTTCCTGGGTCTCCTCTGCTCTTGGGGACAGTCCTGCCCAGACCTGATCCCAGCGGAGGTTCCTGCCATTCCTGCCCCATCTGGGAGGCCAGCCCATTCTTGCCCAGCACCCTCGAGCTCCCTGTTTCCCCAGGTGCCCCTCTGCTTGCTCCACCAGGGCAGCCGGGCCTCGGGGAAGGAGAGCCACAGACCCAAAGGCCCACAGCCCATCCGGGGACACTGGATCTCGCCCAGAACAGTGAGGGGCACCCCTCCTGGTGCCGGCTGGGAATGGCCTTCACGGACTCTTTGATCCCACAATGAGGGGTGCCAGGCCCTGGCGGGAGCCTTTGATACTGCTTGGCCCAGTTTGGGGGGGAAAGCCTCCTGCCAGGCTGCGGGCAGACAGATGGGCATGCGGGCAGCACAATGCCCCTGGGGCCTGTGTGCCACCCCTCCCCCTCCCTCCCACCCCCTTCCCCGCCCTGCTCCTGAGGGGGCTGTGGGTGCTGGGACCAGCATCCTGGCAAGGCTGACAGCACAGGTGGGCATGGTCCTGGGAAGCCCATTGGGCTCTTGCTCCCACTCCAGATGGGAAAGAGGTCTTCCCCGGGGCTGCTGGAGTGGGGTCTGTCCAGAGCTCCCCAATGAGTCTGGCTCCCCGTCCTGGCTGGGTGGGGGCTCTGCTGGGGAGACTGGCCGGGGCTGGAGCCAAGCCTTTGGGCTGGGATGGGAGGCGCAGACCGGAGGGCACATGCGTCTGGTTCTCGTCCCAGCCCTGCTGTGACTGCTCGGGGGCGTGAACACGTCACCCCAACCTCCCCACCTGGTGCCTCACGCAGGCCCGGGGGGTCTGGATGTTGCTGCTGACTCTGAGTGGCCCCCAGATCTGGCTCCACCAGGAACTCATTTCTAAGAGGAAGTGGTGGCCAAGCCTTCCGGAAAGAGAAGGCCCTCCCCCAGGGGACCCTGCTTCCCAAGGCTCCATGTTCTCTGAGGGAAGGCTGAGCTGGGCCCCCTCCTCCAACAGATGACAGTCTCCATGGAGGAAAGAGGTGCCAAGCCTGTCATCACCTGGCATTCTCCAGGGGCTGCTGTAGGAGGCTCACCCCTGGAAGGAGGGCTGATGGGGAAGCCTACAGTCTCCAGCCCCGCCTAGCCAGGGAGACCCTACCTCTCCCTGTAAAGGGGGCCACCCCAGGGCACAGAGCAGGGCCAGGCCTCCTCTCTGTTCTGTTTGTTTTTTTAAAATATTTATTTATTTAGCTGTGCCAGTATTTGCTGCATGTGGGGTCTTAGTTGCAGCAAGCAGGGTCTTTAGTTGAAGCAAGCAGGGTCTGAGTTGCAGCAAGCAGATATCTTCGGTCTTCATGGTGCCATGTGATATCTAGTTCCCTGACCAGGGATCGAACCCAGGCCCCCTGCATTGGGAGCACAGAGTCTTAGCCACTGGACCACCAGGGAGGTCACGCCCATCTGTTCCGACTCACACAGGGTGGGTGATGGGGACCAAAGCCCTGAGCAGGCCTGGGGCAGGTACTTCCTGTCCAGGTGACACAGGGCTGGCTCTGCCCCCTCCCTGAGTCACTCCCACTCCTGTCTGGGGGGCGGGGGTAGGGGATGAGTGAGCTCCAGGGCTCCATGTGTTTCTGGGTTGGCCTCAGGGTCCAGCCCAATCGGGGAAACGTCTCTCCAGGGCCAGCTGTCTTGGAGACGGATCTTGAAGCCATAGCAGGGTGTTTGATGGGTGAAGGGTCAGGTCTCAAACATGGCAAGGTGTGGTCTGCACTGTGGGTGGGCAAGCGGCTTTCAGAGTGGACCAGGGCGGGAGGGCCGAGTGCAGGACTCACCTGGAATTTCTTCTTGGCCACAAAGTACTGCATGCGCCGAATGACCTTGATGGTGGCCCGGTGGTGCTCCCGCAGCCTGCGGTGGAGAAGGGAGAGGAGGAGGGTGGTCATCCCGCGCCTGCCACTGTCAGAGGCCTGCCGGCTGCCCATGTGTCCCCACTGCACACGGCTGGGCCCCTCCAGGAGCAAGGAGAATGTTCAGCCTCCCGGGATGGGGATCTGCAAGCCCCCGTCCTGCTGGCAGGGGGAAAGGCTGAGGCTGCGAGACTTTTAATTAACGGGGGCCCCAGAGGGACCCTGGCCCTGCTCGTCGCTCAGAAGTGGGGTTGGAGTCAGGGCCCTGTGTTGGCAGTGGCTATGGCCCTTAACCTCAGTACAGCCGCACAGGCTTCTTTCTACCTTGAGGCCTCAGGTTCCTCACCAGTATAGTGGGGAGGGGGTACAAGCAGATGACCCCTAAGGCCCCTTGCAGCTGGAATGTTCCATGGCCCACCCATCAGTACCCGCTTGGAAAATGTAGGACGGGACAAATCAGTCAGGGATTGTTACTACCTATGCCACTCAAGCCACCTTAGCCACAACGAAGCAGAGACATTACTTTGCCAACAAAGGTCCATAAAGTCAAAGCTACGGTTTTTCTAGTAGTCATGTATGGATGTGAGATTTAGACCGTAAAGAAGACTGAGCTCCGAAGAATTAATGCTTTTGAACTATGGTGTTGGAAAAGACTCTTGAGAGTCTCTTGGACTGCAAGGAAATCAAACCAGTCCATCCTAAAGGAAATCAACCCTGAATATTCTTTGGAAGGACTGATGCTGAAGCTGTAGCTCCAATACTTTGGCCACCTGATGCAAGGAACTGACTCATCTGAAAAGACCAAGATGCTGGGAAAGACTCAGGGCAGGAGGAGAAGGGGATGACAGAGGATGAGATGGTTTGATGGCATCATTGACTCAATGGACATGGGTTTGAGCAAGCTCTGGAAGATGGTGAAGGACAGGGAAGCCTGGTGTGCTGCCATCCATGGGGCTGGAAAGAGTTGGACACAAATGAGCGACTGAACAACAACAAAAACCACTCTGCTAAGGGTGCTGTGTTTTCTCCCTTCTAAAGTTCCTTCTAGTGTGTGTGTGCCTGCTAAGTTGCATCAGTCATATCCAACTCCTTGTGACCCTGTGGGCTATAGCCTGCCAGATTCCTCTGTCCATGGGATTCTCTGGATAAGAATACTGGAGTGGGTTGTCATGCCCTCCTTCAGGGGATTTTCCCAACCGGGGATCGAACCTGCATCTCTTGTGTCTCTTGCATTGGCAGGCAGGTTCTTTACCACTAGCACCACCTGGGAAACCCCAAAGTTTCTTCTAGAAACATCATCAAAAGGGGAACACAATGGCTGATATATGTGCACAGAAAAAGTCTGGAAGGAAATAATACACATGGAACCAGAGGAGACTTTGCTTCTGGCTCTGAAGCTTGCATCTGATCGCACTTTCTGCTGAAGACACCTCCACAGCTGTGTGACAGCTTTATGACCAAGGAAGCCCCCAAGGGCTGAGGTCCCAGGAGTGAAACAAGCCGGGTGAGCCCACATGTGCATACGTGCGTTTATTGTGTGGGGCACATGGGCTGAGTGTGAGGCTCGGACTCCCTGGGCTGGCGAGATAAACAGGAGGCCAGGGCTGCGAAGATGTCCAGGACTTGACAGGCCAAGATCCTGGTGAATGGTGGGGGGGGAGGGCAGAGAGAAGGGAGCCCCTTTCACCCAGTTTCTCCTGGAAGTGTTTGTGAAATAAGTTGCACAGCACGGGGTGAGATTCTGAGAAATGGAGCAAAAAACAGCTGCCAGAAGGACAAAAAGCTAAGCAGAGGCCCCTGCAAACTCATGTTATGGAGGAGAGAAGGATTCTGGCTCAGAGTCATCAAGGAGATGGGGTCCTGGTAAACAGCCCAAGCTTTCAGAGGAGACCCCAACCCTGCCACGGCCTCAAATCACCTCAGTCCCCACCTGGAGCAAATGCTTGGTCTAGCGCCTTTAGCTCTCCAGAGAAAACCATGACATCCATAGAGAAACAAGATCATGGAGCCTCTCTTTATTTCATACACAACAGACTGAAAATCAAGGGACAAAACAGACCACAGAAACAGATCTTAAGGTGTGGTAGATTGTTGTTCAGTTGCTAAGTTGTGTCCGACTCTTTGAGACCCCAGGGACTGCAGCACACCAGGCTTCCCTGTCCTTCACTATCTCCCGGCATTTGCTCAAACTCACGTGCATTGAGTCAACTCATAGCTCCTCCACCAAGAGATAAGGGTTGGTTTTCCCGCTAGCTGAATTCGGGCTGACCTTGACCTTTATTATGATAAAAAGAAAGCCAGGGAAGTCCCACAGTGTGTAACTCATGTGTTCTTGGAATGTGGTTACGTGGACCACCTGAATTGGCTGACTTGGGGGGCCGTGTGGAGAATGAGGTGCCCAGGCCAAGAGCCAAGCCAAGAGCAATAGCAGGTGAGTGCGGGCATCGTCCACCGTCCACCTCCAGCCCTGATGAACCGCCAGGTGACCGCAGCTGGATGAGTCACCTCACACAAAGCCACCAGAACAGCCTTCCAGCTGAGTTGGGCCCAAATTACTGACCCACGGAATCATGAATAATGAAAGAGTTGTGATGTGAAGCCGGGAAGTGTAGGCATGGTTTGCTATGCATCAATAGATTAAAAGAAATTAGACCCCAAAGTGGGGTACATGTATCAATCCTGAAATAGTGCTGGGACCAGGCTTCAGACAGAGGCTGACAAAGAAAAAAAAAAGGCCAGCTGTAAGATGCTGGACTTTGGGCATGGTACCATCTCTAATTTCGTGAGACTCTGGGGTTTCTTTGAGGGGTATGTGAATCTTGCTTTGGTGGAAGTGTATAAAGTTATGGCCAGAGGGCACTCTGGGGAAGGTTACAGATGGGTGCAAGTCCTTTGCAGTTCCCCCCATCAGAGTGCCCCCCCAACCCTGCTGTTTCCACCACTGTAGAATATGTTGCCACGTGGACATGTCTGAGCTGGGCTGCTGGAAAAGCCACATGGAGAAGAGCTGAAGCACCCTCCCTAACAACCTGACAGCTCCAGACTCCTGAGGCTAGCTGAGACTACCCAGTCACCACCAAGCTGCCACTTGAAGGAGCTGGGTGAAACCACCCAGATGAGGAACGCAAAATGTTGACCCACAGATTCAGGAGCAAATAGATCAGACAATTTCCTTCATAAGGACTAACATAAGGACTTGAAAATAACATTGATAAATAGGTTCAAGAAAGTAGAAGACAAGATGAAGAATTTCACTAGAGAAGTAAAACTTATATTAAATGGGAAAAAAAGGGAAATTCTAAAGCACAAAAGACAATCATGGAAATTAAAAATGCGTGAGATGAATTTGATGGCAGAGGTGACATAGGAAAAAAAAAAGAGAGAGTACTTGTGAACTAGAGAAACTAGCCAGGATGGAGTGTGGAGGGAAAGTAGAATTAAAGATATAGAAAAAACACGAGATATCTGAGATAGGGTTAGAGGTTCTAACACACGTGACATCTCAGAAGGAGAGGAGACAAGATGGAGAACAAGTAATTTTGAAGGCTGAATGGTTCAGAATTTTCCCCAAATGGTGGAAGACGTCAGGCTGCAGATTTCAGCAGCTCCCTGGATCCACCAGGCTCCCCTGGTGGCTCAGATGGTAAAGAATCTGCCTGCTATGCAGGAGACCTGGATTTGATCCTGGGGTTGGGAAGATCCCCTGGAGAAGGGAATGGCAACCCATTCCAGCATTCTTGCCTGGAGATTTCTAGGGACAGAGGAGCCTGGGGGGCTATAGTCCATGGGGTTGCCAAGAGTCGGACATGACTGAGTGACCAACATTTTCACTTTCTTTTCACTTGGCTCCAGTTGGAGAGTTGGAGAGAAAGATCCAGGCCCATTTGAGTCCCTCTGCTGAAGGCCAAAGGCACAGAAGTACTGAGGGGGTGTGTGTATGATGACACATTATCCTGATGGTTGACTTGTCAACACTGAGGATGAAAGCCAGAATAACATCCTGAAAGAGCTCAAGGAAAATTCCTACCAAGGTGGCATTCCATACCCATCAAATGTATTTTTAGAAATGAAGGTGCAAGTGAAATAATCCAGTCACGAAAGGATAAACCCTGTACTACTCCACTTATATGAGGACCTACAGTCATTAAATCCATAGAGATAGAAAGTAGGAGGGCAGCGGGCGGGAGAGGGCTGGAGGGGAGTGCTCGGCGGGGACAGAGTGTCCGTTTGGGAAGGTGAAAGCTCTGCAGACGATGGGGTGATGGTTACACAACAGCGTGAATGCAATCGATGACCCTGAATGGTGCACTTAAAAATGCTTAAAATGAGGCGAATGGTCTATTTTGTGTTATGCATGTTTTTCTACAATAATAATAATAAGAGAAGGTACAAACTAAACCGAGAGAATCCACGGTGGTGAGACCTGTACTGGAAGAATGAGTCTGGTGGCTCCCCAGGATTCAGCAATGACCCCAGAAGGACACATAGAGATATCTCAATACAAGAAGCAACTAAGACTGTAGAAAAGGACAGATATGTGAGAAAGTTTAAATTAGTAAATTAAATTGACTGAAACAATCATGGTATGTTTCCCGAGGTTTAATGTATAGCTACAGCTAAAACTGCACAATTAAACATAGCGCAAGGAAGGGGGTGTCCATGGAGCTAAACAGCTGTGAACACCACGTGTTGTCAGGGTAATGGTCAAAGTGCTCAACTGAGGTTGACTCCAGTGAGTCAAGGATGTGTATGATCATCTCCAGGCAACCACTGATGGGATAATAAAGGGTGTAGAGTTAACAAGTGGAGAGGGGATAAAAATTAATTAATAACAATTTTTGATCAATCCAAAGAAGCAGGAAAGGAGGTCAAAAGGAAGTGATGGAACAAGTGAAGAAATAGATCGAGAGGGTAGCTTGCATGCATTGCAGAGGGACTATATATTGCAACCAAAAGCTAAGATTGTCAGGTGGGGTTTTAAAGAGATAATTTGATATGGTCTAGTTTCCCTGGTGGCCAGACAGGAAAGAGTCCACCTGCAATGGAGGAGACTTGGGTTTGATCCCTGGGTCAGGAAGATCCCCTGTAGAAGGGAATGGCTACCCATTCCCGTATTCTTGCCTAGAGAATTCCATGGACAGAAGAGCCTCGTGGGCTATAGTCCGTGGGGTCAGAAAGAGTCGGACACAACTGAGTGACTGACACTTCTATACTTCATGTAAATATACCAAAATAGAAGCGCTTAGAAGTGTTGACAGTAAAAAGATAGAAAAAGATATATAATGGTATTGCCAAAAGAAAGCTAGTTCAGGTAAAGTAGCATCAGACAAAGCAGACTTTAAGTATTACCGGAAACAAAGAGGGATATGTCACCATTTAAAAATTGATCAGGAGGATTCCCCAGCGGTCTAGTGGTTACGACAGCACACTTCCAGTGCAGCAGGCATAGGTTCAGTCCCTGGTCAGGGAGCTAAGATCCTGCAGGCCATGTGGCATGGCCCAAAGAAAGGAAAATTTCTAAATTTGGTAGGAAGAGATCAGTTATAAATCTGTATGCACCTAAAAACATAGGCTTCAAATATATAACACAAAAACTGGCAGAGCTAAAAGGTAAAAGAGAAAATCCATAATCACGGTGGGAGATCTGAATGCCCTTCTGTGGGTAATGGATAGAGGAGCTGTGAAAACATCAGAAGACAAACACGTCTGAACAAGCGGAGTTCGAACTGGATGTGGCCGACGCTTATAGAATACTGTGCTCAGTGTCCTGGGAGCATTTCAGCTTCCCAAGAGCACACAGAACTTCTGCCACAGGGGACCACATGCAGGGCTTAAAGAGCAAGTGCCAACACATTTCAAAGAAATTAAGTCATATATGTATGTTCTCTGACCACAGAGAAATTAAACTAGAAATCATAAAGAAAAGATAACTGGAAAATCCTTAAGTGTTTTAGAAATTAAATACCTTAAGGGTCGAAGAGGAAATCTAACAAGAATTGGAAGAGTTTTTCTTTTTTTTTACTAAGTAAAATTTATTTTACTATTTCTTTATTTTTGTTGTGTATAATCACTTTCCAGTGTGGTGGCGGTTTCTGCTATCATCATGATATCGTCATGATGTCATCATGAATCAGCCACATGTGTACATATGTCTCCTCCATCCTGAGCCTCCTCCCCTCACCCCAACTCCCATTTCTCCCCTCTAGGTCATCACAGAGCGCCAAGCTGAGTTCCTGTGCTATATCGCAGGTTCCCACTGGCTATTTTACACATGGTAGTGTATGTATGTCGCTGCTACTTGCCCCATTCATCCCAGCCTCTCCTTTCCTCTCTGTGTCCACAAGTCCGTTCTCTACATCTGGGTCTCTTTTCCTGCCCTGGAGACAGGTTCATCATTACCAGTTCTCTAGATTCCATATACACATGCATTAATATATAATCTTTCTGACTTCTTGTTGAGTCACTCAGTCATGTCCAACTCTTTGTGAACCCATGGACTGTAGCCCGCTGGGCTCCTCTGTCCGAGGGATTTCTCAGGCAAGGATATTCAAGTGGGTTGCCATTGCTTTCTCCTGGGGATCTTTCTGACCCAGGGATTGAACCTGCATCTCCTGCACTGGCAGATGGATTCTTAACCACTGAGCCGCTGGGATTCCCTCTTTCTACTTACTTCGCTATATATGGCAGACTCTAGGCTCATCCAGTGTTTTTAGTGGAATAATGATAAAAATGTCTTGTATCACAACTTATAGCTAAATAAGTGCTGAGGTACCATGAAATAAGTGCTTAGAAGAAATTTTATGACCTTAAATCATACATTAAGAGAAGAGGGGAGACTGGAGTCTATCTCAAGTACTTAAAAAAAAATAGTAAATTAAGTCCAAAGAAGGTAGATGGAAAGGGATAATAGAGAACAATGAAACAAATGAATTAGATAAGTGAATAAATTTAGTGAAATAAAAAATGGACATTTCATTAGCAAATTCAACAAAGCCAAAACTCGATTCTCTGAAGAGACTAGCTAGAGACATTTAAAAATACATTTAAAGGATATGATGTACAAAAATAATCTTGATAGCTTAGATAAAATAGATTAACTTCTAAAACACCATGATATACAAAAGTAGATAGAAGAAGAAATTTAAAAATCTAAATTGCCCAATATTAATTAAATAAATTAGATTTGAAATTTACACACAAAACATTTAAAGGTTAGATGACTTCGCGGGTAGATTCTTCCTTAAATGGTGAGAAATAACACCAATATTATACAAGCCTTTTTAGAAGATTTTTTTTTTTTTATGAGTCAGTATAATCTTGACAGCAAAACCCTACAAGGATGTTTCAAGAAAGAAGAGTCATAGGCCAACATCTCTCATTAACATAGCATGCAAATATTCTACATGCAATACCAACAAATTGAACCCAACACCATATGTAAAGACATACAGTCCTAGTTCAATCCAGTTATGCAAGTTTAGTTTAGCATCTGAAATCCAATCACCATTATTGGATTGACAGAACGAGTCTCTACATTGACAGAACGAATAAGAAAAAAACATACAATCAACTCACAAGATACAGAAAAAACATGTGATAAAACTCAAGACCCATTCATAATTAAACACACGACTCTTAGAGAACTTGGAATAGAAGGCAATTCTGTTATGCAAAAATCAAACACAAAAAGGAACAAAATCTAAGCAGCCATCATACATCATGGTGAAAGATTACACTTTCCTCCTGAGATGGGGAATAAGACAAGGATGTCTGTCATTACTGTTTCTACTTCGTGTTATTCCCCAAAGCCTCAGCCAGTGCACTGAGGTAAGAAAAGGGAAACTTAAGAAAGACTAATGAGGCAGGACAAAATAAACCTGTTTTGTCAACACTGACAAATGACACAATCATATATATTTAAAAAAACCCAACAGAATCTTCAGATAAACTGTTCCATTGTTAAATGAATTCAGCAAGAATGCTGATTTTAAAGACAATATGCGGAAATGGACTCTATTTCTGTAGTTAGCCACAAACACAGCCGTGAGCACGTTTGAGTCTGCTCAGCGGCTCCGTCATGATCAGCCTTTGGCAACCCCATGGACTGCTGCCTGTCAGGCTCCTCTGTCCTCGGGATTCCCCAGGCCAAAATACTAGAGCGGGTTGCCATTTCCTCCTCCAGGGGATCTTCCCAGCTCAGGGAGTCAACCCGTGTCTTGAGTTTCCCGCATCAGCAGGCAGATTCTTTACCACTGTGCCACTGGGAAGCCTTTTCTATATGTTAGTAACAAGCAATTAGAAAATGAAATAGAGATACCGCTTATAACAGCGTCCAGACCCATAAAATACCTAAATGGAAATTTCTTGGAGATTAACAAGACCTCTATGCAAAAAAGTTCTAGATTTTAGTGAAAAAAATTAAAGAATCCCTACATCACTTGAGGGTTATGACATGTTCATAAATTGGAGGACTAATATTTGTCAGATGTGAATTTTGAGATATGGATCAAATCTGATTCCAGTCAACACAGAATGCTTTTATTTATTTATGGGCAGGATTTTCAAGCTGATTCTAAGATATTTGTGAAAATTTAGCAAACGATGAGGAATAGAGAAGACAATTTGGAAGAACAATGACGTTGAAGAGGCGTGCTCCTTCAGTTCTAAACATGCTGTAAAGCTGCAGGATGAGAACATATTACAGAGATGCAGTCTGAACACCTTCTGACAAGCAGCATCAGACGGGATGGGTCAGCAGTGCAGAATGAAACATCCAGAAGCATAAACACGCATATGTGGTCACTGGGTTTATAACCGAGGCGCTATTTCAATCTGGGAGGGAAGGAATGTCCTTTTTGATCAATGGTAGTATGACAGTTTGGATAGCTGTATGAAAAAAAAAAATATGAACCATGATCCCCGCCACACATCAGTCATAAAATTAATTCAAGTTAGGTTTTACATCAAAGCATGAAGGCAGAGACCATCAGGACTGCAGAAGAGAGGAGGGGATTATCTTTATGACCTTGGAAGATTTGCCAAAACACAAGCAGCCCTGACTACAAAATAAAATATTTGACAAATTGCTCTTCCTTATAAAAATTAAGGCTTCCCATACATCAAAAGACATCGTTAAGAACACGAATAGATGCTCTGCAGGCTGGGAAAGGGTATTTTCTGGTAAACGACTTGTATCCAGAGCATGTCAAGAACAGCTACAAATCAATAAGGAGAAGACTGCGTGCTTTAAAAAGACGATCTGAACAGGCACGAGGCGTCAATGAGCCCACGAGAAGGTGCTCAGCGTCACCACCTATTTGGGGAACACAGACAAAAGCCCACATGACATGGTCCCACACACTGGCTAAAGTGACCAAAATTACAAAGGCCGACAATGTCCGGTGCTGGGCAGTGTGGGGTGACAGAGTCCTGAGCGCTGCTGGAGGGAACACGCGTCGGTTCCCCTGCGAAAGCCTTGGGTGCACATCACCACGGGCATCTCCATGGCCAGACACTGACTCCAGAGAAACACGCACTCACATCCACCAGATACATCGATGGGGAGGATCACAGCAGCTTTCCTCAGAAGAAAGTCCGCCAGGGACAAAGCTGTAGGCAAATCTGATTCCATGCGGCCTCAAGAACACACAAGGCTGCTCTAGTGAGAAAGATCAGGGCAGTTTCCCTGGGTGGAGGGGGGAGGGGGGTGGGCGTTTCCCTGGGGGAGGAAAGTTCTGGTGGGTCCCAAGTGTCTATGTCTTGACCTCATGGGTCAAGATCCCCTGGAGGAGGGAATGGCAACCCACTCCAATATTCTCACCTAGAGAATCCCATGGACAGAGAAGCCTGGGGTGCTACAGTCCGCGGGGTTGCAGAGTTGGATATGACTAAGCTGACTTAGCACAGCGCACATGGCTGATAGAGGCCGCATGCACGCATACTCAGTGGCTCAGTCATGTCCCACTCTGCGACCAGGGACAAAAGCCCGCCTGTGGATGTAGCCCATCTGCCCATGAGATTTCCCAGGCAAGAATACTGGAGAAGGGATCATCCCAACCCAGAGATCGAACCCATGTCTCCTGAGTTTCCTGGCTTAGCAGGTGGATTCTTTACCACGGAGCCACCTGGGCTAATCTGTTTATTTAGGATTTGTGCATTTTACAATCACTCATTCCATGGTTTTTAAAAAGATAAGCAGCTTTTAAAGTTCTCTGGGACAAGTGGTTTCTACGTAGCCCTAGGTTGACTACTTTTGAGCCCCGAGTATATGAGATGCTCTCCTGTGAGAGCAAGCCCCCCATGCTACTGGATAATGGGGGCCCCACGTGCAGAAGACATTTGAGGCTGCATCCCCATCCTGCTATAACCTGGGCTCACCTGAGACGCCCATGCAGCACCCAGGCCTGGTGATGCATCCACACCTACATGGGAGGGGGCGGCAACTTACACATGCCAACACATACACACGTTCACACGCACACACATACACATGCTCTTGCACACACACACAGACACACACGGAACCGGAGCAGAAGCAGGCTCTGGGAGGCCCTGAGATTTCTCCTCTGGGGTCAGGGTCACAGACCCCATGAGCCCCTCTTCCTGGGCCTGAGCCACAGGCGACGTCCCCTGGCCTCAGGTCCTCAACTCTGGCAGAACCCCCAGGTGGTGTGGGAGCAGGTGGAGGGGTGGGGGCTCCCTGGGTGCCCCCCCAGGAAGGGCCCCAGTGACTGTGGCTGGCCAGGCCTGGGCGCAGCGTGAGGTTCAGGGAGAAAGCTCCCACTTCTCTGAAAAAAAGGACCACACCCAGTGACTGCCCCAGAGGCTGCCGCCATGCTCACCTCTGCTGGGTCCACAGAACAAAGCCGTGGCTTTTGTCACCAAGCAGCTCCCCCATCCCAGGCTGATGGAAGGCCAGGCCTGGGGTCCCCAGGCCCTGCCGGCTCCACTCAGGCCTGCTGTGGCCTGGCCCCGACTCTGGTGACACCCCACGGCAGGCCTCCCTGCTGGACACAGCACTCTGCAGTCTGCACGGAAGGGCCAGGCTGGCCCCTCTCTCAGAGGGACTGCTCCTCTCTCCGGGGGGGCTCGGCCCGAGGACACGACGGCTGAGATGGGGCAGGTGGGACAGGCCCCCTGAGCCCCGCAGGTGAGCAAATCTCCCCTTCCCTCTGCCCGGGAAAGGAGACACCCTCCCCCACCCCCTACCCCCGGCAAAGAGAAGGACTGGATGGATATTAGATTTTATCAACACTCTTTCCACATCACTAGATAGGATCATTTGAGTTTTCTCTTCAGCCTGTTGATGTGATGGGTTATGTTGATTGAGTTCTGCATATTGAACTGGCTGGGTTTATCTGGAACAAATGAGTAAATGTCACTTGGTTGTGGGGTTTCATTTTTTTAATACATCATTATATAATTGGTTGCTCTTTCTTAATAATGTAGAAAAACTCAGGGACCTGCTGCCTAAAATAATAACTAAACCCAATCAGCCCCCACTCAAGCCTCCCCCTGCCTGCACCGCCTCGGGAAACCGGTGACCTGAATACGTGTCCCTGGCCCCGTGCTTTCTTGATTATGCAGCTTTATCAGATTTCTGTGCATCCAGAAAAGGGCACAGATAGTCTCTGTTAGTGATTTAATCTTTACAGAAGCGTATCACGCTCTTCCTTGGGCTTGTGTTGCCAAGGCCTGTCCATCTGCATCCGTCTGGTTGCCTGTTCTGCCCGGTGGGTAGGACCGCTGGTGACACGTACTCCGGGCCACCTGCTCCAGCTGGCGGTGGACTGGAGCTTTCCTTGCGTGAGTGCCCAGGTGTGCCATAGCCGGGTCACTGGGGTGTGAAATTCAGTCTTACAAGTGAGGCCACACTATCCTTTTACATGGTGACCCTCCAAGGCATCCCACCAGAAGTGCAGGAGAGGCCCCGGGTCCCACACCCCCGTCTGCAGCCCCAGCCATCAGGCATCGTGATTCACGCCAGATGGAACTGGGGTCAGCCATGCTCTCAGACACCCGGCTGGCCACGTGTGCATCCCCCACGGCGAAGGCCCAGCCTGGGTCACTTTTCTGTCCAGTCATTTGTGTCCTTATTGATCTTTATTGTTGTTTAGTCACTAAGTTGTATCCTTAGCTTGTGACCCCACAGACTGTGTAGTCCACCAGGCTCCTCTGTCCATGGATTCTCGAGGCAAGAACACTGGAGTGGGTTGCCACTCCCTTCTCCAGGGGATCTTCCCGACCCAGGGATAGAACCCATGTCTTTTGCATCTCCTGCATTGGCAGGTGGATTCTTTACCACTGAGCCAGCAGGGAAGTCCTATACTCGTTGATTAGATACAAATTGCCTATGCCGTTTCCCTGTTTCTCTGTTTCCTCCCTCCCTCCCTCCATTTCTTTCTCTTTCTTTCTTTCCTCCTCCTTCCCTGGCTCCCCACCCTCCGACTTCCTCCCTCCCTCCCCACTGACCAACCATTTTTTGCGTCAGTTTATGTATTGGGAACACCTGCTCCTGTGTTAGGTAGAAAAAGGCTCCCCAAAGAGGTTCTAATCCCCAGAACCTGTGGATGTGTCCCCTTATGTGGCACAAGGGAGTTTAGAGACGCAACTCTGGCTCTGCGTCTTGAGATGGGGAGCGAGATCAGGATCATCCAGTCGGGCGCAGTTAGATGCTTGAGTCCTTAAAAGTAGAGAACCCTTCCCAGCTGAGCAAGTTACAACAGTGGGAAAAATGCCTGAGAGCAGCAATGTGATGCCTTTGAAGATAGAGGAAAGGGCCAAGGACCCCTTAGAAGCTGAAAAAGTTCTGGCATGGATTGTCTCCCGGGTCATCAAGAAGAAACCTTCCCTGTGATACTGTCCAGATCCTTAGGCTGTAGGGGACTTCTGACCTATAGAACTGAAAGATGATAAATATGTTTTTGAAGTCTCTCGCTTTGAGGGAATTTGTGGTAGCAACGATAGAAACTGACGCAAATCCCAGGTTGCACGTTATCTCTTCCTTCTTTAAGGTGTCTTTTAACAAACAGAATTCCTTATTTTACAGAAACACGTTTATTAATATTTTCCTCTCATAGTGGATGCTTTTGTGTCCCATGTGAGAAATATTTCATTGTGCTAAGTTTTGAAAGATACAAACTAACTTATATTTTCTAAAGGCTAAAAGTTCTGTATGTAACATTTAACTCTTAGGCCCATCTGGAGTGAAGTTTTGCATACGGAGTGAGGTGGGGTCCACGTCCACTTTTCCGTGATGGGTCACCACCTCACCCACTGATCGCAGATGCCGTTTTGCTCATCCTTGTAAACCCTGTGCCCCTGAAGTCCTGTCTGGGCTCCCTTCCCCGGGCTGACTACCAACTTCTGCACTTTCACGGCAACATCTTAATTACTATGTCTCATATCATGTCTTGATATCTAGAAGGAAAGGCCTTTCTTTGATCTTCTTAAGAAGGTCTTGGTATTTGAAACTCTTTATTCTTCCATAGGAATTTTACAAAAAAACAAAACAAAACCCAACCCTCTTTTTATTGGAATTATGGTGAATTCGCAGATGCAGGAGGAAGAAATGAATTGACATCTTTATAACACTGTCTTTTGTTTATGAATATGGTATATCTTTCCCTTTATATAAGTCTTTAAAATTTCTAAATAAAGCAAAAACCTGGTTCTTTAAAAAAAAATCTAACAAAATAGATAAAGTTCTGGTAAGACTGAGAGAAGATAGAAATAAATATATTATAAAGCAAAATAAGAAAACACTAAAATAGGGATTTTAAAGATAATAAAAGAATATTCTCAACAACTATATGCCAAAAACTTTGGAAAACCTACACAGAAACAGATATATTCTCAGGGGGAAAAATATAATTCAGTAGAACTGACTCAGGATAGAATAAAACATCTAAATAAGCTTACAAATACTAAAGGTATTAAAGTGGTGGTTAAATGTATTCCCACAAGAAAAAAAAGAAAACAGGCCCAGATGGTTTTATCCCAATTTCTATCAAATTTTCAAAAGAAGAAGGGGGTGACAGAGGATGAGATGGTTAGATTGCATCACTGACTCGTCGGACACGAATTTGAGCAAACTCCAGGAGGCAGGGAAGGACAGGGAAGCCTGGTGCGCTGCAGTTCATGGGGTTGGAAAGAGTTAAATACAACTTAGCGACTGAACAACAACAACAATCACATTTTCAAGGAACAAATTATCACAATTTTGTACAAACATCTTAAACTGAACAAGCACATCAAAATGTGAGAGACCTAGCTAAGGCATTTCTCAGAAGGAAATTTATGTATTCAGTGACATAGTAAAAGAAAAGTCTCAAATCAATGATCTAAGTTTCTACCTTAAGAAACTAGAAAAAAAAGAGCAAATTAAACCCAAAGTAAGCAGGCTTTTGAGAGTCCCTTGGACAGCAAGGAGATCAAACCAGTCCATCCTAAAGGAAATCCACCCTGAATATTTATTGGAAGGACTGAAGCTGAAGCTCCAATACTTTGATCTGATACGAAGAGCTGACTCATTTGAAAAGACCCTGATGCTGGGAAAGACTGAGGGCAGGAGGAGAATGGGGTGACAGAGGATGAGATGCTTGGATGGCATCACCGACTCAATGGACATGGGTTTGAGTAAACTCCGGGAGATGGTGAAGGACAGGGAGGCCTGGCATGCTGCTGCCCATGGTGTCACAGAGAGTTGGACACGACTGAGTGACTGAACAAGAAGTAGAGAGGAAATACTATTGAGCTGAAATGACCGAACCAGAGAGCAGGGTGTTGCCCGGGTCAGAGCCTGGACTGCAGTGCTCAGTGCAGCCTGAGGCCCAGCCGAAGCCACAGAGGACCAGCTCCTCGCCAGCTCTGGCCCCAGAGGTCTCCACCCAGAAACACTTCCGTGAACGGGCCTTCTGGTCTCCCAGAACACTTGCCCCTTCGCCCTTGAAAGTGGCTGACTCTGGAGACTCTCCCTTTTAGGTCGTCCCAAAGGAAGGGGTTTGTGGACAGCGTGCAGAGGCGGCCAGCTGTGGTCACCTTTCCCTCGGAGGCCTGGCTTGCGTTCATTGCCCAGCGCCGGCTCTCACAGGAAGGCACGGTGGCCTCGTTTCAGACCCAGGGAAGTAGAACTCAGGGACTAGGCCCGCAGCACGGAGGCCAGACTGCGGGGTGAGCGCTGTCTCCATGACGGCACACTCACCCTCCCGCTCTACCTCAGGTCTCGGAGGGGGTGGGGGGCCTGTGGGGGGCCCCAGGCCCCCTCGCCCCCAACCCGGCTTAGTCTGGGCCCTGTGTCCAAGGCCTGCCCACCCGTTTTGGCTGAAGCCTCGCTGCCCTCGACCCATCCTCCCCAGCGCAACTCTGGATTCTAGCTCTGCATGCACCCCTGAGGGGTGGGGGGAGTCTGTGGTTGAATCTGGTGACTTCTTTAGAGACAGCACCCTGAGGGGTGAGGCTTGTGCAATCCAGAGACTTCAAACCAGCCCGCCCAGCCCACACAGCCCACTGGCTTCTGGAAAAAAACAGCCTAGGACATGCTGCGAGGTGCCCCAGCCTGGCCCCGCCCGGGTCTGAGAAGCCATGCGAGGACAGGTGGAGCAAGAGGCCACCGTGCTGTCTTTTGCTGACCCAGAGCCTGCTGGAGGGTGGTCCAGAGCTGGCCAGCCATGGCTGCCTCCAACGGGGGTCACAGCCGCAGCTGTCAGCGGAAGGGCCCAGCCCAGGCCCTATGGGGGCTGGTGCTGCAGCGCCCCTTGCCGGACGGCTCCCATGTCCACGAACCACTGCCGCATTGAGGGCTACAGTCTCGCCCATTCGTGGGGCCCCAGGCAGGCTGCAGTCCACCCTCACCTCCTTCCCGGTCACACAGCCCACCCTCATCACGTGCAGCCACACCCCTTTCCCAGAGAGGTCTTGGGGTGGCCCCACTCCCTGGCTCTCACGGCACCTGGGAGCCCCAAACGCTGTAATCAAATGATCACTCTATAATTCACTGTCACTACTGGGGCTGAGGCATGGGGCCCAGATAGCCCCCATGTCCAGCTCAGAGGCTGGAGCCGACAATGAGCCCTGACCTGAGGCCCCGTAAGACCCCAGGCCCCCATGTGCTGGGGAGGAAGGTCTAGAAGATTCTGCTCGTCTGTGATGGCACAGGGCTCCGGCCTGGGCTGGGTGTGCGGCCCTTCAATCAGCAAGTCAAATCAAGGGCGAGGCCCAGAGGCGGTCAGGACCTGCCCCCGCACTGGCAAGGTGACCGTCATGGAAACCGCGCGGCTGAGCTGGGAGCTGGCCTCAGCACAGGCCTGTGGACAGAGCGCTGCCTCCCCGCAGGGATGCCTCCCCACGGCTCGAAATCCAGGGGCCTCCTTCACTTGATTCCACCTCTTATTTCATCCGCTCCTTTATTTCTTTGGCTGGGGACACGCCCATTCAGGAAAATTCTCTGGCTTTCTGTCTGAGGCTTGCTCTATCAGACCGCAAGGAAGTGAGGTATCTGCTGTGGGCTTTGGTTTTGTTTTTTAGTTGTTTCTTTGCAAATCATACAGGTGCTAAGTCTTGTGGAATCTTTTAAAAAGGCTACAAATGAACTTACCTACAAAATAGAAACCGAGCTACAGGCGTAGAAAATAAACTTATGGTGACCGGCGGGTTGGGGGGAGCGGAGGGGTAAATTGGGAAAGTGGGATTGACATGTACACATTATATATAAAATAGGTGACTAATAAGGATCTACCATATACCACAAGGAACTCTACTCAACACGCTGTAAAGCCCTATATGGGAAAATAATCTAAAGAAGAGTGGATGTGTGCATATGAGAAAGTGAAGTGAATCACTGGAAGGACTGAAGCTGAAGCCCCAATATTTTGACCACCTGATGTGAAGAGCTGACTCACTGGACTCAAAGACCCTGACGCTGGGAAAGATTGGGGGCAGGAGGAGAAGGAGGCAACAGAGGATGAGATGGTGGGATGGCATCAGAGCTCAGTAAACATGAATCTGAGCAAACTCCAGGAGACAGTGGGGGACAGGAAAGCCTGGCGTGCTGCAGTCCATGGGGTCGCAAAAACCTGGACATGAGTTAGTGACTGAACAACAGCAGTGTATGTGTGTGTATAACAGATTTACTTTGCTATACACCTGAAACTAACACAACATTGTAAATCATCTATATACCAATAAAAACTATTTAAAAAATGGGCAAAAGACCTGAAGAGGCATTTCTCCAAAGAAGAGATGAGGACGCAAGTTGGGAAGTAAAGAGAAGCTCAGGGTGTCACTCCCCCTGAAAGACACACAGGTGAGAACCACTTCACACCCGCCAGGGGGGCAGCCCCGAGAAGACGAGACCAAGAGTCATCAGGAAAGCGCGTGGCGGCTGACAGCCCAGGACGGGGCAGCCCACCGCTGTGGAAAACAGCCCGGAGCCTCCTTCAGATGTCAGGCCTGGAGCTGCGTGTGCCCCGGCAGATCCCGTGGCCGTGAGCCGCCTGAGAGATGGAAACTCAGGTTCACCCCCAAGCTTGTTTGTGAACATTCACGGCGGCTTTGTTCCTGGGTCTAGAGGCGGCAATCACGCAGGTGTCCGTCACCTGGCGAGCGGATAAACAGAACATGGCATGTCCATTCAACAGAATCGTATTCAACCATAACAAGGGATGAAGCTCTGACACTTGCTAGGCCATGGGTGGGACTTGAAAACAGCGTGCTGAGTGAAGGAAGTCAGGCACAAAAGACCATGTTTCATAGGATTCCATTTACGTGAAATGTTCTCAACAAGCAAATCCATGGAGATGGAAGGGCGACGAGTGCTTCCCTGGGGCTGGGGTGGGGCTGGTGGCAGATGGGGCGCCCCGGTTGCTTTTGGTGGGTGATGTTCTAGAATCAGGCAGTGGTGATGGTTGTGCAACTCCGTGAACCCACTAAAAACTGCTTTCAAAGGTGTGGCTGATCCTCCGAGATGGCTCCTGACGGCGGGAGCTGGGAGGGAAGGTCTGGCTTCTCCGGGGAGGAGGGGGTGGAGGGTTGGGAGCTTTTGGGATGCCCCCAGCTCTCCCAGCTCCGGCCAGGGCACCTGCATCTTTGGGGAGGGACCTCGCCTCGGGGTGCTTCTCGGACATGGTCACGGGCCAGCTGCCTCAGGCGTGCAGCTGGGCTTGGCCTCGCTCCCTGCCCGGACGCTGGGAGGCCTCCGGACTCCCCATTCTGGCTCAGCCTCCCCGCTCTAAATCCATCCCACCCTGTGCGGCTGCCAGAGGGCGCTTTTCAATCCAAGGGGCAAATGGCAGACCTTGTTACCCCCGCCCCAGCTCCCAAGCCTGCCAACGACACGCAGACTCCGAGGGTGGCCGGCCAGGCCCTTCACAACTGGCCCAAACAGAACAAAACATTCAGTGCTCCGAATGGGTTCTGAGGTAAAGCACCTTCTCTCTCCTCTAGACTGCTTCACACACATAACACGAGACACACAGGGTGCTTGAGTCTTTGTAAGACTGTTTTCGTGTCAATGATCCAAAAGCCAGAGCAGTCCATGCAGGCCCCCGGGCCTGGCCAGCCCGAGCAGACCACCCCCCAGCCCCGGGGTTGGCAGCGAAACCTCTTCCAGAACCTCAGGACAGGTGTCCGAAATGGATTTGGCAATGGATTTGAAATGGTTTAACTCATTTCAACACACCCCAGAACCAAGGAAAAGAAGTACATTCTCTTGTTTCTCTGAGATCAGGGCAGCCGACTGGACCCCCAGAGACCACCCAGCACAGATCAGACCACCCAGCAGCTCAGTTCAACGGAGTTCATTTTGGTGGAGGTCACCCCCACTTAACTCACTCGGCTTGGCCCAGATGACTTGGTGCAGCTAAGCCTGACTCAGGCAACACACTCCATTCAGCTCAGTGCAGACCAAGGCAACCCAAGTCAACACCCCTGGGGAGTTGAAACCGACCAGGCAGGAGAGTGACCTCTGTTGAGGACACCCTGAGCCGCACAAGGGTGGACAAGCCCAAACTCAGAGGCCCAGGGAAAGCCAGGAGTGGCCCAGGTGCTGCAAAGCACCACCCCGATCACTAATCCTGAACAGGGTGGCGGGCGGGCACCTTGGCCAGCGAGGTGGCAGCTTGGGGGACATCATGGGTTACGGAGTGTGGGGGGAGCACCCACCCCAGGAGCCTGACAGCGTCTCGGGGAGCTGGAGAGACAGGAAGGAGGCGAACTGGAGGCCAGCAGGGAGGGCAGCACCAACAGGCCTTGAGGAGGGGAGGGAGCAACCGGAAGAAGGGCCACGTGGCCGGTGGCCCAAGTGAGGGCAAGAGGCGGGCACATGGGCAGGAATAGAGAGTGGGTGGCTCTGCGCCCAGGACCCGCCGGAAAAGGGCCGCCTCGAGCTCCCACAGTGGGGACAGAAGCAGGGCCACAGTGGCTGAGGTGATGGCGTGTGCCTGAGTAGACTCGTCCGAAGGTCACTTCTTCCCCGTGCGGGCCCAGCCTGAGGCACTCAGGGGCCTTGCTTCGTGAGGCAGAATCGGCAGGCCCCGCAGGGTTAAGCTCCCAGCTGTGATGACCTTTCCTTTCCTAGCGCAGTGTTGCCCCTGCCTCTCCCAGATCCACGCTCGTGGTTGGTGCTGTAGCATGGTCAGGGGCCTGGGACCCAGAGGCGGACAGCTTGCATGCAAAAACTGCCTCTGACACTGGCCCAGGGCTGCCTGGGATGGCCTCTGGAGGCTGGAAGAGCCGGGACTCGGGGCCCATGGACGGCACGTACTCAGCCGGGAGGGGCAGACGTGGCTGCAACCCCGGGCGACCAGGTCTGGGCCTTTCAGCACAGCTCCCCCAGACCACGGGTAAGACTCAAGCCCTTCCATCAAGGAAAAGTTTTCTTGGGGACGGGATATGCTACCGCCAGCCACTCTGGACACGTGGCCCAATCTCCCCCCTTCCCTGGGCTGTGGGAGACCCCTGCCCTGTGACCGGGTCCTCTCGCCAATGTTGGCGTCCGTTTTCCTCCTAGGAGCCTGAAGATCTGTTTGGAAAGGATGGGGTGGAGAGGGGGGAGAGAGGGGCGGTTTGGACGGGGGCGTGAGAGCCCCAAACCGATTCCCATGCTGGGCTTCAGCTGGTTCCAGCAAATTCCTTGAGCTCGGGAGGCCTTAGGAGCTGGAGGGACCACAAAGGACAGTGCAGACCAGGACTGAGGTTTCGTCATGAGAAGGACGTGGCCTCGGCGCGGTGCAGAGCCGAGGAAAGCCATCCGCAGCTGTGTGGCTCTGTGCTCCGGGGACCAGGAGCGATTGAGAAATCACCGTGCAGGCCCTGCCCTTCCTGGGCTGCGGGGAGAGTGGTCCCCAGGCCCCAGTGGGGGGCCCTAAATTGGGTGGGCAGGCTGAAATTCTGAGGCTGCCCGGGCCTGAGCTGCTGGGAACGAGCCGGGGAGAAACGCACCTTTGTTCCGGCTTTGTCCCCGGAGGAGGGGTGGGGGGTGGGCGGGCAGACAGGGGGCAGAGCCGGTGAGGTTGGGCGTGAGCAGGCGGCTGGGGAGAACCCCGTTTAAATCCCGGGGAGATTATGAGGACGTTTGTTGCGGGCTGTCAGCCCTCATTAAGTTAATGGAACTGGCGAGTTGGCCTGATTCCAGCGCGCCGGAGAAAGAAAACAAGAAAAGTGTTTTCAGAGAAAAGAGCTGGGGGTCCCATCTCGCGCACAGCCCCGGGGGTCGATGAGCCATCAGCAATGGCCTCACTGAGATGACTTGTTGGGAACGTGTTGATTAAAGCAGCAAGAGAAAACCTCTAACGTCAGGGGAGAGTGACACGGGCTTCTTACTGATTTTCATCTCGGAAAGTGATTTGTGTGCGTTTCCTTCCCGAAGCCATGAGAATTACCCACCAGCCGGTCCCAGAGGGGGTCTCTACGGCCGCTCGGGTGATGGGCAGGAAAGGGAAGACTCAGAGTTAGAACCGGGGCTGTTCCACGAAGACCCGGGGAGTAGGGGGTCTCCAGATGGGTGAGCTGGATGGAAGTCAGAAGCCAAAAGGTTCTGCCAGCCTCCTGGGGCACCTTAGGAGGGGCTGAGCGGGCTTGCTGCCTCGGTAGGGAAGGTCTTGTGTGTGGCCTCACCCTGCCCCATCCCTTGGGGCCCTGCCTTCCTGCGCTCAGGAATGGGTTGCAGGCAAGTCAGCCCTGAGATTGTAGTGTGGGATTTAGAAAGCCTGCTGCTCTTCTGAGGCAGTTTCTTCCAGGACAGAAAGCTGCTGTGGGTTGTGCCCTGGGGCCCTGATTCCTCACGAGTCTGGAGGCAACCCCTGTGTTAAGTCTCTGCTGTCTCCTCCCCAGGGCACAGATGTCCTAACCTGCCACGTCACCCAGAGGTCCACACCCCCGGCACCTGTGACTGCGGTCCCTGGAGCAAGGGCCCCACCAGCCCCAGAGCCACGGCGAGTCTCAAGCTCTGACCCCGGCCCCTCTCAGCACACACCTGGATTCGGAGCCCCTAGACGGGGGCGGGGGTCAGGGAGGCCCTAGATGGGGGGCGGGGATCCGGCTGCATCACCATGCTCCTCTTCTCCCACCCTGTTCCTGTCCCCCATCCATCGACCAGCACCTCCTGTGAACCACAGCTTCTAAATGCATGCTCTGCCTACTCCTTACCCCGACAATACCGGCGATGGTGCTGAAGGTCAAGGGTGAGGAGCCATGTGCCCCGCACACCCTGGGGGAGGCCGAGCCTCGCCTTCAGAGCCGCGACCCCTCCCAGACTGGCCAACATGAACTGACTTGCGGGGGGCCCATCTTCACCTGTCCCCTAGCAGAGGCCTCACATTGGACCACAAACTCCTGGGCTTCAGGCTGAGCTTTGGGGCCGTTTTGCCCTTGCAGAGCCTGTACCCCCTGGAAATCACGGCATCCACGGACCCTCCTGGCGGGGTGTTGGGGGGACAGGCCTCCAGATCAGGTGTGAGTGTCCGATCATGGGGGATCCTGATGGCGCCCCGCCCGGCCCTGAGCCTCCTTCCTCCCAGAGCCCCGCTCAGGTTAACCAAGGGGCCACGAGGCCACTTTGGACACCAAGAAGGGCCGCAGGGACATGCCGGGCTTGGCCTGGCCCCCTCCTCATGCTCTGGAGGCCTGAATCCTCCCTCCCCAACTCTGAGCAGCACAGGGGGCAAGCGCTGGCCCCTCAGTTCACGGCTAAACTCCAGGACAAGGTGGTAACCACAGAGAGCGGAGGTGGGTGCCCTGGGCGGGGGGTGGTCCCACATTCCCAGCCTCAGCAAGGCACGGCTCACCTGGCCGAACAACTGCAAAGCTCACAGCAGAGGCAAGAAGGGTCCAGCACGTCTCTCTCAGGATGGATGAGGCCGAGGCTCTGAGAGGAAGGGACGGCCCGGGGCCCCTGGGGGAGCAGGGAGGCGGTAGGAACCAGCTGGGCCCTGGGCACTGTGACCGCCAGGCCGGGTGTGGCCACAGGGTCCCTGGGGGCCTCCAGGGCCTCATTGGTGCTCTCTGGGTCTTGGTGTCTCCACTTGTAAGTAGGGAGGGCATCAGAGATCTCAGTTTCCAGGCTGCCTGGGGGCTCCCCCAGGTCAGCTCGGCTCTCCCCGCTGGGCCAGCACTGGGCCTGGACCCCCGTTGGGTCCTCACTCTCACGCTGGCCCAACCTGAGATCCAACCCAGCTGGAGGGGGGGTCAGTCAGGGCATCGTCCCAGGCGAGAGCCCACTGGAGGGGGTCCCAGAGCCCGGCAGTCCCACGACAGCTCCCAACTCTAACCCCGTCCTGACATGTGCACACACAGCATCTCCCCAGGCAAGTTGGGCAGGTGCGTCCCTGGGGGTCATGAGGAGGACAGGGTGTGTGGACCCCGCCAGGGTGAGTGGCGTGGGGCAGGACCTTCTGACTTGGCTAGGGCTCCCAAGTGGCGCTGGGGCTGTCTTCTCCCCCCGCCCAGGGTTCGGGGATGCGAGGAGACCCTGCCCCACCCTCACCTTCCCCGGGGGGCTGGGGGTCTTTCCTGTGGGGACCGGGAGTCTCCCGGGCCAGGCCGAGGACAGTGCTGGCCTCCCCCCCAGTGCCCAGGGCTGAGCAGGGGCTGAGCCGGCTGACTCCTGCAGATCAGATACAGTTCTCAGGGCCTGAGAATGCCCCTGTGGGTGGTGGTGGGGGCGGGGGGCTGACCCCTGCTCTGTCTCGGAGAAGGCTGCTCCAGCTGGAGGGATGTTTTGAAATTCAAACGTTATCGCTTCCATCGGCTCCTGCCTGAAGAAGCCGGCACCCCAGGCCTGGCTGCCTGGCCTGCACCCCTGACCCCTACCCTGGCCTGGACGTCCTGCCCACTCTGCTCTCCACTCGCCCTTCTCCAGGCAATCTCTTCCCGTCCTGCCCTCTCCGGCGCCGGGCCCTCCTGTGGGGTGGCGACCCACACCTCCTGGAGCTGGGTGCCTTGATGCTGGGGCCTGTGGATGGGGCTGGAGCAGAGTTCTGGGCAGCCTGGCTCTCACAGCCACCTTCCCAGCGCTGGACCCACCGCGAGCACCCAGCAAACAAGGACAGAGCGGCGGGCGCTGGGCTGCCCTGGGCCAGGCCCACAGGCTCAGCCTGTTGGCCGCCCTTGCAGGGGCTGGGGGAGGGGGGTGGGCGGCCTCGAGCCGGGTGTCCTGGGCCGCAGGGCAGAGCGCTGGGCGAGGCTCTCTTGGGGCCACCACCCGGCCCTCCACCTTCCCCTCCCCCCAAAGGAAAGGAGAGGTTAATAAACCAATTACTTTGGGCAACGAAGCAAAATAAGTCCCATTAAAGTAATTAACGTCCTTTGCACAGCCCCCATTGGAGAGGACTAATAAATTGGGGCTTTGTCACCATCCGGTAATTTCTTTCTAAGGCGTTTCTTCATCCCCATCCAACAGCACAGTTTAGGCTCTGTTAATACTTTTAAGACGGGCGCCATGCCAGACTAATTAGATTTGCATTTCCACCATGGGCCAGGCTAGGCTCGCCTGTGCCCAATGAAAGAAGCCCAAGGACCCTGCGGGGGCCCCGGGGACAGCACCCGCCTTTGAGAAGGAGCCATGTGTGGATTCCCACGTCTGGCCTGACACTCTGTCTGCCTGCCCAGCTTCCCCACCCCCATGACTGGGGGCACGACTCTGATCCGGGCGGACGCCAGACCACGTTCTCCAGAGAGTCCCTTCCTGATTCTGCCCACCCTGGGGCTCTCAGAGGTCCACGCCAGAGACAAACCCTGGCAGGTCCAAGGAGACAGTGTGGGAAGGGGGGAAGAAGAACAAGAGAATGGCGGGGAAACCCAGTGATGCTGCCTTGCTGGGGGATCAAAGTCTAGCCCACCATGGTGAGTGTGCCCTCATGACGGGATGAGAAGGCACTGCACCTCTGGGGGGCTTCCTCCCAAAGCACACGACCCTAGTTCATCCATGAAAGAAAGAGCAGACAAATCCCAGTAGAGGGGCAGCCCACGAGGCACCTGACCGTCCACCTCAAAACTGCCAAGGCCGCCAAAGACCAAGACCGTCTGAGCAACTGTAACAGCCTAGGGAGCCTGCGAGGAGGTGCCAACTGGACGTCACAGGGGATCCTGGACGGGGCCCCAGACCTGGGGTGAAAGCTGGAAATCTGAGTGCAGTGTGGACTTCGGTGAGTCACAGTGCACCACGGCAGGCTTGTGACGAAGCATCACCCTAAGAGAAGACGTTACCTCCGGGGAGACGGGGTGGCGGGTCAGGTGCGAGCTCCCTGCAGTGACCTTCGCAATGACCCTGTGATTCTACAGCTGCTTTAAAACCTCCCCCAGCCTCCCCAGCCCCCCGCTGTGTGACGGGCACCACCACCTGAGTCTGGCTTCTACCCCAGGACCATGGTGAACTCAGGCAGCACCATGAGCAGGCGAGGCGGGGCAGAGTAAGTGCCTGGAGAGAAGGCGGGAGCCACCGTATCAACTTGCATGGCTGAGTCCCGAGGAAGAGCTTGGGGCGCATAAGGTTTGAAGACAAATCCTATCCGGGTCAGGACCTGGATCAAGGCCACTGAGTGTGCAGGGCATGCCCGAGGCGAGGAGGGCTGGGAGGCCATAGACGTGAGTGTGTTCGGCTGGGCAAGGGACGCCAGTGATGAAGCTCCAGCACGGCGGCCTTTGGGAGCCCGGAGGAGGAGCCCAGAGGAGTGAGTGCGTCCGTTCCCCCTGCTGCTGTAGTTTTGAAGCGGTTATAGACAGTGAGTAGACAGCTGACGGTAGACTCATGCTGACAAAGCTTATCTTCTAGACATTAAAATTCAGATTTCATATAAGTGTTGTGGATCAGAATGATCAGGCTTGAGTTTTTTCAACCATTTAAAAATTTAAAGACCATTCTTAGCTTGTGGGCTGTACAAAAGAGGCTAGTGGCTCATACTTGGTGAAGATCAATAAGGCAGACAGACCTCTGCAACACCGCTTTCTAAAAAAGGTACAACACAGAACACCTCTGATGGAGGCATAGAGACTGACCAAAGGCATCAATGCACGTGTTGGTAAAGTGATGAAAGGTGGAATGGAAACTGCAAAAATAATTTTTTTAAAGTGTATTAAAGACATCTGTGAGTCAATAAACTTAACAACAAAAAAACAGATGAACTAGATAAATTCCTAGAATTAGATAAAATGTAAAAATTGATGCTGGAAGAAATAGAAGATGTGAATCAATATGTAGTTTAAAATGTAACCCAAGGCCTCCCCCCCAAAAAAAATATTCATGCCTGGATGTCTTTGTAGATGACATCTGTCAAAGTTTTATAAAATACTCAAGACAGAAATCCTGCCTTCGTAAAGACATTCCAGAAAGCAGAAAAAGAACAACCTTTTTGAGTTCACTTTAACAGGCTAGTGAATTTGATTCTGAATCCATAAAAGGAAAATATAAGAAAATAGAATTATAGGCCCATTTCACTTATGAACATAGAGGCAAAAATATTAAACAACATATTAGATAACCAAACATGACATTGTATTAAAAAAGAAATAAAAATTGAGGTTTATGCCAGGAATACAAGGATGGTTCAACACCTGAAATCTATCAATGTGATTCTCATCTCAAGGGAAAAATTACATGATCATCCCAGTTAGTACAGGAAGCATTTGGTAAAGTTAAAAAAACACAGCAAACAATTAAATCTCTAAAGAATAGAAATAGAAAAGAATTTCCTTAACTTGGCAATTTATAGATCAAAACCTAGAATAAACTATCTAATTAATGAAAGAAACTTTCAGTGCATGCCCACCAACACCTGGAACGAGACAAGGATGTCCTTGACCCAACCACACTGTTTCAGATCCTCCTAGAGAGCTCACTTAATGCAAAAAAAAAAAAAAAAAAAAAGAAAGAAAGAGATGTGAGGACTGAAAGAGAAAAGATGAAACTGTCATTATTTGTAGCTGATTAGATCATTCACTTAGAAAAATCAACATGATCAACAGATTGATTATTAGAACAGACAAAAATGTCCAGCTCAGTTGTCAGAAGATGAACCTGCTCAAGTCAACAGCAGGTTTTCTTTACTGCCAGCAATAAAATCCTAGGAAAAATAAGCCCCCACCTAGCACTAGAGAAGATGTGTTACTTGCACATAACAGAAGCAACTCCCATGAGAGGCCCCCTCCAGAAACACTTTCAGACTCCAATGCAGGGCCAAGAGGATGTCTTGAGTCAACGCAGAGAGATTCCTTTCTCTTCAATGAGATGGTATAACATGACACAGATTTCAGTATTTCCCAAATTTAATTTGTAAAGTCCATGCAATCTCAAACAAACTTTCCATTGAAATTCAGAAGTGCCATAAACGTGCTCTGAAGTTGACATGGAGGAATAAAGGTTCTGAGTACATAACTCAAACTTTAAAAAGGGATGATGTGGGCAGGAGGGTAGGTCCCCTGCTGGCATTGCAAACTATCTGCCTGGTGCTGCCATGTCCTCCAGACAGCAGACACTGGTGCAGGAGCATACCCTCAAACAGTTGGGAATGTAGCCAACCAGTAGACAACCACTAAAATGGATTCACCAACCACTGGGGCAGACAGGAGAGGTTGGGAGGGGAGTGGGAAAATGTATTAAAAAGCTGAGACATCACTTTGCCAACAAAGGTGCATACAGTCAAAGCTATGGTTTTTCCAGTAGCCATGTATGGATGTGAGAGTTGGACCATAAAGAAGACTGAGCACCAAAGAGTTGATGCTCTCAAATCGTGGTGTTGAAGACTCTTGGGAGTCCCTTCAACCAACAGGAGATTCAACCAGTCCATCCTAAAGGAAATCAATCCTGAATATTCATTGGGAGGACTGATGCTGAAGCTGAAGTTCCAATGCTTTGACCACCTGATGAAAAGAGCCAACTCACTAGAAAAGACCCTGATGCTGGGAAAGATTGACGGCAGGAAGAGAAGTGGACGACAGAGGATGAGATGGTTGGATGGCATCACCGACTCAATGGACATGAGTTTGAGCAAGCTCCGGGAGCTGGTGATGGACAGGGAGGCCTGGCGTGCTGCAGTCCATGGGGCCACAGAGAGTCAGACACGACTGAGCGACTGAACAAATGGAGGAAGGTGAAGCTGGATCCTCGCCTACCTCAGAAAGGTGTGCATGGGCGCGATTACAGACCTACATGGCAAGAGGCAAATGATAACACTGATGGGAGAAAACACATGAAAATCACCTCCTAACAGCACACACCATAAAGCCCCAAGTAGACGCGCTTGGTATGCGGTGGTTTAGGATTTCCACTCAAGGTGGGATGTCATGACTGGCTGGCTGCTCCTCTCCTCCCGAGGCCTTGCTCTCACCCTCCCTCAGAATGTCCATCAGAAGACTCTCACTACAGAAATCCCTTCTTCCCTTCCTAAACTCCGTGGAAGTCATCTCTGTTAACTTTTGTATCTTCAGATCCCAGGATACTGCCTGGCATGTAGGGGTCTCAGGCATTTATGGTGCATGAATGAAACCATGAGAGGGAATTAAACGCATGCGTGCACACCTGCAATTGGGCACAACCTCAGACAAGCCTCAGTTCTGCCTGGCCTTAGGTGAGGGCTCCAAAACAGGTGCGCTCATACCCCGCAGGTGTCAGATGCTACCTGGGCCTGGAGTGGGTGGGAAACATGTCCCTCTGCTGACTGGGGCCCAGAGCATCTCAGGGAAGTCAGATGCCCCAGCTGACCAGCCCATCTGGTGCCAGTCCCGCCCGGAACGTCCTCTCCTCTGCGTCTCATGCTCATGTTCACTATGGGGTGCTGCCTGCTGTTATGGAGGAAACACCAGAGTGTGCAGGGCATCTGAAGCACGCAGGGTGCAGGCCACATCTTTGGGCTGAGCCCTCAGAAGCAGCCAGGAAAGGCTGCCTGAAGCATCATGGAAATGGATGAGGGACCGGTCTTTCCCTCTGATTCTTTGAGCCCAAAATCCTGGACCTTCAGTCCCTCAGTTCCCCATTCCTAGTTTTCCCAACCCCAGGCTCCGAAGAGAAGCCTTTCAGTGAGTGGGGTGAGTGGAGGGCAGGTGGTCACACTCAACAGCTGCAGGCTCCATAGTGGGTCCCGGGAAGGCAAACCCACAGGGTCCCAGAAATGCCAACCAAACACGGGCCACACCTCTCAAGCCCCTCCTGGGCCTGGGCCCCAGGGCTCATGGTCTGCGGGAGTGGGAGTGTGTCTGAGGAGGGAGAAACTGTTGACCAGGAGGAGGTGAAGGTGTGTGGGTGCCAGCAAGGGTGTGGCTGCTGTCTGGAGCCACACAGGGCGGGGGGCCTGAGGCTCAGAGTTCAGGCCGGCGGGCGGGGGAGGCCAGGTTGAGTGAGAACAGGCAGGAGTGGGCCCTCCCTCAGGCTGCACCCCTGGCCCCCAGGCTCACAGGGAAGGCCTGCAGTTGACGTCTTGTGAAGACACCTGTTTAATTTCCCCTAAAACATCCTGCCCCACTGGAAGGACCGGTCGCATGTGACATTCCTTACCCGAGGCGGTGTGTGAACAGGCAGCAACCCCTCGCTGGGGCAACTGCCTGTGGGTCTGCACTTTGGCAGCAGCAGGCTGGTCACCAAGAGGGTTGGCCGTGAAGCAGAAGGGGTGAATTTGATCCTGGGCACCTAGACACGTGGGTCTTTATTGGACCATAAAGAAGGCTCAGTGCCTAAGAACTGATGCTGTCTAACTGTGGTGCTGGAAAAGACTCTTGAGAGTCCCTTGGAAGGTGTGGAGACCAAACCAGTCAATCCTAAAGGAAATCAAGTCTGAATATTTATTGGAAGGACTGATGTTGAAGCTGAAGCTCCAATACTTTGGCCACCTGATGCGAAGAATTGATTCACTGCAAAGACCCTGATGCTGGGAAAGATTGAGGGCAGGAGGAGAAGTGGGTGATGACAGAGGATGAGACGGTGGGATAGCATCACCATCTCAATGGACAAGAGTTTGAGCAAGCTCAGGGAGACAGTGAAGGACAGGAGAGCCTGGCGTGTTGCAATCCATGGGGTCACAAAAGTCAGACATGACTTAGTGACTGAACAACAATGACCCAGACACACGGTATTCAGCTAAAAAGCGCTGCTGTGTATCCAGTGGGCCACCCTGCCATGCAGGCCAGGCCTGCGTGTACCTCCACACTCTGAGTACACCTAGACCTTCTAGGCTTTTCCATTCAGGCAGGGAGAGAGATCAAGGCACTTCTGAGAAGAGAAGTTGTGACAGTCTCATACCTCACTCTGCCTGGTCTCGTTAGCTGTTTGACCCCAGCACACCTCAACTGAACCTTCCCCAAGTTGCCAGCTGAGTTGTCACGGAAACCTGAAATCCTTGTCTGTGCACACCCACCCACCTGGTCCATGAACTTCCACAAGACATTCACAACCATGTTCCCACCTGGCTGGACCAGCAGGGTCCCAGGGAGCAGGTACACTGATGGGGAACAGGTGGGCCAGAGCAGCGTATCTGAACAGTTGGTTGTGGTTTAGTTGCTCAAATCGTGTCTGACTCTGCAACGCCATGGACTATAGCATGCCAGGCTTCCCTGTCCTTCCCTATCTCCCAGAGTTTGCTCAGATTTATGTACATTAAGTTGGTGATGCTATCTAATCATCCCATATTTGAGCCGCAGGTCATAATAATTTTTAAAAGTAGCTAAAATGATAATGATAATTGTATCATATATTTTACTCATGCTAATTTATATATTTGTTATAAATGATTATAAAAATGACCCAGTTATTTAAGAGTAATTATCAACAAAATTGGAAAAGACCCTGATTCTGGGAAAGATTGAAGGTGGGAGGAGAAGGGGACGACAGAGGATGAGATCGTTGGATGGCATCACCAACGTGATGGACACGAGTTTGAGTAGGCTCTGGAAGTTG
The DNA here is from genome assembly GCF_023699985.2 of Odocoileus virginianus. NCBI lineage: Eukaryota > Metazoa > Chordata > Mammalia > Artiodactyla > Cervidae > Odocoileus > Odocoileus virginianus. Next base: position 42,581,788 of record NC_069701.1, read on the forward strand.
GTGATGGACAGGTATTTTCACCGTGGCCTGCTCTCAAGGCCGGCAGGGATTCTGCACAGAATGGCTGAGCTCTCTCCCACACCCAGTGGTGGGTGGCTCAGACCCCGGGTCATGCTGGCAGGAAGCAGCCCCCACAAGCAGGATGGAAGGGTCCAGGGTGGAGCTATCTGGTGCCCATGGGAGCGGGCTGCTGGCCCTGGGCTCTGACGGTTCCCTCATGGAAGCAAGTCCAGCATGTCTACATGTAGCCCATCCTGGGGCCCACAACCACCTGGCTGCACCCTGCACTGCAGCAGGGCCCTCTCTCTGGCCAGTTGTCTGTCTGCCCAGCTGCGCCATCTCGCTGGAAGGATTCGTTTGAATGCAGGTCCAGGGGGCCCTGGCCCCCTGCTGCCCTTTCTTAGGGGCAGTTTGCACTTTACAGCTGAATCAATCAGAGGCCGAGAAGCCATGTGAGGGAGTGTTTACTGATTTCTCTTCTGGGGCTGCAGACGCGCGGTGTTTGTCCAGGCTCTGTCCTGCCTGGTCCCCAGGAGCTTTGCAAACAAGGGCCCCAGGAGGGAGGGCGGCCTCCCATCCCCAAGCACTCTGACCTGAGGGGCCAGCTGCAGTGCCAAGGGGCTGGTGGGGCCCTCCTGCCTGGCTGTGGCTGTGGAGGAAATGGGGGCCCAGCCAAGCCAGGTGACGGCTGGGGGGCCTGATGGAGTGGGCACGGGAGGCCCAGTACCTCCAGGCCTGCGGAGGCAACCGGGGAGACAGGGCGGCAGCCACGGGAGGCCCACCATCATGGGCAGCGGCGGGGGCTCGGGGGTGGCTGCTTCTCAGCTCCGGGTGCGTGTCCTCTGCCCACACCCAAGCTGACTTCTCAGATTTTTAGCAAGTTCTTTATTGAGGCCACGGACCAGGAAAGCCTTTGTCACGTGCTGGCAGAGACAGGCCCCCATCTGTGGTGGGGAGACCCAGGCTCTGATGCCCTTAACAGTCACTTGGGGGCAACTGGTGGGACTCGGACACCCCCACCAAGGGGAGGAGAGACACCTGAGCCACGGCCCCTGTGGCCACGAGAGCCGCGTCCGCCCTGGCCTCCCTGATGTCGCAGTGCCCAGCAGAGTGTCCTGCAGCAGTTGGCTCTGACAGACTCCAGAGCCAGGGGTTCTGGGGGTTACAATATGGCCAGGAGTGGTGGCTCTGGGCTGGGGTAGGATGGGTGCTCCTGGGGGATTCTGGGGGCTCCTGCGGGCAGCAACTGCCCCAGCCCCACCCCAGGAGCCAGATAGGGGCTCAGCTGGGAGAAGGGAAGGGATGGGCCCTCTTGAGAAGGTTGAGGGTCCTGGAAGAGGCCCCTGGTCCCAGTTATCCATGTGCCCACAGCTGGCTGCCCCTTGAGAAGACCAACATGTGCTGTAGCCTGGTGGTTGCCCTCACAGTGACAGGCAAGTGGTGGTGGAATGTTCTGGAAGGTTTCATCAGTAACAGGGAGGCTACAGGTAGGAACATAGAGACACGCAAAGGAGGTTAAGCCTGGGGCTGGAGGCGGGCAAGCTGGGAAGGCTGGGGGAAGGTCCACCCCCATCCCCCTGAGTTCCCATCCCACCTCTGAGACCCACCTTCCCATACCCTGGTCTGTAGCCCCCCAAGGGACCTTCATTCCTGTCTAAGGTCGTGCAGCCGGAGCTGGCCAGTGACGGGTGCAGGGAGACTCAGGCACCACACCCCACCCAGGGCACAGGGGGCAGAATCAAGACTCCCAAATATGAGCACGTCCTGTCTCTGGAATCCAGGCCTGTGTCTGGTGACTCAGCAGTGGGGAACGGAGTTTGCAGGTGGAATGAGCGTTGCTAAGCAGGTGACCTTGAGGTGGGACACCCCGGGGTTATCCCAATGGACCCGTGAGATCACAAGGGGAGGAGGCCGGAGAGGCAGAGGCAGCGGATGAGACACGACCCTGAGCGGAAGCTCTGAGAGTAGAGATGCACCAGGAGGACGCTGCTGGCCTGGCCGCCGGACGGAGCAGGGGGACAGGGGCCGGGAGAGCGGGCGCCTCTGGAAACCGCGAGCGGCCAGGAGTGGGTTCTCCCAGAGCGCCCAGAGAGGGGCCCGGCCTGCCCACACCTTGTGCGGCGAGCCTGTTCACACCTCCAGGACAGTAAGGTGACAAATTCGTGTTGCTTCAAGCCACCACAGTCTGGTCACTTGTCACAGCAGAGAAGACCAGTGTCATGAGCGGTGTCCAGCCCCTGGGGCCGTCCAGCCAGGTTCAGGGCCAGCGGCAGGCAGTGGGCGGGAGGGGTTCTTCAAAGTCAGCATGTGCCGTTCCCTGGGCAGGGCCACACCGGTCCCTCACCGCATCTGTCCCTGATGCTGAACTTTGAACACCTGGACCACTGTTTACCTAATGTTTCTCCTTCAAATAGACTCCAGCTCCTTCTCTAAGTGTATTTGAAACCAGAATAAGCGACTCCAAGTAGGTGGGAGTTGTCAAAACACCCACAATAAAGAGGCAACTTCACTGAGTCTGTTGACACTTCCCTGCCACTGTCCAGATAGGTAGGCGGCAGCACACGCGCTCCCGTGCCCCCAGCTTGCTCTGGCCACCCTCGGGGGCACTCTCAGCTGCCCTCCCCCAGAGACAGGCCCATCTCGCGGAAGAGATAAGTGAGTCCTGGGGCTTCTTATGGTCTGAAGCTGACCAGAGCCCCAGCAGCCACACCGGGCGTGGCAGCGGTGGGCACAGGGTGCCTGGGTGGCTTTGCACAGTGCCTGCAGGCTCAGTGGCCAGATCCCACATCTGGGAGGCCTCTGGTCCTGGTGCACAGAGCTGACCTCCACCAGGACCCTCCTCCAAAGTCACATTCCCAGGACGGCTCCCGACAGCCCTGTCCCCTGACCCCGGTCCCCTAGGACAAGGTCAACTGGGCCAACATTAACCATCTGAGAGGCCAGCGCTAATGGAGCCCATGGTTCTAGAGCGCACGCTCCCCGAGCATTTCTGGGACTCGCTGCTTTCTAGGGGCTCAGTGGGCTGGCCTGGTGGGCGACCTCGGGGGACCAAGATCCTGCCAGAAAATTGCAGGACTCCTTCCTCTGGTCTGAGATGACATCCTCAGACTTTCTAGAATCAAGGGATGGTGTGTAGTTACAAAACAGCTGTCTTTTAAAATGTCCTTTTCCCACATAATTAAAAAGTTCACCATTTTATGTCACCCCATCTCTTTGGAGGAGAAGGGGATGACACAGGATGAGATGGTTGGGGTGGCATCACTGACTCAATGGACATTAGTCTGAGCAAACTCCAGGAGACAGTGAAAGACAGGGAAGCCTGGAGGTCCATGGGGTTGCAAAGAGGCAGATGTGACTGAGCAACTGAATGACAATCTCTTTTGGGGGTGTACGGAGGATAATGGATACTTGATGGGGCCTTGAAATCCAAACAGCTAAGGGTAGAAACTGCCTCCTTTGGGAGCCAGAACTCCTCCTAAGTTTAAATCCTCTCACCATGCAGCCTTGGGTGACCTTGGCCTTGCCACCCACCTTCCAGAGCCTTTGCTGGTTCATCCGTGGGATGGGCTTGCAGCGCCTCACACATGAGCACTGGGTCAGCCTGTCCACCCCGGAGGGGTGGGCCTGTCCCTACACACTGGGCACCTGGCCATCGTGCCTCCTCAGGTCACTCCAGGAGCCCTGGCCAGGGTCGGCCATGGGAGATGGGGGCACAGGGAAGTCCCTGCTGAAGGCCGCATGTGGGCAGCGGGGCTCGGACCGCCCTCTGCCGCCCCACCTCTGCTTCTGCCAGGAGACCCCACCCGTCCCGGCTGTGGACTGACAGCCGGTGCCCCCCTCGCCTTCCCCCGGCTGCGGGTCCCCGCAGCGCACCTGCAACAACAGGACAGCCCGGCCCAGCGCCCGGGTCCAGCCCTTCGGCAGCCCGCTCTGAATTCCTGCAGAAGGAAGGCCGCATGCAGAGGCCGGCTTGGGGGAGGACTGCGTCCCCCCGCAGCGGCCCTGCAGCTGGTGCCTAGCATGTGGTCTGCCGAGAGGTCCGCCTGGCCTGGTCGGGGCCCTAGGGAAAATCAGGTGGCCCCCACACCTGGAGGCCACACATGACTTTTGCAGGCCAAGCCCCAGGCCATCCCTGGGACCTAGGGTCCCCGCTGGGACAGGGTGGGTAGAGGGCACTGGGCTTCAGGTGCATCTCACAGCTTGGGCTGGGGGTCTCTGCCCCCAGGGGTGGGCGTGGTGAGCAGAGGCCCAGAGGACACCTGGGCAGCACACCCTGCCGCTTTTATTTTCTCTCTCTGGTTGTCAGTCTGGCACAGGGCTCTTTCTGCCTCTGGGTCACACTTGGGACAAACATCACCTCCTCAGGGAGCCCTCGCTGATCAACCTGGCCTCATGACAATGCAGCTGCTCACCCCCTGGGCCAGGGAGCCTGCTGGCAGGGCCCCACCCCAGACCCCAGCCTCTGCCAGCTGGGGGCTCTCTCCTGCCACCCCCACTCCCCCATTGTGTCTCTTTTCCCTCCCCGCTGCTGGACAATCTCTTTGCTCACCTCCATTTCCACTCCTGTTTCCCAGACTACAAGTCCAGATCAGTGAGGACAACCCCACCCTGCTGTTGGAGGGGACGCAGTCTTCCCCTGACCCCCGAGAAGGGCACAGCATCCATTCTGTGCCCAGAAGCTCCCTCCCATGGGCGGCGGGGGTGCCAAGCCTTTGCCCGCCAACCGTGTAGCCCTGCGACGGCTCCCGAGGGTCACGATGGGGACAGTGAGGCCCTCCAGTGAGCTCTGAGACGGGGCTCCGAGGGGTCTCACCCCCAACACCCCGGACTCCCCGAGGCCCGCTCGCCCTTTTCTGGTGGACGCAGAGCCACAGAGCTTCCCACCCACTGTGGACCCACCAGCTGTGCTTTATGGCCGGCGGGGGCCCACTTCCCGGCATTTCACACAAAGGTTCTTCGCCACGATCGGAGTCAGATGGATTCACGTTGGGATCATAAATATAATTAGGAGAGTTTTATTTTCAAGTAGCACTTCTGAAATCTATAAAATTAAGCTAATATACTGATTTTTTAAAACACGAGACTTTTACAGCCCTGAGTCAGGGTTTGCCAGCCCACGAGGCCAGCAATTAACTCCTTGCAGGCCTCAGGCATCCAGGGGCCCCTGTTGCCCCTGCGGAGAGGTCGACACGCCTAGGAGAGCTCTGACTGCAGGGCCCCCTTCCCAGCTCCGGGCGCAGAGACCGGCAGAGGTGACCCTCTCCTCCCTTCATGCCTCGCCGCACTCCCAGCCCTCCCTCCGGCCCCTCCCGGGTGACCTGAGAGGCCTCATCCATCCTGTGCGGCCCCACGTCCCCCTCCGCACTTGCCCTTCCTGGCCCCCCACCAGCCCCCGGGGAGTCCTGCTTAATTCCAAAGCCCCAGCCTAGATGCTTCCTGCCGGAACCTTTCTGAACTCACTAATGGGATGTGGGACCCCCAGCTCCTCCCCCCCGCCCCGGGTGCTGGGGGCCTCAGGATGTGGAGATCTGGCCTGGGGCCCTCAAGACCCAACTGGGAAGGGCCTCGCTTCCTCCCCACCCTCGGCCAAGCACCTCCGAGATGACCTGAGGGTGACCTGCTCAGGTCTGGCTCCACCCCTGCGCTGCAGGTCTGTGCGTCTGGGGTGGCGGTCACCCAGATCCTGCCCCCCAGCCCCGCCTGGCCCAGGGCTGGCCCTAGGAGCTTCCCAGGTGGCCACGCGCGTGTCAGCTGTGAGATCGGCAGGGGGCTGCCCTTTGCTCCGGCCACACCTGCGTCCGTGTGGCCCCTGCCTCACTGGGCTTGTCCCGTGAGGTGTTTGTAAAAGGCCACCCGGCAGGGGCTGAGGTGGGCTGTGTGGGTTGTGCAGCTGGGGGCCGGCAACTGCCCTTTGACCCCCCCACCCCCACCAGGCATTCCAGGCTCCTCAAACTCACAGTCCCTGGATCTAGGCTCTCCAGGCCCCAGGAGCCCAGGGATGCTGAAATTCAAGGGTCCCCCTCCTTGCCCCTGCCCCCCTTTCAGACAAGGAAGACACGGCAGGCTCGTCCCATGAACCCCATCCTGCCTCAGATGTGACTGCATTTGGAGATGTGACCTTTAAGACAAGGTTAGGGTAAAATGAGGTCATGAGGATGGGGCCCTAATCCCACAGGACTGGTGTCCTTATAAGAAGAGGAGGTCAGGACACAGACACACTCAGAGGGACGACCTTGTGAGGACGCGGGGAGGAGATGGCCGTCTATACGCCCAGGAGGGAGGCCTCAGGAGGACCAGCGCCACCCGCACCTGGGTCTGGGATTCCAACTTCCAGACTGGAGATGGTGACCCCTGTGGTTGGAGCCGCCCCAGCCGTGGGACTTGGTTACGATCGCTCTAGTCGACTCGTGGTTCAGTTCTCAGGGGTGCCAGACGTGCACACGTGTGCTTGATGGAAGGAGGGGGCAGGGATGAGCCAGGTCTTGGCAGGGTTTGGAGGGGTGGGCATGAAGGGGTGGCCTTTGGAAGGAGGAGGCACAGTACTGAGCGCCTCTCGGAGGCTCAGAGGCCCGGTATTGAGTGTCCCCAGCCCTGAGGGCTGAGACCCGGGGTGAGGGAGGACTGCAGAAGGCAGGCGCGGCCCCCTCCACTCCTCCCTCCGTGTGCGCCTGTCCCCACGCTTGGCTCCAGGGTCCTGCTCCCCAGGGGCCAGGGCCTCTCTCAGTGGCTTTTCTGGAGGTAGCCATCCACGGAGGAAATTCTGCACCCCTCCTCCTGTTTTCCCCAGCGGGACCTCAGTGTCCTCAGCAGCAGAGCTGTCAGATTTCACACCTTTACTGGGGAGCCCAGTGTGAGCCAGGGTTCCCCACGCCCCACCCAGGGCCACCCTAGAGGCCGCCATGGCACTCCGCTTGCGGGGGCCCCTGCCAAGCAGTGGGCAAGACACAGCTCTATCCACAGTCCCTCCTGGAGCTGGGACCACAACTCCCTGCACACGGGGCCAGGTGCGCGGATTCCGCCGGAGGGGAAACCGAGGCCAGAAGAGGCGGGTGGCTCCGTGGCGCCACCGCCGGCGGCTGAGAAGGGGGAGCTCGGGACCTGTGCTCACTGTCGCCCTGTCCACGCAGGAACGCCCGGAACTGTCAGCTCCCTACACGTGGCCGAGCACACCAGGGACCTGGCTGGACCCCCAGGAAGCCCCCCACCCTGAGGCCGGCTCTTCTCCTGGGCTTCCCGCATCAGCGCGTTGCTGCTGTCTGTCCTGAGAAGGCCGCCCAGGGTGGGCCCCCATGGCCCCTCACTCGTTGCCCCGCCGCCCCAGCCCCAGCCCCTTCTCCCGCTTCAGTCCTGCTCTCCTCCGCATCTGCAGCGGCCGGCAGGGCTCAGAAAACTCACTCGTCTGACCGCTCACCCCCGGAGCAGAGTGCACACGGCCCAGCCAGTGGGGTGGCCCTCCTTGGAGGCCTGACCGGGGAGACGCGCCCACTCTCTTGCCGCCGGCCCGCGCAGGCCTCCGTTTACAGGAGTGTTTGTTCGCTGGTTCTCCTAATGGTGACCAGGCGGCCCCTCATGCACACATTCGCGGCCCCCCTGGCCAGAGGGATGGCCTTGCCTGCCAGGGGCCCACTCTCCCTGCTCTCAGGAAGGGAAGGTACCCTGACACATGTGAGTGAAGACCAGAAGCTCTATGGAGCAGGGCCACGGCTGGGGGAACGCGAGGGGGTCCTGATTCAGAGTGTGGGCTGGTCCACAGCGGGTTCCCAAGGGCAGCGGCCCTTGAAGCCTGAGGACTAAACAAAATTTGGCCGGGAGGCCCTCAGCTCAGGGAGGAGGCTGGGGGTGGGGAGGCGCTCACTGCCACGCAGGGTGGCCGGGGAGACACCGAGGCAAGGTGAGGCTGCCCTTCTCTCTGAGGAAAACTGAGGCCGCGAGCAGAGGGTGGGCTCTGGTGCGGCCCCTCCCCCACCTGCCTGGGGCCGGGGGCTGGCCCGCTGCCTGTGGGTGGTCACAGGCTGCCCGGGAGTGCCAGCAGCCGGCTGGGGTGTGTGTGTGTGTGAGCTGCACTGGATCCACCCTGCCTCGGGCACGGCAGAGTGGAGCCTGCAGGACAGGGGGGCTGGGGGGAGACTGTCAGGGGCAGGGGTCCCCTCCTGGGGCCCTGGTGGGTGGGAGAGGGGCCCCCAGGCTCCGACTGTGCGGCGAGGCCCTCAGTGACGGCCACAATAAATATGTTTGTTCAAGGGAAGCCAGGCTGGGAGCTGTGCGCGCTGGCCTGGGGAGGGAGAAAAGGCCGCTTGTGCCTTGCACACTGGGGTGATTGTTCATGCTCACGCAACTGCTGCCCCGTGGCCGGAAAGGTCAGACGCCCCTCGGGCCCCGTCGGAAGCAACCGGTGCCTCGGGCCCCTTGGGCTCGCTCCCAGCTGTAGCGGGCGCAGCCCGCAGGCCCTCTGGGCCTTGGCACGGGGCGGGAAGGTGCTGGGCTGGGTCTGAATGGCAAAGGCAACAGGAGGAGCCGCGTGGAGCCTACTGCCCTGCCAGCAGGGCGGATGTCAGAAGAGCAGGCGCTTGGCCCGGGTGCCCGGCAGGGAGGGAGCCAGGGTTGGGGGCAGCACCTCTGGGCACCAGGGGCTTCACAGGGGCTGACCACAGGGTTTGGATGCCTGGGATGAGAGCGGGGCAGAGGCCGTGCGGACCATGACCCAGCCGGCACCCCCACCCCCTGGGAGTTCGCCCATGGCTGCAGCCTGGCCTCTGGAGCAGCGCCTGGCATGCTGCAGGCACCAGCCAGACCTCGGTGCAGAGGACAGCTCGGGCAGGGGCCTAGTCTGGGCACCCTCGGCCCTCCTGAGCTCAGAACACTCAGAGGCCAAACCCATCCACGTGCCAGTCTGGCCCCCGCCTGGATCACTTCTGCCGCCCTTCCTTCTGTTCCCTGCGGAGGAAGCTCTAGAGACGAGACCATGCTGGGGATGGTGTCTCGGGCACTTGTGGGGGCAAGAGAAGGAGGGGGCCTGCTCACTGCCACATGCCAGACACCCCCCTACGTCTACGCACCCAGGCACAGAGCTGGGGCTACCAGGGCGGCCGAGCACGGAGCTGGCGGCTGATCTCCCAGCTCTGGGGCCCAGGGGTCGGCAGGTTCACTGCCCTAAGAACAATATCCGTGAGAGGCTGTGGCCCAGTGACCTACTTTGGTTGAATGCATCCCCCCCCACACCCGCCCACAAACCACCTTTCAACCAGAAGACCTGAGGCTGAGACATGGACAAAGGTGGCTTGAGGGAAGAGCCTCTAGCAGCTTCCAAAGCGTTGGTGCTGCTGGAGGCCTCCTGGACAGCTGAGCGTCAGGGCGGCTGGGGGGGGGTCAGGTGCCCAGGCTGCCTTGTGTGGCCCTTGGTCCCTCCTCTGTGGGGATTCCAGGGCCCCGACCTCCAGGGCGGCAGGGACCCCAGGGGAGACAGGCTGTGCGCGGCCACAGGGGGCTCTGATTTGAGAACACATGGCGACACCAGAGGGGCTGGCCTGCAGCTCAGAGGGGGCGCAGGGCATGCAAGGCAGGCCACCTGCCAGGTGAGCCCAGGGAGCCGCACTGGGTCCACTGGGTGAGCCTCACAGGTGCCTCACCCCGTGCCCAGTGCTGGGTGGGCGGCCTGCGTGTGGCCTTGGCTCCCTTTCCTGGGTCTCTCCCACTGACACACAGCTGGAATGTGCCAGGCTCACTGGGGCCCACATTCTCCAGGGGCCTGGCATTCCGACCGTGGGACGAGGACATTCCACGCGACAATTGGGAGTGTGGGTGAGGGCATCCCGTGGAGCTCACTTAGGCCTCGAGGACTGCAGCTGCCCTCAAGTCAGGGAGTCTGAGCTGCCCCTGGAGCGGGCAGGGAGGCGGCTCCCCTGCTGGGAAGGTCAAAGACACTCAGCCGGCCCCCTCCTCCCCACGGGGCCCGGGACCTGCAGGGTCTACGTTCAGCTGGCAGCCAGAAGTAGGTGTTTGCTCACAACACATGGCAATAGGGCCTCTTTCCTTTGCCTTTAACGGAGCGGAGCTCCCAGAGCCGCAAAGCCCTGGGTCGGGGCTCTGGACCTTGTGGCCCGTCTGGTCCAGCTCCTGTCCGCATGGCAGCCTCCGAGGCCTGGCCCCAGCCCACTCTCCCCTTCCCTGTCCCTGCTGAAGCCTCCATGGCTGCAGCCCCCTCCCATCTGCCTCCCTTGGGATGGGCAGGATAGAAGTCCGTAGGGCCGCACAAGCCTGATGCTGGCTCCTGGTGCCGGGGACAAAGCTGACCTGCCTGCTGCGGCCTCCTGAGCCGTGGGTGGTCTGCCCCCACGCCCCAAGCCACGCTGCCCCCTGCCAGTTCCTACCGTGCACCCCGTGCTTCATGGAGGGGAGAGAGTGGGGCACGAAGGAGGTCAGAGAGGCGGAAACAGTGGAAGCAGAAGTCTGAGCGCTGTCAGGAAGGGGCCGCGAGCCAAGGAATCCGGGCGGCTTCTAGGAGCTGCAAGAAGCGAGGGACAGACTTTCCCTGGGGCCTCCCTCCGGAGAGAGCCCTGCCAGCACCTTGATTTCAGCCCAACCTCCGGCTTCTGACCTCTAGAGCTGTGAGACAAGAACCGTGCACGGCCGAAAGTCACCGAGTTTGCGGGAATTTGTTAGAGCCGCCACTAGAACAGCCCCTTTTCAAACAGGCCCCGAACCCACCACCTCCCTCCCGCCCAGCGGGTCCGTCAGCCATGCCCGCCAGCTCCCCTGCGCAGGTGCTGGAGCCCCCGCCCTTGTCCCCCGGCCGCACCCCTGGACCTCCACAGTCCATCCTCAGCTCTGCAGCTGGGTCCCCGCTCGTTCACACCAGTTCACAGCAAACGCCAGGGTCCCAGGCCCATCTGCCTCCTTGGACGACTCTACCCTGATGCTGCTGCCCCGTACCCACCTTCCCTGGACTGTGTTCTAGTCACTCTCTCCATGAGACACGCCCCAACTCAATTTGGGACATGCCCTTGCCACCTGCCGACACTGCCTCCCTTCCATTTCCCTCCCAGGCACTTATCGAGAAATAATGGAGGGCTAAGCACATTTCCACCTGAATTTTGTGATTGTCCATGGCACCCCTTTGGAGTATCGACTCCTCCAGTATGCGTCAATTTGTGCCAAATTTGTATCCATTCATGTTCACTTGTGTCAACTTTGTGTCCACATTGTATCGATCTGGGTCAATCTTCTACCTTCAGCCCTGCACCTGGAGCAGCTGCGCACATTTGTCAAACAAACACGTGCATTTCTCTCCACAAAGAATTGTGTATTGATCTAGCTAAATTGCGGGCAGCCCTGCAGGGGAGACTTCAGGATCCCACTTTACAGGTGTGGCTACTGAGGCTGGGGGATTTTGTCCTTCTGCTGGATGCTTCAGGGAGGAGGAGCACAAGACGCTGACTCCAGGCCGGGACACTGCTTGCCCCTGGGCTCTGCCCCCCAAGGAGAGCGGGGCTTAGGGGTCCCTGGCCTGAGCGTCCTTTGTGCCTGTCTGGGGTGGGCAGGCTGCAGACCCAGTGGTGGATAAATGGGCTATTGTCCCGGTGAGTGCAGTTGACTGCCCAGCGCACACAACGGCCCCTGTGTCTGCAGAGTCTCATAGAACCAATCAACACCTTATCGCTAGCATTTATCACCCGCTATCGGCCCCAAATCGGGCAAACACTTCTGGGGAGTTCAAACCCCTGACTTCACAGAAGTCTCTGTGTAATAATAGATTAGGTTTCTGGCGGTTCAACAGCATCCTAGCCCTCTGGGGCAGGTGTGAGGGGGTGGGAAGGTGCAGGGTGCGGGGGGCTGCCAAGGCTCTGAGCTGACCGGCCACCTGCCCTATAGGACCCTCCTGGGACACCCGTCCCCCAGTCTGAGCCCTCGGGGACCTGACTGGCCATCTTGCTCTCTCCTGGGGCCAGCCTCTGTGAGAAGGCAGTGGGCTCCGCCTGGACCTGGGCCCCCCCTGCCTTGTCCTCCCTGAGGCCCCGCTCTGACCTGGGCCCCATCCCGGTGGTTTGAGCATCTGCAGGAGAAAGTGGCCGGGACCTGATGGCCAGGGAACAGGAACCCCCCCCGACCTCAGGGTGCTGGGTCTGGGGCACAGGAGACTATGAACCCTGGGAGGAGTGGGAAGGGCTGCGAGGAGCAAGAATCAAAGCAGAAGCAAGGCGCAGAGGGGACTGGAGAGGAGGGACCTTGCTTGGGGGCGGCGGGTGGCCCTTGTGAGTCACAGAAGGGGTCATGTGATGAAGTCAGGGTCTTAGGAGACATGGGGTGCCCGTTGCCTCCCCTTTAACCCCCCGCAGCTCCACAGAGGAAGGAACAAACGCCTGCCCGTGTCTGCACCCCATCATGGAGCAAGCAAGGCACGGTCCCAGCTCAGCCACATGTGTCCCCCACCCACGTGTCCTTGAATCCAGGATGCTGTCCATTTGCCCTTCCAGACCACAGCCCTCTCCACTGGCTCACTGTGTCCTGGAGCCTGATCTCTGCATGGATGTCCCAGGCTTCCTCCTGGGGCCTTCCAATTGGGGCCTGGGTCTCCTTACTGGCTGCGATCCGCTCTGCACTCCCCCACCCTCCCCAGTCTTGGGCTCCCTGCTCTTGTTAAGGTAAACTGTTCACTTGACCTTTGTTCTCCAGGGCTGTGTCTCCTCCCCCTTCCCCCAGCCTCCAAGTCAGGGTCGGCTCTGCTGCAGGACATTAGCCCCAGATTCCTGCCGGAGGCCCCACGCTCCCCAACACCCCGCCCACACCAGCATAATCCCGAAGTGTGTCTGCTTTCTATGGATCCTGCCCCCCACACAGAGCTACCCTCTACTATCTCCATGCTACAGATAAGGAAGCAGAACCTCAGAGTGGCTGTGAGCCGCCCCTGGGTCTTGGCCAGCTGGGGTTTGAGTCCAGGGTGCCTGCCCAGAGCCCCTCACAGCCCCCAGGCCACCTCCTCACCCCCTAAAATCTGTGAACGCTGAGATCTGGGGGCCTTGGCTGCTCCGGCGCCCCCCTGTTCCGGGGAGGGGGGGTGTCCTTCTGGCGTCTGGCGTGTGATACTGCCTGGCTCCAACTTGGGCGGAAGGGTTCCAGGACTTGAAAACGAGAAACAAACCCGACAGAGCAGAAGGCAGGCCCAGGCTCCCCGGCGGGAAGCTTTCTCTACAGACAGCGCAGGGCTTGTTAGGACCCACTTGGGGGCCGGGGCCGCAGAGCCCGAGCCTCCACCCAGGGGGACCGAATGTCCTCCCCCCTGCTGACCTCTGTGCCCAGGGCCAGCCCCACCTGGGAGGGGGGCAGACCAGGGGAGCCCCGGGCCTAGGTGAACATGATCTGTCTCTCCTGAAGGAGCATGCAAGTCTGCTGAGTGGCTGGCGGGGGGCTGGGTGCTCTTCGGGAGCCCGGGGACGGCCAGATCTGGCCCTGGTGCTGGTGGGGGGCTCTGCCCTTCATGGGGAAACTGCCCACTGTGTGGAGTGGGGGCAATTCCAGGGGAAGGTGGACAGGCTAGTCCCCTGACACCCCCACACCCCCTGCTGAAGTCAGCTCCTCCTCGGGCCAGCACAGAAACAACGTGATTTGGTAAAGAAATATCAAATAATGTTCCTCCCTGCTGGGACTGGGCCTCGGCCATCTCTCTGGCCTCGGGCCACCGGCTCGTCACTGACGTCCCGCCCAGAGCCCCTCTGGGCTCCTGGCCACCGCCCTGCCACATGGGCCATGGTGGTGGGGGGGTGAGGAGTGCTCAACCTGGAGCTGGTCACTTCCGCACCCTCGGGCTTGGTTTCCCCAGCTCCGAGGCAGCAGCAGCCACCTCCTTCGGGGTGTCCAGGCCGCTTGAGAGCCCACTGCTGCCTGCGGGAGGCCCCTCCGCCTCCCTCAGATACACAGCTGTCTCCTATTCTCAGGGCACGGACAGTTCCCCCATCCATCTGCAAGCCCTGGGGTCTTCAGGTCAGGAGCATGGTGGGGGCGGGGGTGGGAAACGAGTCTCCACATGCACCCCCACCTGCGTGGGCCACGCATGCACACCCCCCCCCACACACACCACGTGAGCAAGCTCCGCTCAGCCTGAGCCACCGTGGGACCCACCCTCGCCCTCCTGCCCCGGCCAGCTGGAAGCAATCTCCTCCGGCGGGCAGGTGGTCCTCCTTAGCTACTCCCGAGCGGCCGTCCGCAGCCCCGCACCCACGCAGCGACGGCTCTGCACGCCTGGCTGCTTGGGGCCCCTTCCCTGCTGGAATGAACCAAGCGCTCTGGAATTCGTGGAGAAATCAGGGGTCTCTCGCCTGCTGTTTTTCTTGGCGAGGCCTTATCACAAATTAGTGGGGAAGCCCGAAGGTTAGGGTTTCAGTGAGTTCAGCAGAATCTGAGAAGCAGGGAGTTGGCCTCCCGCCTCTCCTTGACCCGCAGAGCCCCTGGGATGATTAACCGGGCAGGTGACCGGCACTCGGGCCTGGGGAGGCGGCGTTTGCGCAAGCTGCCCGGTTTCAGAGAGGCCAGCAGCCTGTGCCTCCCCCAGACTCCCCTTCGCTGGACGTGGGAATCCAGCCGTGGAGTCTGGAACCGGGAGTGGGGGGGTGGTGCCTGGGAAAGGGAGAAGACTAACTGGCCTCCAGGTCCTGGGGGGACGCGGGGACCCTCTCACTAAGGTGCTTCCTCAATCGCAGCTAAACACAGGTCTCTACTTCAGAGATTCAGAGAGACACTCAAGGCCCCAGAGAGAGGACCGGCAGAGCACCTCTACCATGAAAGCTGTTCTTTTGAGGCAAAAAGTGGTAGAGTGGACTTTCCCGTCCCAAGAGCTGGGCAGCCTGTGTGCTGGAAGCCACCAAAGAGCCGAAGCGACTTGCAACCTGCTGGAAGCACATCTCCCAGTGCCAGCCCTGCACCCGCGCCCCAGCACTGGCGTCTTGTGAGTGGTTATGGCCTTGGGTCATAGCCGAGATGGACCTGGAGCTCCGAGCTCTCCCCACCGTCCCTGCCATGGATGGTCCCGGCCATCGGCACGGGGATCTGGTCCCCTTCTCATATATGTCCCTGTGGAACCAACACTCCTGGGGGCTGAAATGGGGCAGGGACAGGTCGAACCCAGGGTTCAAAACCTGCATTTAGTAGGTGAGTCCACGACTTTCAGCCAATCACACATGTAACTGTCAGGCTTACTGACTGTCTCTAAATGGCCCTGGGGACCTCACGGACCCCAGTGTGACTGCTCTGATAGACCATTCAGTTCTGAGCCTGGCCACGCCTAGGCGCCACCCTCAGAACCTGGTTCAGGTCAGTGGGTCAGTCGCTGACTCCCTGTGATAGAGACGGTGTCCCCACTTCAGAGCTGGGAACACTGAGGCCCGGGCCTCTGAGGACCTTGTTCAAGGCCGCACAGCTGGACCAGTGGTAGGCGAGGACGAAGCCAGCTCTGAGACCAAAAGCTTGATCCTAGAGACGTTCCTAGGTGCAGGGGGCTGGTGAACCTCATCCCCAATCTGACCGCCGACTCTGCCCCAGCCCCTCTCTCCTTGGGCAAGTCCCCACGGCCCCATCGGTGAGCCCAGAGAATCACAGCATTGCCTCCTGGGGGGCCATGAGCAGAGGGGAGGAATGTGAGCAGGGGGATCCTAGGGTCTTCCTGCCCTTCTCCTTCAGGGACTGCAAACGGGGTGCAGTGCTGAGGGCTGCTGGGGCCTGTCTTGGGACAAACCTCTGCGTGCCCCATCCCACAGGCATGCCAGCTTGCCAGGGAGGTGTCTAGCCCTGGTCCCTGGCCTTCAACACAGAGCTGGCAGCTCGGGGCAGCCCGGGCGCGGGCGGACGTGATGGGGACCCTGGCTGTCAGCCCTGCTCCCCTTTGCAGAAACCCAATCCGGCTGGGAGGACGGCTGTCGCTCCCAAGGATTTAGGACCGTCACCTGGTGGAGCGGGAGGGCTGTCCGCCCCGACAGAATAAGTGGCTACATGCCGAAAGGTGACACCATCAAGCGATCCCAGGCCTGTGGGGAAGACCGTATATTATCTAAACCTACATGTGCGCATGTCCTTCCTTCCCTCTGCGCCTCCTGGACCCCTTGTCCGCGGCTCCCCAGTGACTTGAGTGGAGTGCCCAGGTCCAGATGTGGCTTTCTTTCATGACAGTGGGGGTCCCTGGGCAGGACCCGGGGGCTGTGTGTGGAGGTGGTGATGGGGCTGGGGGTGGGGTGGGGTGGATGGAAGGGCTCGGAGATGGACAGAGATTGGGGTTTAAATTTCTCCTCCACCCACTGACGAGAGCCAGTTCCTTCGTCTCTGTGGCAGGTCATGGCCTCCTCCCCACCCCCCTGTGACTTCACTGTTCTCATCCCGGGCAAGAAAAGTCTCTTCACTCTGGAACTGGGCATGGCCATGTGACCTAGGGACAGTTTGTTTGGCAGCAAAGTTAACAGATACACTGCCTCACTGAGTCTCAGCATCATGTTTTGGCTACCTGTTGATGCTTTCAGGCACACTGGCACGCCAGGGGTAGGTCCATGAACTGGGCCAGGCCTGGGGCTGTCTTTCTGGGACTTCTGGATGTGGCAGACACATAAAAGGTGCCACCTGGTCTCACCGATGCCACCCCTCCAGTGCAGCGAGAAGGGTGGCATCCTATGCCCAAGACAGGTGAGGCTCAGAGAGGGAGCTCAAGGGCTGGAACCGGGTCTGCAACTGGTCTAGGGGATCCACATACCTCTCATGTTCCCCCAAGAGACCCACGTGCCCCCTGGGAGGCTCCTGAGACTCCGTGACCCTTCAATCATCCCTGTGGTCAGTGGGGACAGCACAGTGCCCACCGCCACCCTGGTGCAGCGGAGGCCGGGCACGTGGAGCTCCGCAGAGGGGTACCGGCGCCATCAGTGGCCATAGCCGCCCTGCAGAACAGGAGGAGGGGGCACCCCGAGGGGCTCTGCCCGTGGTCACCCCTCACTCACCGCCCTCTGAGGCCCCTGTGGCTCTTGAGCCCCAGACTCAGCCTCCCAGCCTGTCCTAGCCGTTCATGTCTCAGGACCCTGGGCGGGTGGAACAGCACCGCGGCTTCTCATGGACCACGCTCAGCGCCCCCGTGATGGACAGGCTGCCCTGGTGCTGTCCAACCATCACCTCCCCGGAGTGATGCCCAGCCCCACCCCGGCCGTCTGCGGTCCTTTCCTGCCTCACCCCACCTGCCTTTCTCCACCCATCAAGCTGATGGGGTGTCACCTGTGGCTCTGAGGTACAGGCGTGTCCATCCCTGGCCCCCTGCCCTGACTTGCCTGGTTGGGGTCTCAGGACCCAGCCCTGCTCTCAGGGGGGCACAGGCTTCCCCTGCCTGGTGCTGGCAGGACCCCCGGAGGCTGGCTGTGTGCTCCTTGCCTACAGGGGCCACTCATGCAAGAGGCCAGGCTGCAAGACCACGTGGGGGCTGAGCTGGGCATCAAAAGAGGTGCAGGAAGCCCTCAGATGGAGCCGGGCCTCCAGGACTGACCCCAACAGTGTCCGCAGAGAGCTGGACCCATGCAGGGCAGAGGAGCTGGATCCCGATGGGCCTCCCTAGACAAGGCCACCCTGGGGCCTCCCTCACTGGACAAAGGCCTTGCCTTGAAAGGGACTGGGGGACAGAGGGAAGGCAGATATAGGGCTCTGGGTGAGCTCGGGGCCTCCTTGGAGGCTCGGCCAGCATCTGGCCAGGCTGGGGCGGCTGGCTTGGGAGCTAGGGGGGTGACAGACAGCCCTAGAGAACCCCTGCCCGGCACCGCTGGCCACGTCTCAAGCAGCTCGGTGACAGGGTCCCTAGTAAGGCCCTGTGGGGATGAGGAGGGTGGGCCTCCATGCCCTTAGAACACCCCCCACCCACCCGGCCTGTTCTGTAGGGCGGTTCCCAGCACAGCACACAGGAGAACAGTCTTGAGAAGACTCGACCTCCGGAATGTAAATCCCTAGAAATATTTCTTGATACTAGTTGCTAATTCCACTCTCACCTTGGACAGGGAGCGCGGTGCGCACCCTCCTCAGGCCGTGGGGGCGGGAGATAGACAGTGCTCCCCTTGCTCCAGGGCGAGGCCAGGGCTGGAGCTTCAGCCCTCGAAGTGCCCAGCAGGGGCTGGCTGATTAACGGCCTTGAACAAAGGCCTCCCAGGCCTGGGGTCCCCTTGCACACAGACCCCGCAGGGAGCCTTTCAACCCCCAAAGCGCTGCCTTTTAACTCAGCCTCCTCGGCAGGACAAACAGGGGAAGAAATTAGTCGGGGACGCTGCTGGATGTTTTGCGACTTGTCCTGTCGTCTCCCTGGAGTTGGTCTGGCCCTGGCAGCTCGTCCCCTTGACATCCAGGGCGGGTAACCTGAAGCAGGCCCCCGCCGGCCCCCTCCTCACCTTTCTAACCCTTTATAAGCTTCCAAAGATAAACCCCCTTCTTGCATCTGAGCCTGGCCTCTGCACGTGCCAAGGGCTGTTTGTCTGTGGCTCCGAGCTGCAGACGGTGCCTGCCCACCATGCCCTTGTCTCCGGGAAACTCTGGAGGCAGTCTGGTGGTGGTGGTGGGGGTCGGGGGCGGGGGTTGCTGATTGGCCTCTGGGATGGGAAGACCCAGGGGAGGCCCCGCAGCCTCTCAGGGCCAAGCTCCAGTGGCCAAGGGTTCCAGGCCAATCTCCGACCCCCAGCAGCCTACTAACCCAATTGACTGAGAAACATGAGGGACATTTGCCCCAAACGCTCCAGGGGCCTAACTTCCTTCAGGCCACAGGGGAGATGCTATGAACTTTCCAGAAGGCGTGGGGCCCTCGGGCTCCAGAGGCCAGGCCTGCCAAGGGGTGGGGGTGGCAGAGGCTGCTCGCACTGTAGCTCCCATTCTCAGGGGCCACTCTTGGGCCCCCGGTGCCCAGAAAGAGGGCCCCTGTGCCCGACATTCTGGGAGGTCCCCGCAGGGGCTTGGAGCTGCAGGCAGGCAGGGGTTAATGGCACGCTGTTGCTGTCGGCCTGCCCTGGGCCCACTCCCCTTGCAGAGAGCAGCCAGGTGACCTTCGAGGGGGCTGCTGCTGCTTTGGGAGGCTCTCCCAAGGCCAGTGGCCTCCTCCTGGCCTTCAGCTGTCCCCTTGCAAGGCCAGCGTGGGCCTGGCCCGAAAGAGGCCTGACCTCGGCATGGCCCCGGAAGGTGGCCCAGCCAGCGAACTTGTGCCTGCGTGTGCAAAACCACCGGACGCGGACAGCTGCCCACACGCGCATCCTCGCAAGACCACAGAGGCTCTCGGCGGGTAACAAGGGGCAGGGACGCTCTGTCTGCCTTGAGGCTCTCCATCCTGCGTGTCCCATCGACTCACAAGGATGCCCAGCCTCCGAGCTGCCTCCCGTGGCAGGACTGTCTCCCGGCAGGTCTCAGCGAGGTTGGGGATTGGACCCCACTGTCTGACCACCCCAGCCTGTGGGGAGACGTGTAACTGGGAGACTGAGAGTCAGCGTGTTGTACCCACAGTGGGTACACGATAGGACAGGGACACACGATGTACGCAGCCTGGCCACAGATTTGCAATAAGAGCTCCATCTATTCATTTCTGTCTTTCATAATGAAGACTATGGCAAATGAGGACATCTCTGGAGGTCACAGCCAAGCTGGGGCCGTTCGTTTCTCTGAAACCACGTAGCCTGTGGCGGCCCCAGCTTTGGGTACTACCAACAGGGTTTGGGCATGGGGACACAGACAAGGCTGCCATGCAGCAGGCAGCATCGTGACCGGGGCTGGCAATCCCACGAGTGTTCTTAGGCAGAGACAATTTTCCTGACTTGTTATTTCGATCTGTGCTCCCCACGTTCTGGGGAGATGCATGTGCCTGGCGTGACACCGACACTAACCACCGTCAGCTCTGGTGATGGCTGGACACACGTATTCAGGGCCTCACACCCACCTTTGAAGGCACGGGCTGGATAGCATCCCTGACCGAGAGAAGCGGAAGTCTAGGCAGGGGAAGTCAGCCCTGTATCTGGGGCACACCGCTCCAAGGTGGCCTCTTGTTCCCGCACACTCTCATGGGGGCGACAGTGAGGACCACATCTGCAAGGAGGATGGGGCTTGGGCAACACCAGGTGTGCACGGACACTCAGGGTGTCCTGAGAGCAGCCGCCCTTCCCCTGACACACAGGTACCACTGGCCGGGCCACCGACCTATGCAAAGCCACGTGGGGGTGTCCCTGGAAGGCCCGCAGCACGCACGCGTGCCCAGTCACAGCTCCAGACGCCTCGTGGCCACGGGGAGCCAACTCCTGGAAATGGGGGATCCCTGCCCTGCCCACTTCTGGTCCCCTACCATGTAAAGCTCTGAGGAGGTGGTCATGGGATGGGGGAGGCCTCTGTGAGTCAAGAGGATGGGGTGGAAACAGAGTGAGGAGGGGTTCAGCCAGGCAGAAGGGTGGCCAGGCTGCTCTGGGCATGGCTTCCATCGGCCAGTGCCCAGCGGGCGGAGGGTGCGCGCGGGTGATGGCTGGGGATGGCAGGGCGAGGAAGGGGGCGTCAGGAGAGCGGAGGCCGAAACCCTGTTGTGAGTCCTGCCCTGGGTACCGAGGAGGTTCTCCAGGGTTCTAAGCCAGGCTGGGCATGTTGGCCTGTTACCCCCTTGGGCTTGTCTTGAGAAGGCATCAACCCCACTGACCAGGCTACGCCCTTTCAACAAGGCAAAGCTGAGAGAAATGCGTCTGCAGTGGACGAGCTCTTCCCAGCCTCCGGGACCAAGGTTAGCTCTTTCTCTGGGGTCCCCAAGGTATCCTGACGCTGAGCTACACCCTGGGGCACTCAGACCTGAGGTCTGGGGGGAGCGGGCACATGGCGGGGGTCCGGTGGGCTGCACCTCACCCTCGGAGCAATTTTCCCGTCTCTCCCCTCCCCAGTGCCACCCTCAGGGAGCCCCACATTCCACTCTTAGGAGAGCTTGTGCTCTGAAGAAAATAAGAAGCCAGTCTGTAGGGCCGGAGGAACTTTCTTGAAATCCAGGAGGTGGGGGAGGGGGGCTGTGCCTGGTGGGAACTCCCCTCCCCCAACCCCGCGGCTCCTCCTGGCCTGGGGCCTGGCGGGGCCTGGCGGGGCCTGGCGGGCGGGGCAGGTAGTGCTCTGGGAGCAGGGCGGGAAGAGGGCAGAGAGTCAGAAGGAGGGAGGGAGGAGGTGGGGGAGGCGGGGAGGAGCGCGCCGGCCGTGGCCACCTCCATCTCCTTTCTGCTGACTTTCCAGTATCGAGCATTTTGGGAAAGTTAGTACCCTGCACACGAAAGGCCGGGCTGCAGTCAAACGCCTGACGGGCCAGCTGTGACTGCTCTCATTTTAGGGCAATCCACGAGCTGATGCCGCACACCCCGCCCTCCCACAAACAGCCCTGACTCCGCGGAGGAGACCCAGAACTGGCAGGGGTTGCGGGGTCCGTCTGCCCTGCTGGGAGTGAGAAGGAAGGGGGGGGTCGCTCTGCTCAGGCACCCCTCTCTCTTCCCACCCCTGGTCCTTCCGGACACCGGGGTGGCTTGGTGCCCAGCAGCCCCTCATCAGCAGTTAGCAAGACCCTTTCCGCAGCCGGGGCCAGACTCTGGCTGATCATTAACTCCTCCAGGACACGGTGTGGAGTCTGCAGGCCTGCCGGGTGTGGGAGGCCCGGAGGAAGGCCCAGCTGGCTAGCGTTTCGATAACAGTCCAACCCCCCGGTAACGGCCCAATTCGTGCTGGGAACCACGTTAGCACCTCGCAGGCACGAATCTCATTTAAGCTCATACATCGCCCTGCGAGGGAGGGCCCGTGCTCCCCAGCTGACCCTTAGGAAAAGTAAATGTCAAGGCTGAGCACACGAGCCTCAGAGGCGGTGGAGCGGGACATGAACGCGGGCCTGCCCTGGGTGCTGGGGGCACGGGGTCCCAAGTGCCTCCAGCTCGATGCACGAGGCCAGAGCCCTGCCGCAGAGCCAGGCGAGGTGCCAATAAGGGGGCCAAAAAGAACAGACCCCCGTGTGCAGCTTTCTGACCCCCAGACTCCGGTGGTCTCCTTTCTCCTGGGGGGAGGGCCCCACATGCCTCAGCCCGTCCTTCCAGGCTCTCTTCCCTACCCGCGAGACCAGCCTGGCTCCCTGCGCAGGCCCCCACTGCTCCACATCAGACAAGCAGCCCGAGAGGGAAGAAACCCACCCCCACCCGGCCGGCTCAGGGCCCGAGCCAACGATGCACCTGACGTCGAGCCCCACACGCACGCCCAGTAGCTGCGGGGCAAGCCCCCCCTCCCCCCCCCCCCCCCCCCCGTGCGCCTGGCCTTGGGCTGGGCACCATCCCTGGAGCCAGTCACTGCCCGGGCCTCGTTACCTCCAGCTCTGGGCTGCCTGCGCCTCCCTCTAAACATGGAAATTGAAATAGTGCCTCCAAGCCAGAACGCGAGCACCCTGCTCCATTCAAGGTGGGCCGCCCAGTTCTGGATCCCCCTCCAGGAGAAGCACCACGCCACCTGTGCTGTCCACAGCCCCCTAGCTTAGTGAGAACCCGTCTTGGGCTGGTCGGGGCCAGGTGATCGCTGGGCAGCCTTCAAGATATGTTCGGGGGGTGGGGAGGCAGGGAGTGGAAACCCACCAGGCCCTGTGAACTGAGGCTGTTTGCAGTGACACTACTTGGCAGCCCAACCCTGGGAACCGGGCGGGCATCCGTGTGCTGTCTGGAGAAGAGACACTCAGGCGCTCCTAGATGGCCACAAGTGGTGGCGCTGCTGGCCACTGGGCTGCCTTGACCACCGTGGCTCAGCCAGCCAGCCAGCCACATGGCTCCACCACCTGAAACTGCCTCCCCAAGGGGACCCCAGACGATCCGTGTCGGAGGAAGCCGAGAGGGCCTCAAGAGAGGAGAGTGTTAACCGCTCAGTCGTGTCCAACTCTGCCATCCCACAGACTGGAGCCCACCAGGCTCCTCTGTCCATGGGATTCTCCAGGCAAGAATACTGGAATGGGTTGCCATTTCCTTCTCCAGGGGATCTTCCAGACCCAAGGACCGAAACTGGGCCTCCCACAGTGCAGGCAGATTCTTCGAGCCACCAGGGAAGCCTCAGCTCCATGCCTATTTCCTGCTGCTTCTGCAGCGAGAGACCCACCTGAGCCTGGCTCCAGGAAGGGCACTGATCTCTGTGGGGTTATTTACGACCAACCCAAATGTGAAAAACTGTAAGGGGTACAAATAGCAATTAATGTTGGCCCAGCAAGCAAGACAATCGAGGTGGGTGAGAAACGGGGGCTCTGACCTCCCTGGGGGGCGGGAGGGGTCAGCACTTGACAGGAGTGCTCTCAGAATAGGTGAGGTCAAAGGCAGGGTGCAGCCCTGGGTGGCTTAAACCCTCTGAAATCTGCTTTTATAGGAGGGAGTTAATCCCAAAGCCACAGGCCTGAGGTTGTCAGGGAAGCCCTGTTTTATCTCAGGTAATCAAGCCCCAAATTTATCCCTGGAGTAAAAGGGCGGGCGGCCTCTCCCCTACCCTTCCAGCTAGAGGGGGCTGAACGGAGGAGCCCTGGGGATGGTTTCTGAGCCAGCTGCCCTCTGCCCACTCAGCCACTAGAGCTTGGGCGCTGTGGCAGCTCGTCCACCCTGGGAGGCTGGCGGCTTCAGGAGGACGTGGGGCTTCAGGATGGCGCGGGGGCCACCCTAGCCGGTCAACACTCAGGCCAGATCTGCCTGGGATGCGGCCAGAGGGGCAGAGTGTGATCTGGGGGTGCCCCAGGAGGGCTCCCCACCACCCGAGCCAGCACCTGCCCACCACACGAGAGAGGCCCTTCTGGGTCTGGCCATGGGGGTGGTCACGAGCCCGGAAGGCCGGCGGGGCCCAGGGTGGGTGGGACGGGGCTTTCTCAGGGTGCATCGGCCCCCAGACCCCTGCAGCGGGGACCAAGGCCCACCCGCCGCCCTCTCCCCGGGGCTCACGTGCGGCCACGCCTTGGCCTATGCTGCGCCGCCTCCTCCTTTGAGAAACCCTCCCCGGCTGGCCTCAACTGACGCCGCACCCCCTACCTGCCTGCCTGCCTGCCACCCGCCTCTCCCACAGGCTTCTCCATGCACAGAGCCTGTCTGGCCCTGTGCCTGGACCCAGGGGCCCAGAGACGAGGACAGAGAGCAGGGCTTTGCCCCCGGTGATGGCACGGCGGCCACCCTGACTCCACCGGAGCACTCAGACCTGGCAGAGGACCACATGAGGAGGGCGGACCTTGGGGTGGGGGAGGTGGGCAGGGGCCACAGGGCCCGAGGGGCTGACCCGCGGTGCTCAGGCTGCACCAGGGGACTGGGCCTGGCCAGGTTAGGTGCAGAATGCCGGGACAGTCCTATGCGACCTCCCCAGGGTGGGACACACAAAGAGGACGCCTCCAACCGGGGTCCCGGTTAGGCCAGGATTGCCCATGCCTGTCAGCCCTGACCGCTGGGCGGGGGCAAGAAAGGGGCTAGGTGTCCGGGACCAGGTGTCCTCTGGTAACCAGGCTGCCCGCTTTCTGAGGTAACGCCCATGGGGGCCCTGGCCTGGCACCTCCACTCCACCCCTGAGAGCTCCCCAAGTGAGCGGGGACTGAGGGGGGACCCGGAGAACAAAGGTGGGGTGGGGAGCGGCATGCTGGCCGGTGTGTCTGTGGGGCCAGGCTCCGAGTGGGTATCTGCCCATCTGGAAGCAATATTGCAGTAATGTAAGACGGCCAGAGGACGGTCTAGTCTCTGAATACGTGAACTCTACAGTGAGGAATATGGATTTAATGGATAATCTTACCAGCAGCCAAAAGAACCCAGATTCCTCCCTGGGCCTTTACCCTGCACTTGGCTTCCACTGCGGCCCAGCCCAGCCAGGGGCCAGCAGTGCCTGTGGCCGTGGCCTCCAGAAGTGGAGCTGACCCACCATCTGAGCTCACTCTTTTCTCTCCTCGGGTGGGAGTCAGGGAATGGAGGCTGCTCCGGGAGCACCACCAGTTTCCCTCCTTAAAACACCCCCACATTCACAGGGAGGAAAATAAAGTTGAAGAAAGTAAAACATACCAGCCGGGCGGAGGTGGGGTGATTAATTAAGATCTACAATGGCTGTGACACGTCCTGGAGCCTGGGGGAGAAGAAACCGTTTCTGCAGCTCTCCCTAACTTAATAGAGCTGGAATAATAAAATAAAACAATAAAAACCACAGTGGAAAAGATGACTGGAGCGTTTTTATGGCGAGCAGCAGAGAGGAGCCCAGGAGGGCCGGTGGAGAGCAGCGAACAATGTGATTCAGGGAACGCATCCAGAGGGCCGGGGGAGGCGCGGGTCCGGCTGGAGGCACTGGGGGGTGTGGGGGCTGCCTACACGTGGTCCATGGAAGCCACGTCTCAGGCTGCGTCCTGGCTGCTCTCTGGGATCTCACTCTGAGGCTCATGAATCCCTTCCGGACGTGAAAAACCCCCAGACACCAACGGCTCAGAGAGGTGCTTCACAGCACCGTGCGGCTTTCGCCGGCCGCCTCCCAGTGAACCCATGCCACGGGGTGGCCCACATGGTGAGGCCTCTGCATCCTTCCATGTCGGGAGAGTCCACCCTCCCCGTTTACAGCCGGGGGTGGGCCCCAGGGGGAGGCAGGGCTGGGAGTCCCTCCACTTCCCCTGCAGCCTCCTCCCCGCATCCCTCCTGAGACTCTCAAGGAGACAGCGTGCAGAAAAGGCACAGGAGCCCCTGGGCTCCGGTGTCCGCACCACGGGCTGTGGCTGCGGGCCAGGCGAGCAAGCAAGACTGCGGTGGGCGGGGCGTGCCCCCGCCACAGGCACCCCTCCACCCTTTCTGCACACTTGCACGGAAGCCCTCCCGAAGCTCCGAAGCTCAGCTCTATCTCACGAGGTGGGATGAGGCTCAGAGTCTGGCACGTGGGCCTCCAGACTCCAGTTCACACACCTTCCTTCGGCCTGGGGGAGGCAGGTGGGAGGGGAGCCCTCACTGTCATCCCTGGGAGCCCTGCTCTGAGCCTCCCCACAGCCTTGGGGGGTGCTGGTAAGCACAGCACCCCATCCTGGCCCCGCCCTCAGGGATCCTGTAACGACCTCCCTGAGGCCGAGGAGCCCCACCGGCTGCAGGCGGGGAGCCCTGGAGTCCCTCCACTCCACACTGCTGGTCCCCAAGCTTAGCAGAGGGCAAGGTATACAGAAGGCCCCCAGTAAGTGCCACTGAACAGACAAATGAGGCAGTCAGTGGTATTCATGGCTCAAAAAAGGTAGGGCCACAAAGCCCCTTCACAGCTCCCAAAGGAGTCAAGCCATCATCTCCTTGGACTTGGTCTCCTTGCTGACTTTCTAGGGGTCAGGGAATCCAGGGAGGGTTTCTCCGTTCCACAGACGGAGAGACAGATCCAGCAAGGTCGGACATACCAGCTGGCAGGAATCCGATTTGGTCCCCACAGCCCCGTCCAAGGGGAGAGAGACAGGTGAGCAGCCCCGGCCACCTGCCACCGGCTCCAGGCGAGCTCACGGTGAGCTGACTCTGCCTCCCCTCAGAGGCACCCTCCTCAGAAGCAGTGCCAGGACCCTCCCCTCCAGGGCTGCAGACTGGATTTGAGACCCTTGAGTTGAAAGGAAATATGAAAAATTGAATTCCTTTTATAAGCTGCCAAAGTCCTGTTTGCCTGGCGGGGAGGCCCCGCGATGTCTCACTTGGTATTTAGGACTATTTATCAGTCGTGGGGACTCGTGATAAAACAGCTTGTCTGGGAAACAGTCCAGTGATTCCTGCACACCTTCCTGGGCTCTCCACACCCTGCACCCACTCTCGGGGTGCACTGTGGTTAAGACGGCGGAGCTGTAGGCTGCAGGTGGCATGCTGCTTGGTGGAGGATGATCGAGGCCTGTAAAGGTCCATGAGAGCATTGTGATGTGAGCGGCGGTAGCTCAGGGACCCGGCCGGGACTCGAGGAAGCTCCCAGAGAAGGGAGGGGAGTGAACGCCCCAGGCAGGAAGGCAGGATGTGTGGACTTGGACCAGAGCAACATTTTGGGCATTCGCACAGACAGGACCAAGCAGAAGCATTGCTGGAGCCCAGAGAGAGGAGCCTCGGGGCCTGGGGGTGGCGGGGGGCTCTGGGAGGGTGGATCTGGAGGCTGGGCAGGATCAGCGGGTGGGAAGGAATCATGGGTCACGGTAGTGCAGAAGCCCCAGAGGATCTGCAAAAGAAGTGCAAAAGCTATCCTCTGAAAGCTAGAAGACATTCTTGAAAGAAACGAGAGAGGATCTAAATAAATGGAAAGACGTCTCCCACTCACGGACTGGAAGACTCAAGGCTGCGAGATGCCGGTACTTCCCCGCACTGATCTACAGTTTCAGGGCAGAGCCTCTCAGAATCCCAGCCAGCTTGTTTACAGAGATTGACAGGCTGACCCTAAAATTCACAGGGCAATTCAAGGGACCCAGAACAACTAAACAGTCTCAAAAGAGAAGAACAAAGTTGAGGACCCACACTTTCCGATTTCAAACCTTACTACAAAGCTACAGAGGTCACGGCACTGTGGTGCAGACATTCAGATCAATGGAACAGAACTGAGAATTCAGGAATAAACCCACACATTGATGGTCAATTGATTTTTGCTCAGAGTGTGTTCAAGACTGTTCTTTGGGAAAAGTATAGACTTTTTAACAAACGGTGTTGAGATAACTAAACATCTACACGCCAGAGAATGAAGCTAGACTCCTACCTCACATCATACACAAAAATTAACTCAAATGGATCCCGAACCTGTGTGCCAGAGCTAAAACTATAAAACTCTTAGATGAGAACATGGGGATAAATCTTTGTGACTTTGGATTTGTGCACTATTACTTAGATACAAGACCAAAAACAAAAGTAAGAAAAGAAAAAAAGTAGATAAATTGGATTTCATCAAAATTTTAAAGTTTTAAGAGCCAAAGGACACCATCAAGAAAGTGAAAAAACAATCCACAGATGAGAGGAACTTATATCTAGAATATTTCAAGAATTCTAATCACTCCACGTGTGTGTGCTCGGTCACTCAGTCGTGTCCAGTTCTGCGACCCCTTAACTGTAGCCTGCCAGGTATGAGATTTCCCAAGCAGGGATACGGGAGTGGGTTGCCATTTCCTCCTCCAAGGGATCTTCCCAACCCAGGGATCGAAAAACTTCGTCTCTTGAGTCCCCTGCATTGGAAGGCAGACTTTTTAAATATATTTTTTTTTACAACTGTGACACCTGGGAAGCTCAATTACTCCATGGTAAAAAGATAAATAACCCAACCATGAAATGGGCAAAAGATCTAACTAGGCATTTCATAAAAGAAGATAATATAAATGGCCAACAAGCACATACAAAGATGCTCGATATCATTAGCCATCAGGGAAGTGCAAGTCAAAACCACAATGTGGTATCAAGTCACACCCACTAAGATGGTGAAGATGAAAATGAGAGGCAGTAACAAGTGTTGAGGAGGATGTGGGGAAATCAGCACGAAGCTATGGGAACATGAGATGGTGCAGCCACTTTGGAAAACAGTCTCAGAAGGTTAAACATCGGGCGACCTCACTACCCAGCAATGACACTCCTCCATGGATACCCGAGATAAATGAAAATACACGTCCATAAAAGTTTGTACCCGAATGTCCATGACAGCATATTTATAATAGCTAAGAAATGGAAAGAGCCCAAATGTCCATCCATGAATGAACACATAAATAAAATGTGGTCCAGCCATAAAAGAGAGTATTATTTGCCCATAACAATGAATAAACCAAGGATACAGGCTATAACATGATTGAACCTTGGAAACATTATGCTCAGTGAAAGAAGCCAGTCAAAAAGACCATACATCGTGAGATTCCCTTTCTATAAAACACCCAGAATAGGCAAGCCATACAGACAGAAGTAGCTCTGTGGCGGTCCGGGCTCGGGGAGCGGGAGGGGGAGCGGGCAGTGACGGCCAGAAGAGGCGGGCTTCCTTCCTGGGGCGCTGAACACGTCCTGGAACTCGTGGGGACAGTTGCACAGCTCTGAACACACTAAAGTCACCGAATCGCACATTTTTAA
This sequence comes from Odocoileus virginianus, assembly GCF_023699985.2. Lineage (NCBI taxonomy): Eukaryota > Metazoa > Chordata > Mammalia > Artiodactyla > Cervidae > Odocoileus > Odocoileus virginianus. The sequence continues at coordinate 42,610,809 of NC_069701.1, forward strand.
CTGGGTGAATTCTATCTCAATAAAGCGGTTATAAAAACAAAGAATCAAAACCAAAAAAAAGACCACCAAACAAACAAACAACCCTGCAGGACGCTAGCGCCTAGCAGGCCCTGAGCACAGCAACAACGCCCCCGCCCCACCCTGCTTCCAACTCTAGCCTGCCCCGGAATGTGCTGGGGCCCAGGAAGCCCCCAAGGGCCCAGGGGCCCCCTGGCTCCTACCCACGTCTTGCTCCGGGGCTCCCAGGTTGGATGTTTCTCATGGTGAAGGCCCAAGGACAGGGAGCCAGAAGTCCTCTGCAGCTGGGGCGGGGGGCGGGGGGCCTGGAAGCCGTGCAGCAGAGTCGGCGGCTCCCACGCCCCAGGGCCAAGCTGACGTGACTAAAGCTAAACAGACCCCATGCCACGGTGGGGTTGTGGCCATGCCGTGCAGCGCGCAGAGCCCCTCGCCAGCGAGGGCAGCCGTGGGGAGGGGTGGGGAGCAGGCAGCCCCAAAGGTAATTTGCACACGGAGTTTATAAGGCCCCTCAGCTCTTTTAAACATATGCTTCTCTGATTATAAACAGCTGATGGCTCACAAGATTCAGATTTTCCAGCAAGGCTTCCAAAAAAAGATTACACTCCAAGCGGAGAAAGGTGACCGGGTGCTTTGCCGTGGACGTAAACCCAGCCATGTTCTCCAGCAGCTGCAGCCGCCCCAGTTGCCAGACTCTGAGCGTGTCCCAAGGAGGGCTTGGGTGCCCGGCCGTGGGCCTGGGGAGGAAGCCGGGTAGAGGAGAGGGAGCCCCCACCTCTGACCGGGTCCTCTGACTCTTCAGAGTGAGGCTGCTGGAGGCTTGCATTCAGACCTGGTCTGTGGCTGAAACCCGGCCTGGGGCTGCTCAGCTGCCCCCATGGCTGGCATCAGAGGGCAGACCCTGGAAAGGAGAGGATTCTGCCAAGGACATGTGCAGGCAGATCTGCTCGGTGCCTGCAAGAATGAAAGCCAGTGTGGACTGAGGCGGGGTTCTCAGAGGCTCCCCAACTATGTAAAGAAGAATGTCATGTCAAGGGGAACAGTCAGCAAGCAGGGTGGGGTGGGCCCCTATCCTGGTCATTTGTTGGGGGGAGTCCCGGGGGGAGGAGCCTGGCTCCAGGGCCTGGCACCTCGGGGGATCCACGGCCCACACCACCCACACCCGCCTTCCTGTCCAGTGAGTGCCATGTCCATGGCCGGGGCGCCCATCTGAGCCGTGTGGGAGCCGTGCAGACGGAGCCGTGTTCTGCACCCTGAGGCCAGGTGGTGGAGAGGAAGGACAGACAGACAGAGCCAGGATGCCTGGGGCCCAAAGCACATACATCACCTGTGTGATGACCAGCAAGTCTCTTGACCTCACTGTGCCTCTGCTCCCCCATCGCCACAGTGGGTTGTGATGGGATTAAATGAACTACCATGTCTGGGGCTGACAGACTGACCACCTTGAGCTGTTGGCAAAACAGACGTTCCTACATGGAGGGGCCCCAGCCACGCCCACTCATCACTCTCTTGGGCTCAGGCTGCTCTGAAGCCTTGTGGGGGCTCCAGTTGGACACCCGGGTGGGCGGCCCAGAATACCATCTGTGGGGAGTCCTCGGGGGCAGGGGCTGCCCGATGAGGCAGGGGCTCGGTCCCCACATGGGGTCCATGTCCAGGCAGGCACACGTCTGGACCCCGGGGCTCTAGCAGAACCCCGTCTATTCCCGCCGCTTCTGCCTTTTGTCCCAACGAGCACTAGCCTCTCCCAAAGACTCAGGAAGAGCAGAAAAATGGGGGCGGGGGTGCCTTCAGTGGCCTGTCCACCCACAAAGGGCCTCCCGCTGTCCCCCCAGCACGCCTGTTCCCCTTTCTCTGTGGCTGACTGAGGAGGCAGCCATCAACATTTGTGGGCACAGAAAACACAGCCAGGACACAGCTGGCTGCCGAGCCTTCTCCCAGGCCTTGGTCCCGAGAGAACCAGCTATGCGGGACAAGACATCGAGGAGCTCGGGATCCGTCCTCCAGCACATAGGCCACAATTGAGGAACAGGAAGCTGTACCCATGGGAAGAACTGCAGACAGGAGGAGAAAGTTGGACAAGATGTTTGGATGGCATCACTGATTCAGTGGACATGAGTCTGAGCAAGCTCCAGGAGATGGTGAAGGGCAGGGAAGCCTGGTGTACTGCCATCCACGGGGTTGCAAAGAGTTGGGACATGAATGAGCGACTAAACCACCACCACCCATGGGAAGCAAAACCACGGGACCGATGTGCAGGTCCACAGCCAGGTCCTGAGGGCGGGGCACCAGGAAAGGAGCAGGGAAGACAGGATAGCCATGAGAGCAGGCGGTCCCCGCTGGCCCCAGGCTCGTGTCCTGCAAGCTGAGCTGGGGTCGGATCTGCTCAGGTGAGTAGGCAGCACGGTGACGGGGCCCCTTGATGCCGGGGGGGCCCTGGAGGCTGCCTGGATAAGTGGTGTCTCCAGCCTCAGGAGAGAGCAGCCCAGAGGCTGGCGTGTCCAAAAGACCTGGACTTGGATATCCTCCCGGGGAGGAAGAGTCCCCTTGCTACAGTGGCTGGGTTACAGTCCAGCTGTCAGCTTCTCCCCGCCACAAGCACCAGGTCACAAAGCCACCCCCCTGATGAGACGGACCGCTTTCCGCTGCCCAGAGACCACCCACTGAGTTGAGAGTGCTTGTCTCTGAGAGTGGGACCTGCACGGGGTGTGGTTCTCATGGGAACTCCAGGCTAGTAGCCACTGGCCTGGAGGCAGAATTCCAATTCTAAGAGTAGAGATAGGACTCGCCTACCTTGTCAGCCTATATTGCCTCATCGCAGCACGCTTTCTCCAGGGGCTCAGATACCGCCCTTCCAAAAGCCATCAACCACCGGGGAAGTGGGCAGGCAGGCAGGGGCTCAGATACCGCCCTTCCAAAAGCCATCAGCCACCGGGGAAGTGGGCAGGCAGGCTGAGCCCTCCGTGCTGCCCCTGCAGTGTCAGCTTGAACCTGCAAGGGTGGCTGTATCTGCTAGCTACTGCCAAGTAACAAATTACCCTACAACCTCACAGCTTCACAAATGTTCAGAGAGGAACACCTACTATTGCACACGTTCCTGGGGGTCAGGAACCCAGAAGCAGCTGGGTGGTCCTGGCCCAGGGTCTCTCAAGAGGCTGGAATCAGGACGTCGGCCAGGGCCACTGTCCTCTGATGGCATGACTGAGACCGGAGGGTCTGCTTCCAAGATGGTGCGCTCACGGGGCTGTTCGCTGGAGGGCTCCGTTCCCCACCAAGTGGACCCTTCCACGGGGCTGCTTGGGTGTCCTTGCAACATGGTGGCTGGCTTCTTTCAGTCACTGACCCCAGGGAGGGCAAACGTGGAGGAATGCCCAATCTGGCCTTGAGAGTCACACTGTGTCCCTGCCACCATTCTCTAGTTGTCAGAAGCAGACTACTAAGTTAAGTCCAGACCAGAATCAAGGTGAAGGGAGGAGCCTCATAAACCTCATGGATGGATCCTAAAACCCCACAGCCACAGGGTACCAGTCAGATGGCCTTTTCCTGCAAACTCCAAACTCCACCCGCAGCCCCTCACAGCCAATCAGCTTGCAGACACCACTCATCTGAGGGCTGGTGGGTTTCACTGCAGCTGCCTGGCCCCTCAGCAGCACACGGCTGAGGACACAGTGAACTCTCTGCAGCGATCTGTCCTCACCACCAATGTCAGCTGAGGACCGTGCAACGGTTAAAAAACAATCCATAACCGCTAGAGCTATGGAGATGGGACTTCTGGGCAGAATGCACATTTCCCAGAACCTGGGAGAGCCTTGAAAACACTTTCCGGGGTGGCCTTGGCACTGTCCACGTCCGCAGAGGCCCCGACGGGCCCGGAGATCAGGGATGAGTGATGGCTGTGGAAGCGGCAGGCCCGGGCAGGAAGTGGGGGCAGGCGTGCTCCGGGGCGGGATGCGCCGTGGGAAGAAGCTGCCTCTGGAAGGTAGTGATAAAAAAGGCTCTGTAGGCGACGGGTCTGGCAGGGCCCAGCTCACTTTGCTTTCCCACCCCCTACGCCTGGCATGCAACCAGGCCCCAAGCAGGTGCTCAGGAGACAGCTGCTGAGCTAACCCGCATCGAAGCGGGGGCCTTGGGGGAGTCGGGGTTGGCTCAGGGAGGCTTGGCCGTGCAATGCCCAAACATACACACACACGGCACAGCTGCCCTCCTGATGGGAAGTGGCCCGCACCCCACGCTGCCACTCAGCAGGACCGCCTGCCCTCGAGACCCCCCACCCATCCGGCATCACGTTCTTGCTGACCCCAATTCAGGAAAGGAAATCGGCTCGTGAGGGAAGGCGGGACTGACCTGAGGGCAGCGGGATTGTCTAAAGGCACTTCCCCCACCCCGTTAATTCCACTCCTGTTTCCTTCTTGGAGAAGGGGTGCTGGGGGGGGGGCCAAGAACAGCCTGGAATCAGGAGGCGCAGGCCCTAGCTGGCCACACTTGCGCCCCACCCTGGGCCCAGGTAGCTAACAGCCATGCCCGTGGAGGGACACCCCCCAGGCCGTGGGGTGTCTCTGCAGCTGGGGGCAGGGGAAGAACTGACACCAGTACACAAGTCTTTTAAGATTATCCAGCTGACCCATAACCTTCCCTCCAAACCCACCCTATGGTTTCCAGCAGCTCGCCCTTGGCCTCAGTCTCAGAGTCCTCCCTAAGCTGCCTCCCGTGGGAGCCCTCGGCCTGGCCATTTCTTCCACCTCTGTGGCCACTACCTGCTGCCCAGGCTCCTGCCTCTCTCACTGGGCAATGCCGAGTCTCTCCACAGCCCTGCTGGGCCCCCTTGCCTCCCTGCCCCCTCCAGTTCTCTCTCCATTCAGCAGTCAGAGTGATCTTTCTAGAAGGGAGACCTGAGCCTCACCACCTCTCTCCCCAAGACTTTGCAGGGATGACCCACACTGTACTTCATCCCCACCCTGGCCTGCAAGGCCTCCCCGCCCTCTACGGGGGTGTCAAGCTCTGAAGAGCAGAACACAGGCCAGGGAGATTCGGGGGACAGAGCAGTGGGTGGGGATGGGAGGGTCACAGAGCCCCCACCCAGGACAGCTGTGGGGATGGGTGTCGCCCGCAGCGAGCACGCAGCTCTGAGAGGAACCCGGGGAGGGGGCTGCCGTGGGCAGGGGACGTGGAGACGGTGGTCTCCACAGTCTTGGCAACTGCCTCAGGCACACAGGGAGACCCCAGGCTCCTCAGCCCTCTCTGCATTCCTGTCCACTTCCGAGAGCAGCATGGGGAGAGGCGCCTCCCGGGGAAGATGGGGCTGAGGCGGCCACGTGGCCCTGGGCCTCTCAGCTTTGGAGGGAAGCAGCTCTCTGGGAACCTGGCTGAGCTGAAGCTGGTCCCACCCTGAGACTCTCGGGGTGGGGAATGCTGGAGGCAAACTGCGGCGCCAAGCACCCCTCAGCCAGGCCTGCACCCCCGGCGCTCAGGGAGGACCTCCTGCCCCCTTGCCCTCCCGGGCCCTGCATGGAGGAGAGCTGGTGTTTCCTCCGGGACACGGCGGGGCTCTGGGCCCCATCCGCACTTCTGTGCTGGCAAAAGCAGGAGAATTAGCTCAGCGACTTCCTCCCTTAATCCCCCGCCCCCATCCTAAATGCCTCAGAATTGAGAGAAAAGCCCAGTGGACGTTTGGAGCCTAATTCTCTTCAGCTGTGAGTGCGTGTGCGTGCGTGCACTCGGGTGGGTGCAGGGGCCCTCAAGGAAACCTTTTGAACCCCAAATATCAGTGCTGGAGGGAGCAGCCCTCACCATGGACAGATGAGATAAACCAGATGCCCTCTGTCACATGGGGAGCCAGAGTCAAGGCCGCCAGATGCCCAGGCTCTCTGTTCCAGGCCCACCCTGCAGTCCTGATCCCAAGAAGGTGACAAGGGCCATGTGCCACGCCCCCAGGGCCTCCAGGACCAGGGAGCCCCTATGGCTGGCCCCGGCTGGGGAGGGACCTCAGTACAACCCAGCAAGGAGTTGGCCACGCCTGCCGCCCCCTCGCTGAATTCTGCCCATGTGCCCAGGGCCAGCTCCAGGCTCCCCTCCCCCGCTGCCTGCCTGGCAGCCCTCAGTCTGTCCCGGGCTGGCCTGGAGTCTGCCCAGCCTCACAGGCTTCTTCAGCCAATTCCCACGTGTCTCTTGTCTCCCGACGAGACAACAAACCCCTCTCAGTCTCGGACTGTTTTCCTCTCTGTCTCCCCCAGAGGACCAGGGGGAGGCGGGGCTGGGGGGCGCACAACAGGTGCGCCGGGCTGGCGGGCAGCACTGGCTGATTGACAGCGCCCCATGTGCGGTGAGGGGGTGAGGGGAGAGCATGCGGAACCACCCTTCCCCAGCGCCATGTCAGAGAGGACAGCAGCGGGCTCCAGGGCCTGGCTCAAAACGTGGGCCCGGGGAGACACTCACACAAGCACACACAGATGCGCTGCCCACGGCGTTCCTCCACGAGCCGGTCTGTGAGGGGACCGTCCAAGGGCCTGCAATCTCAGGGCCTGAGATGAGAGGGTACACTGGGGCAAGCCTCGTCACAGGAAACCACGCACACGTGAATTCAGCCACTCTTGCAATGTGCCCCACCCAGGTACATGATTAGAAGCCCATGTTTGTTAGCCATAAGGTCAAGTCAACTCGATTTTAAGGATTTTTTAAATATCAGTTTTCAAAACTTATGGTTCCCAAAGGGGGAAGCAGGGGACAGATAAATTAGGAGTTTGAGATTAGCAGATAGAACTACTATATTTAAAATATATAAACAACAAGGACCTATTGTACAACACAGGGAACTATAGTCCGTATCCTGTAATAACCTATAATGGAAAAGAATCTGAAAAAGAGCATATATACACACACATCTGAACCACTTTGCTATACATCAGAAACTCACATAACCTTATAAATTAACCTCAACGAAAACACATCAGCTTTCAAGATGAAAGTCTAATCAACATGCTTTGTCAGTCTTTGCTGGGAAGAGGTGGGCACCATTTTAAGTGGATTTGTTTTACATGACTTTTCATCTCATGCTTAACATCCTTGGATTAAAAGCAAACCCCAAACCAAGATCTAAAAGCTGGGAAAAAGCTGGCATTCATGAGTGACGACTAGAGGGGTCTAACCTGGTATTTCCTACAACAGAGCTAAGGAAAGCAACCCAGGGATCACCAGTTCTGACAAAGGAGAATGTCCAGATCACTCAGAGAATTTCTTTTCTGTCTTTCCTTCTGGAATGTAAACCCCACACAGGCAGGGATTTTTGTTCTGTTGAAATCTCTGAAATTGTTCTGAAGTCCTGGGGCTCCTGCACCCCTGACATTTTTAGGTGGGGCTGGGTGGGGATGGACAGACTGGAGGCAGAGGTCTGAACCGGATCCTGCTTGCTCAGAGCGGTGAGAACCCTCTGCCTGGGGGCACGTTGGACCTGCTGTCCTTGCACTGATTTTCTCTGTGTTCCCTCTATTCCTGTCTTGGCAGCTTTGTGAGGCTGGTAGCAACACCTCCATCTTTCAAGTAGGGGTCTCAGCACGGCAGATTGTGGCCCAGGATGCCAGTCCCTCCCCGCCACTCTTGATCAGTGAAGAGGGTCACCCCTGGGGAGTGGAGACAGAGGCAGAGCAGGCACAGGAGGCCAGAGAGTGGGGTGGCACCACTTGTGAACCTAGACTCCAAGCCCCTGGAACCTGCTCCATTGTCCCATTAGACTTTACTCACAAAACACAAGTTTGAAGATAAAATAACTAATAATTTCAAGATGGTGACAAAAGAGTATTAAACTCAAAGCATGGGGCCCTCTGAGTACAGAGACCCTGGTGGTTGGTATTTGACCTCCCCCAGCGAGGGTGGACGACCCTCTGAATCAAGTGCTCCAACCTAGCTTTTGGCTGGGATGGAGATCGGGGGGCCAGGGAAATGGCCAATCTGGTCAGTTTCTGAAGGTCCAAGAGCAAGCTGTTAACACCTGAAAAGATGAAACCATTTCCCCTTTCTTCTCTAGCCTGAATCATAAGATAAAACCAGACTCAGTCACTCTTGGAGAGATTCCTGGCTCTTTTCAAAGCAGTTGATATGAACGGCCTTGTTGCATGCCTTGGGTGTGGGGACAACTGCCCACTCAACCCTGGGTGGAAGGCCAGGGGTAATAACTTTGGAGAACACTCTTAGAATTTCATGTCCCCAGACTGTTTTGCAATTGGAATGGGAGGTTCACATTGCCCCAGGCTTGCTGGTAACACCTCAGTGGAGCAAGAGCTCCATGAGGACAGGGTTTCTCACTGCAGTTTTGGCAGGTGCCTGGCACCAGGGAGGAGCTCCGTAGACATGAAGATGAAGGGATGAATGGAGGGAAGGATGGAGGAATGGAAAGAGGAGAGGGTGGGTGGATGGATGAGCCAACCGGTAGGTGAACAGACAATTGGGTGGTTAGGTGGCGGTGGGTGGAAGGATGGTGGGTAGGGGAGACAATCAAGAGACAAAGCCAGGACCCCCTTCAGGTTCTGGAGGACTAGGAAGAGAAGGAGGAGGTCGTATACAGAGCAGTCAGGGTCCAGGAGGAAGGCCAAACACGTGGGCCACCTCAGCCTTGCCAACTCCCACAGGGTGGCCTGGACAAGTCATGGCGTCTTTCTCACAGGGTCTCCTGAAGACGAAGGAGCAGAGCTCCCGAGGGAGGCTCACCCCAGAGGGAGGTGCGCCCCCCGAGCAGCCACACGGGAGCCCGTGCACCCCGCTCACCTGCCCGCGCGGACCCTGGGGAGGGCTGCACAGAGGGCCAGCCCCTTGCGGAAAGCCACAGACGTTCCTCAGGGTCACTCGGGGGTGCACAGCGACACATCAGGGGCAAGCTGGGCGCTGAGCGCGCCGCGGGCTCGGAACGGAATCCAATCACAAGGGTGGACGCTCCGACCGCTGGGGAGGGGGTGGGGTGGGGGTGGGGTGAGGCTGGGGGTGGATCAGCATAGGCGTCTGGGCAGACGGGGCGGGGTGTGGCACGTGGCGCTGGGCTCGCCTGGCCAATGCGAGCCCGGGTGGCATCGGCACCAGCCCTCTCAGCCAATGGCAGAGCGCGGCACACCGCTCTCCACGCCGCGGCCAATCCGCGCAGGGGCACGTGGCACGCCCGCCCCCGTAGGCTATCCAATCAGCTGCGGGGCGGCTGCCACATCTACCCCAGTCGGGGGCCACCGCAGCCACTCCGTAGACGGTCGCTGCGCCCCGGCACGCGCAGCACCTCGCGCAGCTCTTTTCTCCCAGCCGAGGGTCCCGAGTGCCGCACTCTCTTCGCGGCCACGCTCTTCACTACCTGGCTCTCCTCAGGCCGCGGTCCTTGGGCCGTGCTCTGCTCTGGCTGCGCTCGTCTCTTCAAGCTGCTCCTCTGGCTGCGCACTCCACAGCCGCAGTCACCTCGGTGCCGTGCTCTTCACGCCGCTCTCCCCGCAGCGCACTTCGCAGGCTGCGCTCTCCTCACCGAGAAGCCCCTCCGGCCGCGCTCCTCACGGCTGTGCTCACCTCAGTGCCGCGATCTCCTCACCGAGACGCCTCTCTGGCCGCGCTCCTCACGGCTGCGCTCACCTCAGTGCCGCGATCTCCTCACCGAGACGCCTCTCTGGCCGCGCTCCTCACGGCTGCGCTCACCTCAGTGCCGCGATCTCCTCACCGAGACGCCTCTCTGGCCGCGGTCCTCATGGCTGCGCTCCTCACAGCTGCGCTCCCCTCAGTGCCGCGGTCTCCTCACGGAGACGCCTCTCCGGCCACGCTCCTCACGGCTGTGCTCACCTCAGTGCCGCGATCTCCTCACCGAGACGCCTCTCTGGCCGCGGTCCTCATGGCTGCGCTCCTCACAGCTGCGCTCCCCTCAGTGCCGCGGTCTCCTCACGGAGACGCCTCTCCGGCCACGCTCCTCACGGCTGCGCTCACCTCAGTGCCGCGATCTCCTCACCGAGACGCCTCTCTGGCCGCGCTCCTCATGGCTGCGCTCCTCACAGTTGTGCTCACCTCAGTGCCGTGGTCTCCTCACGGAGACGCCTCTCCGGCCACGCTCCTCACGGCTGCGCTCACCTCAGTGCTGTGGTCTCCTCACGGAGACACCCCTCTGGCCGCGCTCCTCATGGCTGCGCTCACATTGGTGCTGTGGTCTCCTCACCTAGACGCCGCTCCGGCCGCGCTCCTTACGGCTGCGCTTACCTTAGTGCCGCCGTCTTCGTGGCTGCGATCTCCTCACGGCCCGTCAGTGCTCTGGGCGCGGTCCGCCTGGTGGCGCGGGGGCTGGCAATCGTCGACGAGCCAAGGTGAGCTCCGTCTCTCGTGGGTGGGTGGTAGATTGCTGGGTCGCCACGGTCGCCCGGGCCGAGCCGGGCGGGTGCATGCTGTCCGCTGTGCGCCTACGTGGGAGCGACAACCGCGTCGTACTTCGAGTCAGGGACTGAGGATCGAGGATGGGAGGGTCGGGGTCCGAGTCCAGGGCTGGACCTGTGTCTGGAGGCCGCCTCGCCGTTCTGCTTCGGGGATCCAGGTCCGAGTGCCCGTCACAGTGCGGGTCGGGGCTCCGAGTCCGTGATCGGGTCGGGGTCTGTCTGTGCGTTAAGCTTGGAATTCTGAGTCGCGAAGCTGAGTCCGCGTCACGGCTCTGCGTGTGGGGTCCGAGTCAGGGGTGGGCGGTAGTCCGCGGCTGGAGTCCTCCTCACGGTCTGCGTCGGGGATCTGAGGGGCCGGGGACCTGGGAGAGAACCGATCTGAGTCCAGGATCCAGGGCTGGGGCTGGGGTCAGGGTGAGGGTGTGGTGTCCGCCCTGTGGTTCTGAGTCCAGGGTCGGGGCTGACGATGGGGGCCCTGGAGGCCGAGTCGGGATCCGATTTCCGTGGAGGCGCTCCAGGGCGGGCGTCCCAGTCGGGGATTCGAGCCCGAGGCAGGGATCTGTGTCCGGGTTGGGATTTGGGGTTGCAAGTCGGAGATTGGAGTTGCGGTTAGAAGTCCGGGCTGGGAATCCAAGTCAACAGTTGAGGTCGAGGTTTCTAGGTGCAGTGGAAATTCTGAGTCAAAGGTTGGTCCTGATTTTGGGGTCAGGATCTCGGGTCCAGGTTGGGGTGGGGTGGGAGGAGGGAATAGAAGTTGTGGCCACAGAAGTTGTGGAGATGGAGGTTGATGACTCGGGTCAGGGGTTTCAGTGTGGGCAGTAGCTGGGACAGTCTCACTGCCAGGCTCCACTGCTCCGCTGGTGCCTTTTCTGTAAAATAGAGGTTAAGTGCCTTCCCATAGGACTGTTCTGGGCATGAAAGAGAATCATTCATCCACACAGAATAGTTTTGACCTAGATTGAGTATTGCAAAGTACAAGAATGTTGCTAGTAATAGTAAAAACTACATTTGAGGTGTGTTTCCCAGTCCCTTTCCTGGTTGCCTCACACCTGTCTGGGCAGAGAGCTCCCAGAAGGGACTTTTCTGGTCCGTTCCCCGCTGCCTTACCAGGAGCCTGATACACAACCTTGCTCAGGCAATACTCCTTGAAGGAAAGCAGGCAGGCAGGATTAACCAGATTTCTACGGTGTCTCAAATGATCCATTTCTGCACCTGTTTTCCAGATACTCACTAGGAGAAAAATTTAAGGATTGAGTTGCTTGATTACAGTTCTATTTTAATGTGTTTCCAAACATGTTGAAGAGAAAAGTGGGCCTGTTTCAGGATTTATGCTCCAGCTAGAGGGATCTTTTTAAATTGTGAATCAGAGCATGTCCAAATTCAAATAAGGAAAGCACAAGAAAATTATGAACTATTTCCCTTATGAACATAGATGCAGAACTCCCATGTACAGCATTAGCTAACTGAATCCAACAGTATATTAAACAATTTTTAAACAAGTGGGCTTTCTCCTAGGAATGCAAAGATGATCCAGTATCAGAAATTCTATCCATGTAATTCACCACATTAAGAAACTAAAGGAGAGAAACCATATGGTTCTCAATACAGGCAGAAAAACGATATGATAAAGCTTAATGCCTTTTATGATTTGGGGGAGGGCACCACTTAACTTGCTAAGACTAGAAGGGAACTTCCCTAAACTGATACAAGTCGTATACAGAAACTTTACTTTTCAGCAAACTCAACAGAGAAAACAAAAGTGTGTAGTCCCTTTAAGATGAGTACACTTAGGATGCCATCCTGGCCGTCCCCCAATTCAGGAAAAGCAAAGGAAATGTAAGAGAGGGCTAAAGAGAAAGACAGAACTGCTGATTGAAGATAGATTGTTTGTGTCAGGGTTCTTAAGCATTTTTGTTTTAGGACCCTTTATACTTTTAAAAATTACTGAAGTCCCTAAAGAGCTTTTGTTAATATGGGTTGCATCTGCTGATAGTTACCTCTTAGAATTTACAACTGAGAAATGCTTAAAACATACGCTAGCACAAGCACATATTCCAGTGGGGTCCCGCTGCCTCTGGAAAGCTCTTTAACTCGGTGAGAGTGGAAACAGAAGAGGCCAGCGCTGTCTGAGCAGTGTCGTGAAAAGAGTGTGGGCCCCGAGAAAGTGCTGCAGCGGCTCTCTGGGGGTCCTCAGACCACACTCTGAAAACTACTGAGCTGCATGGGCAAAAACTCAACTTTAGGCTCTAAAAGAGACTTCAGCAAAGTTTTTGGATGTCAGATCAATGTACCCCCTGCCCAAAGCATTTTTCTTATGTCGGTAGTGAATAATTTAAAAGCATGTTAGAAGCTAAGGTAGAAGAAATCAGTATAGCAGCAAGGTTTATATTAGGTCTTTGGAGTTAACAAAAAAGGCTTTTATGAAGAAAATATTAAAATTTAATTTAAGGATAAAATTTTATTAAAGATCTTTGATATGGAGAGACATTCTGTTCTCTTGGATGGGGCAGCTTAGCACTAGAGAGATGTCAGGTTTTTCCAAATCTGTAAACTCAATACAACTCTGGTTAAATTTCCAGTTGGAGCTTTTGAGGAACTTGACAAACATATTCTAAAGTGTATGTGAAAGAAAAAGATCTACAAACACCAAGTGAACTTTGGAAAAGGAGAACAGAGAAAGCCTTGTACCAGCAGATCCTGGGGCATATTCCAAGCCTCAGTAATTGGAATGGTGGGAGACAGAGGCCCAGAAGAAACTTCAAAGGCAGCCCTGTATCTAGAGGAAGGTGGCATGAAATAGAGGTGGCACCACAGACTATTGAGAAGATGGTATTGGGAAAGTTAGCCCTAAATGGAGAAATATGAGTGTGGATTCCTATGTGATCCTCTGGAAAAACAGGCTCCACAGGCACTTAAAGATTTACAACTAAAAAGTGCTTGACATTTGTGTAGTAGGAGGAAACTCTGAAGAATTTCATGGCCCAGGGTGGCCTTGGGGTCTTATTTAGGACCCAGAAAGCACAAACCTCAAGACTAAAATTTATGAACTTGAGTACATGCTAATTATCTGTTAAATAAATCCGTCACGGCAAAGGTCAAAACTGTTTTCATATTAGTGTCTTCCCTTTTTTCACTCTTACTTGTGTTACTCTGCTCAGGTTATAGATGACATATTGTAAGATATTTGAGACAAATATAACTGATAAGGAAACAATGGCTAAAATAAATACCGAAAGTCTTACAAATCAATAAGAAAAAGATAAAAAGCCCCAAAGAAAAATGGGGAAAATATATTAGTTGGCAATTTGCAGGAGGGTTAACAACTATTTGAAACGATGCTCAAGCTGATCAATAATCAGATAAATGCAAACAAAAGCAACAGATATTCATTTGAGAAGAATTAGAAAGTAGGATAATGCCAAGTGTTGGCAGAAATGCAGGAAACAAGCCTCCTGTGTATTGCAGGTGGGAATAGAGACAGGCACAGGCATTCTGGAGAGCCATCCAGCACTTCTTCCTCAAATAAAATATTTAATACCTGCAACCTAGCAGTTTCCCTCCTGGGTAAACAGTGAGAGCAGTTCTCACCAGAACAAGGGGCTGTGTGTGTGTGCATGCTCAGTGCAGCCCAGCCTGTGGGGGTGGGGAGTTGGAACCTGGCGCTGTGGTTACTAGGAAGGACTAGATGTACACCTCACAAAATGTAGACGTGCAAACAGGACACTGAGTGACACAAATGCCAAACAGAACAAGGGCCTCAGTATACAGTTCTGTATTTAATTAAAATAACACACCATCCAGACATGCGATAAGATACTACATGCATTACCAGGGCACGTACACACAGTGATAAATAAATTACACTGGAGCAGCTGTTTACAGCGGAAGGAGAGGAGGACAGAGAATGGTTTTTAAATGGAGAATCAAAAAGAACACAGGGATGCCTCCCACAGACCCTTATGGGGTGACAGTGTTTCATGAACTTAGGGCTGTGAATAATCCCATGTCCTATGCAGTAGAGTCCCCAAAGCCAAGAACAAACAAATGAATGTGTGTCCTATACCTCCTCTACCAGGCATCCTCAGTAGCTTCTATTTTCAGGAAATTAAATTCAAATCCCATCAGGCTTTACAAGATCTGCCCTGCCCACTGTCTTTCTCCCTCTCTGAGCTCCCATCACACCAGCCTTCTACCTATTTCTCCAACCAGCCAAGTGCCTCAGGGCCTTTGCACCAGCTACTTCTGCCTGGCTTGTCCTTCCCTGTGATCTTCCGATGACAGTTTCTCCTCCTTCTTCAGGTATCACCTGAAACGCTGCTTGTCAAAGAGACCTCTGCCATTTCAGTTGGCCCCTTCATTCACTTGCTAGGTGAGCACTACATTTCAAGCTTCTATAGGCACAGGCTACACCACAGTGTTTTCTGTCCTTAGGCATCTACTTATTTGTTGCCTGCTGGTCTCCACCGGAAGGGAGGCCCCATGAGAGCCTGTCTGTCTTTTCTACAGGGTCTGCACACGGCGGGGTACGTCATGCATTTCTGTTGAATGGCTTCATTGATTTGTTGAATGAAGGAAGAGGCCAGGCCAGGAAAGTGTGCATCCATTTTCAGAACGCAGTGAGAAAGCACACAGCATGTCAGAATCTTAGCCCCACAGACCAAGGGTTTCTTAACTGCCATACTGGTGACATTTGGGGACAGACCATTCTTTCTTGCAGGGGGGCAGACCTTTGTCTGTCCTTTGGCTATCATAGGATGTTTAGCAGCTTGCCTGGCCTCTACATCCAATAGACACCAGTAGCACCTCCACACTTGTAATTGTCAAAAATGTCTCCAAACATTGCCATACATCCCCTGGGGGGCACCCTAGGTGAGGGCTGCTGTGTGAGACTAGCTCTGGGGGCTGGGCTGATCTCTGCTCTGGCCTTTTAAATGAAGCAAGCCCTGACCTACATCCTGCCATATCCAGCATACACAGTTCACCCTCTCCTGAGACCCTGACCCAGGCTTGGCCAATTGGAGAACGCCCTTCCCTGGCTAACCATGTAACTCTAGGTTGGCAGGTGCCTCCATCCCAAGGCTGTGGGCTGCCACCTGGGGCTTTAGTTGAACTGTCTTTAAGCTGTAGTCCCCTAAGCCATTTCCAGCATAGGTACCTATGTCTTGTCTAAATGAGAGGTGACCTGGGTAGAGGATGAATGGCCCTCTCACCTTTTCCAGTTAGCATAGAGTGATGAGTGATTGGCTCTTGACAGACAGCAGACCCAGAAGATTTTCAATAAGCTCTGTGAGGAGGAGGCACCTGAGGGGGCTTCAGAGCAGGTCTGGTATTGGCGGGGCAAGGGGGAGGGGCTGGCCCCTAGCACTGTCCTTCCTTCCCAAGCCATTGCCATGTTCTTCGTTGCTGGTCGGCCCTAGCAGAGCTGGGTCACTGACGGGCACCTGGATGAACCAAAGTTCTGATCAGATCGGGAAGGTACAAAAACCCCAGAACTGGAGTTTGTACCTGCTTCCCAGCCGCTCCTTCTGGGGAACTGAAGCCTTATCCTGGGAGCCTTTCCTTGGCCTGGGCGAGGCCCTTGTTTGCAATTTAAATGTGGCCTCCTTTATGGAAGAATCTTTGCTGCTTCGAAAAGCTTTGGGCTAGGACTCACCCTCCCCAGCAGCCAGGCTTTAGCCAGGAGAAGAAACTGATCTAATAGCCTTTTCTCCTGCTAATTGTAGCAATTAGTATTATAGAATGAGGACTCCCTGGGGGGCCAGTGCCCGGCACACAAGCCTATTCCCAGCTCAGGCCCACGCCCAACTCCTCAGGCCACTGCCCAGACAGAGTGGGCCCCTACCCAGGCTCTGACTGGGCTTCGGGGTGGAGATGGGGGTGGGGGAGAGGGCCAGGGCCTTCAGGTGCCTAGGCCAGTTGTGGCAAGTGTGCACCAGAGTAGTTCAGTCCAGAGGCCACATAGGTGACCCTGGGCTGTGAAGAGGGCCCAATGGGAGCAGAGAGCCAGATTGTGTCTGTTTGAGTGTGAGTGTGTCCAGGAGGGCAGAGGTGAGGAATATCTGATGGTGTGACAGGAAGTAGTCTTGGGGCAAATTACTTTTATAGAGTGGGGAGCCATTTCCCAGTGTGGCCCAGTGGAATCCTTTCTCTTGCTCCCTCCAACAAGGGAGCCCCTTGTTCCTTCATTCTGCTTGCTTACGGAGCCTGTTTCTGCTGTGCTGTTCTGCGATGTTGTAGCAGGCCCCTGCAGAGCCCGCCTGTGCTCCTGGCCATATGCAGCTAGTGTTCTGCCACCTACACCGCACTTGCCCAGACAGTGGATTCTGTCTGAGAGTCAGGGCAGCCATCATTGCCATTTTACAGATTTAGTCATTGAACAGATCTTTGTTGAAAACTCACCAGGCAGTCGGAATTCGATAGGAACAGGAACTGAGCAGCCCCTGTGCTCATGGGGCTTGTGGTCCAGTGGGCAGAGAGGCTACGCACTGTGTGCATTTGTGTTTTACAGCATCCCGAGGGGAGTGCTCTGAGGGTGGGAACACAGAGGGGTTTTATGACAGGAGCCACCTAGAACCGGGTCTGTATCAGGAATTAGTCTATGGTTCTAGAAGTTCCCTTGGGGAAATGGGGGCGGAGAAGCTGGACAAGAGCTGAAGGCAAAGGGCCCCCTGGTGGAGGGAGCCCATGAGCCAAAAGGTCCAAAAGAGGACAGACATGGGAAACAAGCGAAGAGAGGGGAGCTGCAGGTGGAGGCTGGGCCAGCTCGGCCACCCTGCTGCTGACTTTGGCCTTGTTCTAAGGGTGCTGAGAGCCACTGAAAGCTTCCACATAGAGAGTGGCCCAGTGGGATTCACATTCTGAAATGATCCCCTTCCTCTGAGTGGAGAAGGTACTGGAAGGGGACAGAGGTCCTGCGATGCTAGAGACTCTGGCCTGCCTGGGCAGGGGTGAAGGGAGCAGAGAGAAGCAGAACTCTTCCAAAGATCTCAGGGTGAAAACACTGGCGTGGTGTTGGACTGACCTGGGCAGCTAGGAAGGGGAAGTGCTGAGAATGATTCTGGGGTTTCTGGCTTTCATGGCAAGGGTAGGTGGTAGGGATCTTGGTGGGAGGAAACGGTGCCTTGGTGCTGTGACGTCTGGAATGACAGAGACTGTGGAAGGACGCTGTGGGGCTGATGACTGGAATGTGGGTCTAAAGCGTGGAGGGCCAGACTGAAGACACATTTGGGAATCAGGGACCTACAGACAATGAGGGAAGCTGCAGGTGCTGCTCAAGGAAGTGTTTTGGAGAGCAAAGGGAAGCCAGTCCTGAGGAGCTCAGGTATTAACCACCAGGCCAGGACGGCGAGCCTACAAAGAAGATTGAGGATAGAGCCAGAGCGGTACAGGAAATCCAAGAGACCAGGAAGAGGGGAAGTTCACCTGCCCAGGGATTGTGTCCCCTGCAGAGCCCAGACTGAAACCAGAGTTCCTGGTCCTCTGACCCTTGGCAGTGGACGGCCACTGGCCTAAAAATGGCCCTGCTGGGATGCGCCTCCAGCCAGTGTGGCTCTCCGCTGGCCACCTTTCCCCAGGACAGACAAGGAGAGACCCTGTTCCCCAAAGGCCTTCCTCCTGTCTCATTTCACTCCTGGAATTGTGGCAATTAAGAGCCTTTCCCTGCAGCACGTGCGGGAAGAAGCTGGGTTGACTCCCGCAGGGAGGCCTCGTCCTTGCTGAGCTATTTCATAACCTCAAAAGGGTGGAAAATCCCCCCGATCTTAACGCAAAGCCAGCAAGCTGAAAAATGGCCTTGAATAGGCTGAGATGAGAAAACAAAGAGGCCGTCAACATCAGAGTCTTGGAGGGGGCAGGGGGCTTCAGTAGACCCCACGCAGACAGCAGTTTCTCATCTTTAATGCCCAGTCTCAGAGACCCAGCTAGGGACAGGCCTTCGGGGCGGGGGCTGGGGGTGGGGGTTGGGGGAGTGGCCATGGCCCTTCAGCTCAGCCTTCCTGATTAACAGTTCAAACAGCCTTCAAAGGCTTAAAAGGGGTTAACTGCAGGGCCTCTAACTCCTCCGCTTGCTAATTTTTTAAACGCAGCTGAGCAGAGTTCTGAGTGCCCCTCCTGAAAGGCCCTGAGAGGGACTCTGCACAGCCCCCGCCCCCTGGTGTCGCCAGGAATCTGCATACTTCTAGAACAAAGGCTCCCACTCCCTCCTTCGTCCAGCTGGTTCCGATGCCTAAGACCAGACTCCGCCCCAAGCCCCGGCCCCGCCTCCGAGCCTGGTGGGCTTGGGCGCGCGGCTGTGACTGACTCCCGAGTGAGCCTCTGAGATGGGTTTAGAGGAGCTGAGACCAACACCGGGTGAAACCTGGGTGGAGGAGTGACTTGGACCCCTGTGTCCCCAGACACCAGTTCCCAGCAGTGGGAAAGCAGCAGCCTGGGATCCAGGCCCACGGGGAGTGCTCCTGCAGCCTGAAGTCCACAGTCTCCCCTGACACCCCTGCCAGGCTGAACCCACTTGAAGGCTATAGGAATGGGATGGAAACTGCTCTGAAATTCTCATGGATGATCCTCACACCCATCTACCCTCACACACACTAAAGTCATGCACTAGAACACACGTCTGCTCAGCCTGTGACCTACTGCTTGGCAAGGCCTGGGGTTCTGTCCCCTGCTCATGTTGCTTCTTGCCCAGCCCCTGGCCCCTGTGGCACCGTCTTCATGATGGAAGCCAAGACCCTGCCAGGCGCAGGGGCTGTTCCCAAGGTCCTAGGACCTGGCCTCTGCTCTCACATTGCCTCATTCATAGCCCGTGGGGCCCCTGCTCTTCTCAGGGAGGGCGATAGTCTTATACTACAGGTACATGTCACCCGAAGAACAGTCACGCCTGCAGCACCAGCCCTCTGTAACTGTGAAGCGCCTTAACTTCATTGTCGACTGCATTTAATCCTCAGAACAACCGCACAGGGAAGGAGGTCCATGCGGATGCAGCAAAAACTATCTTGGCCACACAAAGTGATTTGCTTGAGGCCAGTGGGCACTGACAAAGCAGGGTTTCTGAGGAGACCAGCCTTCTCCAAGCTCTCCTGGCTGGGGAGGGCTCCCTGTCCTGACCTTGGGGGAGAGAGGGACACTTTCAAACCTTCAGCTTGCTGGAGAACCAGGCTGAGAGAGGGGAGGGAAAGGCAAGGCCTGCCCTCAGGCTCACGGGCCTCCTCAGCCTGTGCTCAGGCAAAGACCTCCCAAGCAACCGAGTCCCTAGGCTCACCGAGGCCCGCCACTGCCATCGTTGTTGGGGAGGTGGCCTCGGAGCCCAAGAGGCCTTCCCTGCACATGCGTGGGTGTGAGCGCAGAGAGATGCCCAGGGCCACAGCTAGGCACCTGGGAGGGCCAAGTGCCACCCTGATGAGGCATTGCTTCCCTTCTTGCATGGGCTACTTGGAGCCAAATGCCACCCCTCACTGGCTTCCCCATGGGACTGTGCCCCACCCCAGTGCACAGGGATGCTGCCTCCTGCAGCTGCTCCCCTGACCCTGGCCGCCTCGGCCGGCTGCTCATGCCACTGCCCCTCCCGCCCCTTCTGCCAGGGCTGCAGGCCACTTGCTGGCTTCTTTTGCTCCTGAAATGTCTGGATATCTGAGACTGCAGAAGATACCCATGCTAACCAATTTCCGCGTCATTTATTGATCCATCATTCATTCTGTCCCTCTTGTGCAGGCCCACTGCTGGGACACAGGGGCCATTAGGTGGGGGTGCCCCTCTATGAGCTCCTGGGCTGGCAGACAGTACAGAGGAGCAGATCACGAGCTCCGAGGTAGAGCCTGCTGGCAACGTGCTGGCTATGGTCAGGGTTGGCGGTCAGGGAGGGTGGTTCTCCAGCACCTTCTACCCCTTGGGCTATCTCTGAGGACACCAGTGCCTGGGGGGCAGAGCAGAGGGCAGGGGTGTCTGGGGGCCTGTGTCCTGGGCTGCCCCTCCCCTGCTCTCCCTATTTCCTAAGGCAAGGCTTCCTCTACCCACCTAAGGCCCCCTCTTCCCAAGGCTGCCAGAAAGGTCCCTCGTTGTAGGGGGTGATCCCAAGAGTGGCATTGAGTCCCAGGGTCGGGTGGCAGATTATCTCTGCAGGAGCTGATAGGAACGTCCCCTAAGGGCTGACTTCAAAGCCACTCTGCCTACCCCTGTGCATCAAAGTCAACAAGATGAGTTGTCTGAACATTAAAAGGGGTGGGGAGAGTCACCTTCCCAGCCACCTGCATCTCCACAGCATTGCCCTCAGGATCTCAAAGCCTTTTTGCACAGGCCGGTGGGGGCCAGACACCAGGACTGCCAGGCAGATGAGCCACTACTGCAGGGAAGGCGAACTGCCCCTCAAGCTTCTGCTGAAGGTCCTCATGCCTCCAGGCCGCTGCCCCTGCCATTTTCTCAGGTTCTTCTAGAGAGTTGACCTGCTCCCCACCCCCTACAGGTGGAAGGAGCAGAGAGCAGGGCCCCCTCTCCTGCCCAGCTCACCTTAAGGCCTTGCTGCATGAACTTAGGCTGCCCACTCCCCCGGGGTACCTCTCCAGGGTGGCTGGGCCCGGTGGGCTCTTGGGGACCTTAGAATGTGTAGGTGTGACCTGCCAGGACAGCACAGCAGTGCCACATATAGCAGCTCCAGGCCACTCAATTTGGATGTCAGTTCTAGCACAGATGAGGTACGTGTCATTGGACAGATCACCTCATCTTTTTTTGCATCATTTTCCTTATCTGTGAACCAGAATTAAAACCAGCAGACGCCTCCTGAGGCTATTAGGCTGGTTAAAAGGCCACCTCCTTCCCAGTGTTCAGGCGAGCACCTGCCTTGTCAGCAGGGAGCCTGCAGGATGGTGGAACTAGGGCCCCCAGGCCTGGCTCTGTGAGCTCTGCCCCCCACCCAGAGCTGGTGATTTGGTGAGGGCACATGCAGAGACTGGGGCCCGATACTGCGTGGAGGCCTGGCAAGTGGCAGCAACTATTGAAGTCTTTTGGGAAGTTCCCAGATATGAGAGGAAGGCCCCGAGGAGGCCATTTGAGTGACGGTACCTGGATTGTCCAGAGGCCTCAGTTCCCCTGTCTAGACAGAGACGCATCACAGCATCTCACTCCCCAATCAGACAGCCCAGGAGGGTGAGTGGGCGTGTTTTTGGTGGGTTCAGGGCAGCCCCTTCCTTCCCTCTTTCCCAGGAACTCTCTGCCCAGGCTGGGGTTTTTCCACCTGGCCTCCTTCCCCACCCCCTAGGTCCCTCGCCTGACCCCAGCATCCCCAGGCCCCAGAAGCACGGCTGCTCGTTGCAGCCCAGTGAGCATGTGTGCTCAAGCCCAGAGGGGCGCTGACCCCTCCCTCACACGGGGACATCAAAGGGAAGCAGGAAGCAGCGAGCCGGCTGACCCCTGGCGGGTGGGGAAAGTGCAGGGTCACAGCTCAGCCGGGGCCCAACTGCTGGGGATTTTCCATCCCACCAGGATTTCCGCAGGACACCCCGACTACACCCGAGAGACTCCTTGGGAGCCAGGGTCTGGACTGGAGGCCCCCGTCCTCAGTCTCTCCATGACTTGCTGGCTGCTGGCCCAGGCACATCAGTTCTCTGTACCCTGGGCTCTGAGACCTGGCTAGGGAGGGAAGGCCAGGGACTGAGCAGAGGGCCTGAGAAGAGTGGAGAAGGGAACCTGCCCCTCCCCTGCCAGTCATCCCTCCTCGACTGGGGTCAGGGGGTCAAGGCCGCTGAGTAGGCTGTATCAGAGGGAGGACTGTACAAACAGTCCCGAGTCCCAGGTTCCCAGGAGGCCCTCTGGAATACTCTGCAGAAGCCCCAGTGCAGGCAGGGGCGCTGTGTGGACTACTGGGCTCATGGGTGTGTATCTGCCGACCAAAGCCTTCTGCACAGTGTAGCACTGAGGGCAGCTGTGGACAGGCCGGGCGCTCCCCGCCCTCAACCCAAGGCCATGAGGCCTGGGAGTCTGGTATCCTCCATAGGCACTGTACTTGGTGGACAGTCTCTCCACTGCAGTTTGTGGGCTATGATCCACTTGATACACCCTGATAAGGGCATCTATGTCACTCTCTGACACCCTGTCCCCAGCTGAGACTACCATGTCTTCACCCCAAGCTATTACTCCTGCCTCAGCAAGCCAGCCCTGGCCCCATCCTTGCCTTCAGTCACCAGGAGGATGAACCAAGCATGCCGTGCATCATGAGGACCCTCATGGACCTGGGTTGGGCTCTAGGCTGGTGACTGGACTGATATATGCCAGGGCCCTCTGGCCAGAGGACCTGCCCCTGAGTCCTTTGTTGTCCTGTGGGAGTGGGCAGGGGAGTGCCTGCGCCAGAGGAGCTGTGGTTCTGTGGTTGGAGGCCAGTGGCCCCAGGCTGAAGACGGGGCTGAGTAGGACACCCCAGTCTTGAACAAGGGTTTGCTATCTGAGTGGGGACCCATGTTTAGTCCAGCAGCCACGCTCTATACATCCCAGAGCTCAGCCTAGGAGCAGGCGCGCCCGTGTGCAAAGTGCTGGCAGCCAGGCTCAAGATCTAGTTACAGCAGCTGTCTCACAGCAACGTGCTGCCCAGGGCTGGGAGCCGTTGTTCCGGGGCTGCGAGGAGACTCGGTGCTGGGCCAGGTGGGGTGTCTGTTGCTGGGAATTGTTTCAAAATAATCACAGAAACTTGGCAGGCAGGGACTCTGCACGTGAGCGGCCTGGTCTCCGCATGGGGCCCATGTCCTGCTGATGAGTGTGCTCCTCCCCTGGCCAGGCACAGCGTGTTGTGGTCTGGGGCCTGGCCTCCCAGCCCAGTGACATTATTGGGAGAGGCATGTCTACTCCCTGCATCACCAGGCCTTAGGGTCAGACGGCCAGACTGGAGCTGGTTATTGGGGGGCAGGATGGGCAGGCACAGCTGTGTTCTCAGGAAAGCACAGAAAACCCTGAAAGTGAGGGAGAAAGGCAGGGCAAAGGACAGTGGTTCACCATTGACTCAGGCTTGCTGAGAGCGGGCCCAGCACACTTCTCTACTCTCCCGTCCCCTCGGTGGGTGAGAGTCAGAGGGGGCTTGGGCAGACCCCACCATGATTCTCACTAGAGTGAGGCCCAAAGTATGCAGGCTGATGGTGAGTGGGCCAGGACTGGGGCAGGCTTGTCCGTAAAGAGGATATTTGGCTTAGCCTGAGTGATGGTGTGCTCACTCACCGAGAGCCAGACATCCTGCAGTGTGAAGTCAAGTGGGCCTTAGGAAGCATCACTACGAACTAAGCTAGTGGAGGTGACAGAATTCCAGCTGAGCTATTTCAAATCCTAAAAGATGATGCTGTTAAAGTACTGCACTCAATATGCCAGCCAATTTGGAAAACTCAGCACTGGCCGCAGGACTGGCAAAGGTCAGTTTTCATTCCAGTCCCAAAGAAGGACATTGCCAAAGAATGTTCAAGCTACTGCACAATTGCACTCATTTTGCATACTAGCAAGGTAATGCTCAAAATCCTTCAAGCTAGGCTTCAACAGTAGGTGAACCAAGAACTTCCAGACATACAAGCTGGGTTTAGAAAAGGCAGAGGAACTCCGAGATCAAACTGCCAACATCCACTGGATCATAGAAAAAGCAGAAGAATTCCAGAAAAACACCTACTACTTCTAAAATTGACTGCATGAAAGCCTTTGACTGTGTGGATCACAGCAAACTGGAAAATCCTTAACAAGATGGGAATACCAAACCACCTTACTTGCCTCCTGAGAAACCTGTATGCAGGCCAAGAAGCAATACTTAGAACCGGACATGGAACAACAGAATGGTTAAAAATTGGGAAAGGAGTACAACAAGGCTGTATATTGTCACCCTGCTTATTTAACTTATATGCAGAGTACATCATGAGAAATATGGACTGGATGAAGCTCAAGCTGGAATCACGACTGCGGGGAGAAATATCAGTAACCTCAGATATGCAGATGACACCACCCTTATGACAGAAAGTGAGGAAGAACTAAAGAGACTTTTGATGAAGGTGAAAGAGGAGAGTAAAAAAGCTGACTTAAAACTCAACATTCAAAAAACTAAGATCATGGCATCCAGTCCCATCACTTCATGGCAAATAGACAGGGAAACAATGGAAACAGTGACAGACTTTATTTTCTTGGGCTCCAAAATTACTATGGATGGTGATTGCAGCCCTGAAATTAAAAAATGTTTGCTCCTTGGAAGTAAAGCTATAACAAACCTAGACAGCATATTAAAGAGCAGAGATATCACTTTGCTGACAAAAGATCCATATAGTCAAAGCTATGGTTTTTCCAGTATTCATTTACGGATGTGAGAGTTGGATCATAAAGAAAGCTGAGTGCCAAAGAATTGATGCTTTCGAACTGTGGTTCTGGAGAAGACTCTTGAGAGTCCCTTGGACAGCATGGAGATCAAACTAGTCAATCCTAGCAGAAATCTACCCCAAATATTCACTAGAAGGACTGATGTTGAAGCTGAAGCTCCAGTACTTTGGCCACCTGATGCAAAGAGCCAACTCACTGGAAAAGACCCTGATTCTGGGAAAGACTGAGGGCAGAAGGAGAAGGGTACGACAGAGGATGAGATGGTTGGATGGCATCATCGACTCAATGGACATGAGTTTGAGTAAACTCCGAGAGATAGTGAAGGTCAGGGAAGCCTGCTGTGCTGCAGTCCATGGGGTCACAGAGTTGGACACAACTAAGCGACTGAAGAACAACAACAAGGTGATGGCCCAACCTCTGGTGAGTCAGGAGATCCCTAGAAGTATCCTGGCCCACCCTGCCTGGGAGTCCTGTCCCAAAGGATGGCCAGCTGACACTGCAAGCACCATTTGCAGACAGCATCATAGCACCAGTGGGCGGGGACCTGCCTCCATAAGCCTCAGACCCCAAAGCCCAAAGCCTGTGTGAGGCCTTTGGAATTGTGGTGCCTAGGTAGAGGTTGTGGGGGCCTGTGGCCTCTACTGCCTGCGTGGGCTCATCCTCCCACCCCACACGGAATGACACCAACCCACCTTGCAGCTGCCAGGCTCAATATCTGTATGGCTGCCGCCACTGCACCGTGGGGCCAGGGTCCCATGCCTCGGTGTGAGCAGCCCTCTGGTGTAAGTCATGCTGTGCCTTGGGTGTGACATGTCATGGCATGCATGCTGTGGGATTTGAGGACTAAAGATGTGCTCTTGTGAGCTGTGCTGACTGTCACATGTAGGGGGACATTCTGTCCAGATGGGGACCCTCTCCAAGGCAACCCCTTCCCTGTCTGTTCAGGCCTGACCATTAGACCCTCTGTATCAGCTGGACTCCATACCCCGATCTCCAGTTTTCTGTACTTCTCACAGTTCTCACAGGTTGTCCCAGGAGGCATATACGTCAAATCCAGGAAATGTGAGTGAGGCAGGGCTGGAAGTTGTAAATGCAGAGCAGCAGAACTTAGAGATGGAAGCCGTTTCACTTAGTCAGTCACCTGCTGCACGTGCAGGACACCAGCACACATCCAGTATGTTGTGTGGGTAAGGAGCACAATCCTGCTTTCTGATACAGACAGACTCTCTGCAAAGCTTCTACTCTCTGAAGGCTGGTCCGGAGCTTGCCCTGTGGGGAAGACCTCTAGCCCTGCCTGTGGCTGGAGAAGTCTGTGTGGGAGGGTGGGAAGGTTGCCCCACTTTCTAGTAAGCAGGCTGAGCTGAGGGGCTCCTCCCAGGTCCCTCCACCAAAACAAGCTCTCAGCTGGCCACCAGCTCCCAGCCAGGCCAGTGAGCCTGCTCTTCTCCTAGGAAAGCTTGGCCTGAACTCTGTTGCAATAGACAAGGGACATTCTTCTCTGCCAAGAAGTCACTTCAGAGGCACCGAGAAAGCAGATCTATTGGTTTTCCAACCCCTGACTGTGGCAAAGGAGGAAGAGAAGGGAGGTCACCTAGAAAGTTCTGGAACACAGTCTGTTTACCACATGAGTCTGTTTTCCATTGAAAGAGAATGCTGCTGGGTCACTGAGGAATCAGTGGGGACTGAGCCCACATGACCTCCTGGAGCTTATGTGGTGCCGGCAGCAGGCCTCAAGCCTTCATACACACACCTCGGCCACCGAGGAGATGCCACAGGGATACCAATGTGGCAGGTCCCTCCAGCCACTTCAGCTTCCCTTTTGTGAAGTTACTTAATCCAATCAGGGAAGGTACCGGGCACAGTCATTAACGGACAGCTGCCGGTCTGCTGGCAGAGCTCTACCAAAGCTCCCACAGACACTTCTCTTCCTAAGCTCTGTGGGGTGCCCCGTTCTCAGGAGAAAGGTCCTCTTGAGAGCCAGTGTGAAAGGGTTCCCAAGTTGCTGTACCAGTTAATGAGTTATTTGCTCTAAACAATATCTTGATAAAAGGGAAGGATGAAGTTAGCTGCTGTTGACTAAGGAGAGACAGCGTTGCCAGGGAAATGCTTCTAAATGGAAAGAAACAAAAGACAGTCATTAGGTTTTGTGCGACTAGAGAAAACGTCGTGAAGAGTGTACCTCTGACCATCTTTTGTGTATATGATTCGGAAGAGAGAGGCAGCAGTGAGTGTGGGGCCCGGGAGAGGAATCTTAACAAAGCTAGTGGAGGCCACTATTTAGGGGCACAGAGCAAGGGCGGTAGTCCTGGGGGCCCAGGTCACCTGGGCTGCCCTGGAGCTCAAGCCAGGAGGGAGTGAGGAGGGCCTGAGGCCCAGGCTGGACCGTAGACCTTCCAACCTGGGAGTCCTGAGATGAGGAGCCAGGCAGGCTGCTGGAAGCAAAGATGGAGCAGGTTGGATCAAGTTGTGTCTGAACTGAGCTGGCATTTTAGGGCTGCTTTCATGGCCTCAGTATATAGGGGCTTTTACTTTTTAAAGTCTTGCTCTGTGTTATAAATCTCTGCTTCTCCTCAGCAGTTCGAAATGTTTACTCTGAACTAAGCCCTGCGTTTTAACACGAGTCATGTTTTAATAGGAAAACCATCTTTGATGGAATCAAATACAATTCCTATTTTTTCCCCACCAGCCAGAGCCCTAGGGCCAGCCTTTCTAGGCAGTAGTGACAGGCAGAGTGGGTTCACGCTTGGCACAGCAACCTGGCCTCCACGTGACTGGTCTTTCAAACCACTGCCCATACTCAGGCCAGCAGGCTGCAGAAGGCCAGGCCCTTCACTCCATGCCTCACCTCCAGCTCCATCACCTGCAGTGTGAGAGCCCTCATTTGGAGCCTTTCATCGGGTACTCGCCCCATTGTTAATGCCGGCCCATTCCCATGCCTCTGGAGCTGGTGAGAATTATTATTCTGGGAACAAGAAGATCTAAAGGCCCTTGGTTCTCAGGTTAACAGGAGACGTGCCATTAGGAATGGGGAGTAGACTTCCTTCCTGGGGCGGGCAGAACTGGGGCGACCAAGCAAGAAAAGCGTGTGAACACAGCCTGGTGGCGGAGAAACTCCTGGGCTCAGCGTGCGTGGCCTTGAGTTCCTCACCAGGTACCACTGTTTTCTATGTGGGAACATCTGCCATCCCCAGGCCTTGGTCTCTTGATCTGTGAAGACTGAAATTGTCTATATACAAAGCCCTGGAGGACATTAAAGTGACTGCCTTTGCGTTCCCTGCATTTCTAAAACAGCAGCGGAAGGGAGTGGGCTCCAGGGGGAGAAATTCTGTGATTAGCTCTGGACTCTAACTGCCATAGACTCTGTGAATGGGGACTTGAACCCTGGAGGAAGAGCAGGGGGAAGGCGCTCCAGAAGGAGCATGGAGGCCTCATTGCCACTTAGAGACTCGCTGCAGGCTGGGCAGGTCTTTTGAGGAGGATGGACCACAGCCAGGGTCCTTCACCTGACGGCCCTGGGTGCAAACCCCTCCTTGCTTATTCATTCACTTGCTTATTCGTCAAACATTCACAGAGCAGCCATGATGGGCTCTATGCGGATTAAGCATTGAAGATAATGAGGAACAAAAAGACATACTTCTACCTTCCCCAGCCTTGGGATCGAAGGAGATGGCTTGTAACCCTTCAC
Organism: Odocoileus virginianus; assembly: GCF_023699985.2. Lineage (NCBI taxonomy): Eukaryota > Metazoa > Chordata > Mammalia > Artiodactyla > Cervidae > Odocoileus > Odocoileus virginianus. The sequence goes on from NC_069701.1 coordinate 42,639,195, forward strand.
CACAGACAAACACCCAGTTACACATTAAGGACAGGAGGGGAGATGAGCTCTCTGTGGTCCAGTCTCTTGAGAGAGGGACATGAGTCAGCCCCAGCCTGGGGAAGGGCAGAAGGTTAGGAGAGAGAACTTGACTTGTTTAAAATGATATCAAGGGAGTGTGTGAGGAGCCACAGTGACTTCACCAGATCTACTGCTCAGGGTCAACACTAGCTTTGTGACCCTGGGCCTGACTTAACCTCTCAAGCCTCAGGTTGATTATATATAAAATAAGAGCTATACTATTCTTATGTCAAAAGCTGTCTAATGTGAGGATTAGTGAAATGTTTATAAAGCACTGAGCACATGGTCCGGCTAAGGGCAAGTACTATTACTGTTTTAGGAATATTCTTTAGTCCAAATATGTGTGCAGGGCCAGCAGACTTTCTCCTCACTGAAATGGTAGTGCTGGGCCTCCTTCGAAACACAGTGCCCCTGGTGTGTTGATGACAAGACCAGCATCTTTGAGAGAGCAGGTGGCCCCTCTCTGGCTCCTCCTGGTTCCTTGGGGCGTGCACAGAGCCTAGTGAGCCGACTTGTACCTTCTGCCTAGAAGAGTGGACACACAGGGCAAGGAGGCATCCTTTCCTCCACTTGCCTGCGGGGCACTGCACTGAATCTCACAGGTTCCTTCAGCTCCTGTGCCTAGACCCCACACACATCCACCCTGGGGGAGCCCACCAGAGCTTCAGATTGGAGCTGCTCTTTGTCCGTCTTAGCTCTGGGTGTGTATATGGAGGGGGGTGACAGTGGTAGGCACAGCTGCAGAGAAGTGAAAGGCTTCATGGGCTAGCCCAGCCAAACCCTGTTTCCCCTCAAGGAAGCCTCAGCCCACCCTCCCCCGGAGCTCTCGCAAAGATTCCCATTCTTTGTTTGCATTCACCCCAGCCCTGAGAGCACGCCTGTACATGGGGGTGAGCAGGGAGCTTCAAGGTGACTGGAAGTCACAGAGAAAGACAGAACTGGGTGGGCTGGTGAGAAGACAAGAAGATAGTGGGGGAAAGTGAGGCCCTTTCTCGGGGAGCATTCAAGACAGGGATGTTTTCTTCCTGCCCCCCAGAGGACGGCCCTAGGGCTCCCAGGGCCCTTCTGGGGGGCCCCCTGAATGCTTGCATCTGTCCCCCTGGGAGCAAACTTGCTTCCTTCTATCCCACTCTCTATCATACATGAACGATGTAAAAAGCACTCCCCACCCCCACCCTGAATCCTGGTAGCGTTCAGAAATAGAATGGTTGTACAAGAATTCTTTCACAAGGAGGAAATCCTGCCATTTGTGACAACATGGATGAATGTGGAGGACAGTGAAATAAGCCAGACACAGAAGGACAAATACTGTATGATACCACTTATATGAAGAATCTAAAATAGGCAAACTCAGAGAAGCAGAGAGTTGAATGGTGGTTGCAAGGGGCAGGGGGAGGAGGCAGCTTGGAGGAATTTGTCAAAGGGCACAGAGTTTCAGTTCTGCAGGATGAATGAGTCCTAGAGAGCTACTGTCCAGCACAGGGCCTGTAGTCAACAGTACTGCATTGTGTGCTTCCAAATTTGGTATGAGGGGAGATCTCACGTTAAGTGTTCTTAGGAAATAATACACGCGATATAAAGGGTGTAAGGAAGCTTTGGGAGGTGATGGGTATGTTTATGACCTAGATTGTGGTGATGGGCTCATAGGTATCTACTTAGTTCCAAATTTATCACATTGTGTATATTAATTACATACAGATTTTGTATGTCAATCATACCTCAGTAAAGTGGTTAAGAAAAACAAAATTAAGAGCAAATAAAACAATTTTTTTCACAAGAGCTTTTTTTTTTTTTTTTGAATATATATTTTAAAATAATCACATCCTTAATGAAATCTTCCAAAGTCTTTCTGGAGTCAAAATTCCACTGACCTGACAAAGTTGGCATAAGGAAAGAACACATACTGATTTCATCTATGGTAGTCAGTGCAGAAAAAGGGAAACAATAGCCAGGGTCCATCAGCTTTAAAAATATAAACCTAAATAGGGTCCTGCCAGGAATGCACAGATATGTTCAGCAACCTGGATGAGTCTTCAGGGAACTGTGTTGAGTGAAAAGAGCCAGTTTCAAAAGACCCTGCGTACGGTTCCATTTATAGAGCTTTCTTGTAGTGACACCGTTAAAGCAGTGCAGACCTGCAGCAGTTGTCAGGGCCCAGGGACTGAGCGGAGCGGGAGGGAGGGGGTGCGGCTTTCAGAGGCTGCACGAGGGCGACAGGGGCTCCCCTGCACCCGTGTCTGTGCCCTGGCACTGATCATGTCCTGGGTCCCAAAATGTTACCACTGGGGCTAAGGCTACATGGAATCTGTTATAATTTCTCACAGCCAGCTGCTTGTGAATCTACAATGATTTCAAAATGAAAAGTTCAGTTGAAAAAAATCATGACCACCAAATTTAAAAAATCATTAGTCTTCCTAAAAATACCCAATAATGAATTTCAAACTGCACCACATGTGTATGAACAAAGGGCTGAAAGATACTGAGACACATTAAAACTGATGTGAACACATGGATAAATCCCTCTTTTTGGCTAGAAAGTAAAAAATATTTGTAAAAAAAGATAATTCTAAGTTAATCTAAATTGACTGTAGTTTCAATAGAAATTACCAGCAGAATATGGATGGCCACACACATTGTTTTTTAAAATCATGCAAGCTGATTCTAAAATTTATGTGAAAAAAATGAGCATGTAATGTAAGTCCTATACAATTCTGAAAAGCTCCTGCTTCAGGAAAGCACCAGGTTTTAAAGATTACCCGTTGTCCTAAGCAGTCTAGTGAGAATGCAGCTACACTTTTTTCTGAAGGTGATTTTACTCATTCAAACTCCCCTCCCCATTGACCTTGTCAAGCACTTACTGTGATAAAGATGAACTGAATGACTCATCATGAGGTAGGGACATGCATTTAACTAACACTATATAGCGTTACATACGTCAACACCATACTGTGTGCTTCACATTAGTCATTCGTTTAATCTTCTCAGTAACCCTCTGTGGAAGGCACTGTTTCTTATTATCCCCATTTTATAGATGGGAAAACTAAACTGAGGTTAAATGACTCATCCAAGGTCTAGCAGGTAGGATGTGGTGCAGTCAGTCTGTGAGCTTGCTCTGCTGTGGCTTTAGAATCTGCTCTTAAATACTACTTTTTGTTTATAGGCCAGTAAAGCAGAGCACCCAAGCCAGGAGGGCAGGGGACAGGAGCCGTGTTCCTCCCAGCCAGTTTCACGTGGATGAGGCTAGAAAGGCCACGTTGGTACAGGTGACCTAGATTGGATAAGGAAACTGAATCACTGTTGTCCAGGTCATGGTGTGAAACCATTCTGACCTGCACTGGTTATAACATCACTCCAACTGTAACAGTTTATCATGCCCATTATTTTCCTTGGCCTGGGGAAGGGAGGGACTGGCTACACCTTACAGATTTTTCTTATTGCCATTCTTTTCCTGTTTGAATTAGGCTTATTTACTTTTTGAGTTACTGAATTCAGTGTTCATAAGATGCCCTGAAACTGTGATCATACATGAATAGGAAATGGCCCCCTACCCCCTACTGACCCTACAAGAGTCAGACCCATGACCTCTGGGCATCCATTGTCTGGATTCGGCTGTGTGAGCCTGGAAGAAACAAGTGTTCCTGTTCCCTTACCTTATTAGTTGCCAATACAAGGACTCAGCCACAAATACTCCAGGCTTCATGTCTAACTCAAGAGCCAATCCTGTGTCTGGAGTGATTTGGTCTGAGGCCATGCCATGGATTCCCTGGTTGACTGTACTGTGTGAAATATGGCTTCCTCTTTTGAGTTAGATGAGGGAAACTCTTTTGTACTCATAAGTGTATCTTAAAGTGAAAGTAAAATAATTGAGTCTGGCCCATCAGGAGGCCCATCAGCGATCCATAAGACAGTCTAGAAATGGATACACATTAAATGAGAGTTTGAAATATGATAAAGATAACAATTTAAGTCAGTAGATAGATGATGATGCATTCAAATAGTGTTGGGATAACTAGTTAGACACATAGAAGATAAATTGAATTTAATAACTCCTTATATAAAAATAGAGCACTATTTAAATGTAAAAAATGAAAGCTGCCCACTCTCATCACTTTTATTAAGCATAGTTTTGGAAGTCCTCACCACAGCAGTCAGAGAAGAAGATGAAATCCAAATTGGAAAAGAAGTAAAACTGTCACTGTTTGCAGATAACATGATGCTATATACAGAAAATCCTAAAGATGCTTCCAGAAGATGAACTAGAACTTGTCAATGAATTCAGTAAAGTTGCTGACTACAAACTTAATATATAGAAATCTGTTGATTTCTGTACATTAACAATGAAAAATCAGAAACAGAAATGAAAAAAACAGCCCCATATACTGTCACATCAAAAAGAAAAAAATACTTAGGGATAAATCTAGCTAAAGAGGCAAAAGACCTTTACTCCAAAAACTATAAGATGCTGATGAAAGAAACTGAAGATAACCACAAACAGATGGAAAGATATACTGTGTTCTTGGATTGGAAGAATCAATATTGTTAATAATGACTGTACTACCCTAGGCAATTTACAGATTCAGTGCAATCCCTATGACCTTTTTTCACAAAATGAGAACAAAAAATTTTAAAATTTGTATGGAAACATAAAGGATCCTGAATAGACAAAACACTCTTGAGAAAGAATTATAGGGCTGGAGGGATCAGCTACCCTGACTTTAGATTAAACTACAAAGCTGCAGTAATCAAAACAGTATGGTATTGGCACAGAAACAGACATAGGGATCAATGGAACAGGATAGAAGACTCAGAAATAAACCCATGCACTTATGGAAAATTAATCTATGACAAAGGAGGCAAGAATATATAATGAAATAAAGATAGTCTCTTAAATGGTGCTGGGAAAACTAGACAGCTGCATGTAAATGAAATTAGAACATTCTCTAATACCATATACAAAAATAAACAGAGTGGATTAAAGACCTAAATGCAAGACTATAAAACTCCTAGAGGAAAATATAATAAACAACAGAGGGGCTCCCCTGGAGGCTCAGCTGGTAAAGAACTCACCTGCCAGTGCAGGAGATGTAAGAGATACAGGTGTGATCCCTGGTTTGGGAAGATCTCCTGGAAAAGGAAATGGCAACCTACTCCATTATTCTTGTATGGAAAATTCCATGCATAGAGGAGCCTGGTGGGCTACAGTCCATGGGATTGCAAAGAGTTGTACATGACTGAGCACACATACAAAGGAAAATATAGGTAAAGCACTCTTTGATGTAAATAACAGCAATATTTTTTTTGATCTGTTTTCTAGAGTAATGGAAATAAAAACAAAAGTAAACAAGTGGGATTTAATTAAACTTAAAAGGTTTTGCATAACAAAGAAAATCATAAACAAAATGAAAAGACAACTGTGGACTGGGAGAAAGTATTTGTAAATGATGCTACCAACAAGGGGTTAATTTCCAAAATATACAACAGCTCATACAGTTATATATATATATATTAAAAATACCAAACCCCATCAAGAATTGGGCAGAAGGCCTAGATAAGACATTTCTCCGAAGAATACACACAGATGACCAACTGCCACATGAAAAGATGCTTGGTATCACTAATTATTAGAGAAATGCAAATCAAAACTACAGTGAGGTATCACTACACACCAGTCAGAATGGTAGTCACTAAAAAGTCTATAAATAATAAGTGAGGGTGTGGAGAAAAAAGGACCCTTCTACACTGTTGGTGGGAATGTCCATTTGTGCAGCCTCTATGGAGAACAACATGGCGGCTCCTTAAGAAACTAAAAATAGAGCTACCGTACAATCCTGCACTCCTACTCCTAGGCGTATATCTGGAGAAAATGCTAATTCAAAAAGATACATGCATCCCAGTGTTCACAGCAGCACTATTTACAATAGCCAGGAGATGGAAACAACCTAGATGCCCATTGACAGATGAATGGATAAAAAATGTGTGTGTGTGTGTATGTATGTGTATGTATATGTGTGTTATATACACACACACACACAAATACATAGATACACAGTGGAATATTACTCAGCCATAAAAAATAACAAAATAATGTCATTTGCAGCAACATGGATGGAACTAGAGATGCTCATATTAAGTGAAGTAAGTCAGAGACAAGACACTGATATCCCATAACTGATATTCTACCTATGTAGAATATAAAAATGGCACAAGTGAGCTTATTTACAAAATAGAAATAGACTTACAGACATAGAAAGCAAACTTACAGTTATCAAAAGGGATAGTGGGGCAGGGAAGAGATCAATTAGAAATTTGAGGTTAACATATGCACACTACTATATATAAAAGAGGTAAACAATAAGGACCTACTGTATAGCACAGGGAATTATAATAACCTATAAAAGTAAAGAATTTGAAAAAAAAATGTGTGTACATTGTGATTGAATCACTTTGCTGTATGCTTGAAACTAACACAACACTGTAATTAACCTTGTATCAATTAAAAGTTTTTAATGTGAGAAACAAAGACGACAAAAGAAAACACAGAGAACTTATTAAAACAATCTCAGAAGTTTTTTCAAGATTTAAGACAAGAATCTCACATCACAAAAGACTGCCAGAGTTGACTATGTCAGAATTTAAAAATTCTGAAGCCCATAGGGAGAAAATGGACCAAAAATTTGAACAGCATATGAAAAGAAAATATGTCTGGCTTCTGACTCACAGAAACAAGCTCAACTTTTAATAAAATATAAGAAATGCAAAGCAATAAACAGAAACAAAAAATCCTCAAATTTAAAAATACTGCCAGCAGAAAAATATAGAAGCTGAAAGATCAAAGAAAACTGGGATAGAATGTTTTCAACACATAAGACAGAATTCCTATAAATTAGTAAAAAGGGGTATTAAAAAAATAAAGGTATGGAGAGATGGTTCACAGAGAAGAAAAAACAAATGTTTACCGATTTAAAGAGATAAATACCTCATTTACAATAAAAGAAATGTAAATTAAAACTCCAGTATACCATGTCTTATCAATCAAATTAATGAAGATAGAAGCTGTGACTACTAGTGAGTAGTAGTTATTGGTGAAGATGTGGGGAAATGGGCATGTTTGCACAATTTTCATAGTAGTATAAATGGGCACAAGCCTTTATTTGGTAGTATCTTATCAAAACATGCACAAATATCTTAACCTTGCTGGAAATGGGGGGAAGTGGGCCTCTTGAAGTGAATGCACTTAAAATGGAGACCAATATTTCATGAAAAATAGATTTGATTGGGAAGTTACCTTGAGGAGTAGTAATAATAGTTTTGAAATTAAAATTGTCCTATATATACATTGTTATAATTGCAGATACCTCCTCATTAGAAAAAATGAATTGAGAGAGGTTCTGATGGAATGTTGTAAAATGTGACATGATACTGCAGTAGGGCATCTCTCCCTTCATAATGGACTCCAGTAGCACTTTCACACAGAGGGTCAGTTTTATAGAAGGTAGGGCGTCATGGCTTCACCAAGGAGGCTCTCTTAAGCTTTTATTATTTCATTTGCACCCCTTTGAAATGCTTTTCTAGGAGTCAGCCTTGCTTTTCTCTTCAGTTGGGTAAAGCTTTAACTCTGCCTAACTGCCTAACCTCTGAAGAGAAATTTTTCAGTTTCATTTCCCTTAACTTCATGAAATCTCATATCTTGACAAGGTTTACAGTTCTTCTTCATAAGTAATTTACTTTATGTTGTCCTTATTTGATAAGAGACAGCCTAGGAGACTCAGTTAACAGAGACAGAACAGGGATAAGACGGGTAGGGAGAGACAATAGTGTTCAGTGGGGGCACATTTCAGAGGGACTAATTTCAAAGTCAGGCGGTTCATTAGTGAATATTTGAATGGTTAATGGCTGTCTTTGGCTGCCCCATACATCCATCAATAGGGGACTTGTTCCATACATTACGGCATAATGGCATGCTCTGCAGCTGCTAATGAAAAGGAGAAGCACTAGATGTCTTAATATAGATCCATCTCCAGAACACACAGGCGTCTTCTTTCTGAACAGTGTGCACTGGGGCTGAGTGCTTACGGAGGAATGAGAGGGCTCGCTACTGAAAGCTGAAGCGTTCCTTACAGCATGATGTCCACAGGGACAGGGCCCCATTCTCTTCAGATGCCCTGGGGTTGCTTCCTGCCCAGACCGTCAAGCAGGTAACTGTTGGCCACCTCCCGCCAGCTGCAGTCAAGGCGGTGTTGCCCTTGAAAATGCTCAGGGCCTTCGTTAGGCTTTAATGAGCAGCCCATCTGTGCATTCTGTGATGGAAGGCTCACTGATTTACACTCAACATGATGTTCTTTAGCCTCCTCACAGGCCTCCCACCCCACCACCTACGTGCCTTTTTCAGGTGGCTGGGTCCCCGTGTTCACCAGAAACAGAACTGATGCCATGAAGACCAGTGCTACCGTGAGCACAGTCCCATTTGGGGAAAGCCCAGTCCAGTGGGCTGAGAGCAGAGACCACGTTCTCTCAAGGATCCTAGAAGCTCACTCACGAGAAAGCAGCACCTCAGCTGTCACCTGTTCACATGTGTGTACACAAACAACACTGCAGAATAAAAGTGCCCCTCAGGAGTACTGCTCCGTGATAAACCAAGCTTGTCCGGGCAGCTCAAAAAGAAGTCTGGCATACCTCTCTGAAGTCAAAAAGGCAAGCTGCCGGTAAATGATATATGCTACCACTTGTATAAAAAGGAGGTATATCATAAATACATCTGCCCATATACCACACTGAAAACATACAGCTGGAAACTTTGACAGCAGTGACCTTTAGGAAAGGAAACTTAGGAAGTCAGGGTTGGGGTGGGGACAGCCTGAGTTTTTGCCATTTTCCCTTTGTATACTGCATCTGTGTTCCCTAGCATGTGTAAAGCTACTGTACTATTACTTTTTAAGAGCAACATCTTAATAGGGCAAGAAGGGCGTGCTGCCGTTCCTGTAGATGTTCTGCCAGGCTGTGGATGAGCAGCCCCCACTGTGGGGCTAGGCTGGTGGGCTGTGGAGCACGGTGGCACGGTGCTGTGGGCTCTGGTTCCTATCCCTCCGAGGAGCAGGGCTGCTCCTGCACAAAGAGGTTTTTGACAGGGAGAGGCAGAGCCGGAGTGAGAGCAGGCCCTGGGCAGGCTCCCAGGGAGCCCACCCGCCCCCCTCTGATGGGAAGGGGTGCCCTCCACCCATGTGCAGATCAACAAGCCTCTCCTAGGAAATGAAATGCTACATATGTTTTGTCATCATGGAATTTTGAGAGGAGTGATTTTTAAGAGGAGTGAACAGTATACATATTCTGAGTGCTGCCTCTCTTTAAATGCTTGAGTTTTTATGTAACTTTTCTTCCATTTTCAGGTAATCTTTGATTTTGATTAATGCATCAGTGACAAATTTAGTACATTTTTCTGTTGATTCGCCTAATATCTATGTTTAAATATTTTCCAACCCATATTCACATTTTAAACTCTTTTTTTAAACTACAACTTAGACCTCATTTTACATTCAGGCTTTATGTTGCCGAAACCCTGCTCTGGGAAGAGGCACGTTGTCTTCACTTCTGAAACCACGCTGCTTGGGAACTGGCTGGGTCCTGGGTTTTCTGGGGAAGTGACACAGGGTTGACCTGGGACGGGGCCCTGATCTCTCCCTTTAGGGGGAAGAAATGGAGAGACGCCCCGGCTGGTGACCCTCTTGGGACATGCCCACACACCCGCCCTTTCTAAGGGCTCTGCCCTGGACGTCCCGGCCCCCACCTCGGTGTGGGGAGGCCTGGATACACCGTTGGCAGAGAAGCTGGGCGGGAAGAAGCCAGCCCAGCACCCGCCACTGTAAGAGGAAACGAAGAGAGACAGCTCCAGTCAGCCCCAGGAGCGGGGCCTGGAACGGGTCTGCAGCTGGAGCGGACACAAAGGACTTTTCAGACCCTGCAGCCAAGGTGCCCAGGGAGCTTTTTTTTTTTTTTTTTTTAAACAGCTATTAGGGTGACAAGTCTTTCCAAAGGCCAGCAGTTGGCGAGCGTTTCCAGGAAGCTGGTCTGGCACCAGGCTGGGATTGGAGCAACTTTAACGAGTTAACTTCAGAAGGAAAGAATCATCAGGAAAGGTTTAAGGTTCAACAAACTTTTTGAATTATTTTGCAAAAGTCCTGGCTTTCAGATTCAAAGGCATGTTTTGCCGTGACTGTTTTAAGCCAGAGCCTATTTCAAAGGCAGTGCAGCCTGCACGTTTCTGATTCAGCCGCTCCAGGTGTTTGTCTTAGCTCCTCCGGATGGAGGAGCAAGTGCCATCCAGTGCCGGGAAATACTGGGGTCACCTTACACGTCTCATCAAACATCGCTCCACCCACGTGCCTCTCCCTCTGCCAGCCCCCATGGCCCTGTGTGCACACGCGCGCACACACGCGCACACCTTCCCCAAGCAGGAAGCTGTTCTTTGCCAAGAGCGAATGGAATTCAGGTTTCCAGAGGGTGTCCTTGGCCTCCAGCTCCACAGCCGCACGCTGAAGAAAGGTCCTAGTGTGTGTGGTGGGGGCAGAGGGAGAGGGGCCTCCATCTCTGCTCACGTCTATCTCGGCCCCAAGAAAAACCCACAACTGGCTGCACTCTCCTCAGCCACACCCGGCCTCGGTCACATTCCTTCCCTTCCTGAACCCACACTGGGTGGCCCCAGCAAACCAGCTCCCACACCTTCCTCCCCACCAGCGGGGAGACCTAGGCCAGGCCCTTGTGGGGCAACCAGCAATTGCAAATGAGGCGCCCGCGCACCCCAGACCCAAAGCAGCCGGAAACCACGGAGGGGTCCTCAGAGCTGCGCGTCCTGCTGGGGCCCACTGTCACCTACGGGGTTGGGGGGGAGTGGTGGGGGGACAGCGCTCCCCGCCCTTTCCCGGCACACCGCGGGGCGGAGCTCACGCCAAAGGCCCTCTTCCCTCCAGCTTGTGCTCTGCTGACTGTGAGCTGACACTGCCCCTCCCCACCCCAGGGTCCCTGCACACACACAGCAGAAAGGAGCCCCTCTCCCCTCTGCAGTCTGAGCCTCTCCAGCCCCAAGGTCGGCCTCCTCAGGAGTTAAACATTGACAGGCAGAGCCCAACACCAGCCCCAGCAAATGAGACAAGTCGGTGATCAGCCTCACATGATGGGCTGGCTGGTCACACTCAGCTTCCCCAATCACTGGGACTTGCACCTGCGTGGCCAGGTGGCATCAGACGGAGAGAGTGATATTTCCGCAGGTCATGAGAGTCAATGAGGACTGTGATGAGCAGCAGCATTTATCCATTTTAGGGGCTCAGTGCAGAGGGCGGCCTGGTGCCCCGGCAGAGTGTCCATTGCTAAACAAAGGTCACGTTCCTCTCTCCTCGGACCATGCCCTTGGCATGCTCACAGGACTGTTTTCCTAAGTGGCGGCCTGCGTTGCTACCTGGGGAGAAGGCCACAGTTTTTCCGCCTGTACCTGGAGTCTCAAGTTGGGCTTTTGACCTTTCTCACGGCTTTCTGGTCCTCCTGCCTGGTTTGGGAAAGTCAGCATGCTTGTCTTGGTCTTACCCATGTGGGTCTCCTGGATAAGTATGAGGTCCCAAGGTGGCCCAAGAGACGAACTTGACTGTACTTTCTGACCCCAGGTTTCAGTGTTTCTGTCTTGCTCACTCGGCTCCACCCACATCTCCTTCCAGGCATGGCCTGCGGCAGAGTTAACTGGGGGATGCTTTCCCGTTCCTGAGTGTGGGGGAAGCAGAGTGCTAATGAGCAGGGCATGGCCAGGCCGAAGGCCTTGAGTGACTGGGGCTTGGGGCTCAGCAGAGTGCCCCAACCAACCCCCTGGGACCGAGGTCACTTGGCCCAGGTGATGAAGGAAGTTGGCTGGGACTGGTGTGGGATAGAGGCAGGGCCCACTCGAGGAGTCAGGCTGCTTTGGGACAGCAAAAGAACTCAGATTTCGGAGCTGAGTGCCTACCTGGCTCTGCCAGCATTTGAGCAAGGTCCTCTGTCTTTGGTCTCGGGGCTCCCTTTTCCCACTCTTTCCATCTCCTGACATCTGCAGGCATATTTTCCCACCTTAGACCCAGACCGTGTGGTCTGATCAAGTCCATTTCCCAGTGCATGATACAGGCCGGTGATGGAGGGAGCCCGTTAGCACCAGGCTTTCAGGCACTGCCACAGAGCAAGGGGTCAGTGGGAGAGCATCTCAGGTGATGCCCTTGGAGCCCCTGGGGACAGTCCCATCCCTGCCGCTTGCACACACACTGCCCCAACCTCATTCAGGCTGGAAGCCAGTCTCTGAGCATTGCTCCACCTGAGGCGGCCCCAGCTTGTGATGCTGGCCTTGCAGCCAGGCCCCTATGAGTTTCTACCTGGAGCCCACATACCCAGGGGGTTTCATGTGGCAGTTCAGAGAGAAGAGCAGGAAGAAAGCATTCAGGTGTTTCAAACGGGAAGAGGCTCAATGTAACTTCACAAATCTGGACGTGAACCTAAAGAAAACACTGAAAAACAAGCCCACCTACAAAAGGCCCAAGAGAGGAGATTAAGTAGGGAAAGAAAGGTCCCCTTGGGCCTGAAGACAGCTGCCCTATCCCACCCAGGAGTGGAGACACTGGGCCCCCATGCAGACCAAGCTGGGCCAGGTGGACACACCCAGCGTGTGCTCAAGGGATGTAGCCAGAGGTCCCAGTGTGCCCTTGCCCTGAACTTTATACACAGGTACAGAGGTCAGCTGGGTAAAGCCGAGGACCAGCAGTTGGCCGCCCAGTGCTGCCCGCTGCCTCTTCAGGGGCTGGCTCTCTGAGGGCAGCCGTTTGCCCATAACCACAAGGGAGGCCGTAGGGAAGAATGCTGAACATACTGTGAGTGTAGCCGGTGCCCTGAACAGCCTTACACACCCCCTCCAGTCCCCACATGTCTTCTACTGCTTTGGGAAGCCGCCCTGCTGTGTGCCCCAGTTCAGCAGGGGCACAGCTGTTGCACGAGCAGCACTCTGAGTGCAGTGTAGTCTGATCTTATGTGATGGCCCAGTTCCAAGGCCTTGGAAGACAAATCAGGTAGGGTCAACATTACCTTTGAAGATTCCTTGAACTGCCCCCCGCCCCGAATTCCCTTCTCAGAGCTTGATGTAAAGCCCTACTAAGTTGTACTTGTGCTGACTGTAGTGGAAGACCTTGCCTGCGAACACCGAGGGTACCCCTGCTCTTCTCCGTGATCTTTCCCGAGCTGTCTTCACCGTGAGCCTCTGGGGCCGCTGCCCTTTTGAAGAGAGCACTTCCTGAGAAGATCACAGCCGTTGTGGGGTCATGGCTGGATCTGTGGGGAGGGCGGAATGCCATGGGTGCCACACTCGGGTCAGCCCTGGGCTCCTGTCTCCCTCTGCCTTCGTCTTTTCTTCCTCTTCCCTCCACCTGGCACTCGCACAGGCAGGCCTGACCTGATAGACTTCTGGCCAGACCTGTCCCTGCCAGCCAGTCATCACCGAGGATACCTATATCGTCCCGGGAGGGCCTGTAAATCTTAAAGGGTGAATGCTAGGTGGAGGGGCTTAGGAGCAGCCTGAGAAGCCCTGGCACCCTGGAAGGCCAGGTCAGCGCTGCCCCAGAGTGGTCTGCAGGCCTGGGTGCCCTTCATCCTCCCAGGGTGGTGCCAGGTTCAAGGTGGCAAGACCGATCTTTCCGTGAATCAGGGGACTGACTCACCAGGCCTCCTTTAAGGGCCCCAGTGAGGACTCAAGCTTTTGTCTCAGCCAGCCGCAGTGTCCCCTCCCACCCCTGACACAAGACGTAGGGATGACAGGGACTCACCCTCTCCTAAGCACCTGAAGGCCCCCAGGGCTGTGAACACCGCCCCCACACTTGGGCCACGCAGCCCGTGGACTGCTCAGAAACAGAGCTCCCATAGCGTCTCTCTTTCCTGCCAAGTGCGGTCCCAGGGGAAGGCAGGCCTTATGCCTGCCCTGGTCCCTGCTCTGCGTGAAGAAGGGTGTCATCCTCAGCAGGTGAGCCCAGCTGTGCTGAGAACAGGGCAGAGGCACACTGGGGCACTTGTGGGCTGCTCTGGGGCTTGGTCCTCAGCATCCCCTCCAAGAGGAGAAGAGCAGGTGTCAGGTTCCTCCCTCCACAGAGAGCACGGCTCATGAGCCCCATGCCCTGGGATGAGAGGCAGTGGATTATGGCTTTCTAGTTACATCTGATGCTGGGAAACATTGAAGGCAGGAGGAGAAAGGGATGACAGAGGATGAGATGGTTGGATGGCATCAGTGACTTGAGGGACATGAGTTTGACCAAACTCCGGGAGATGGTGAGAGACAGGGAAGCCTGATGTGCTGCAGTCCGTGGAGTCGCAAAGAGTTGGACACGACTGAGTGACAGAATAACAACAGCAAGGTGCATCTCATTAAACAAGGACAACATCTAAAGGTGACACGTGGCCGCATCTGTGCCCTATGGAGACCTGTGACCTGGCCATTCCAGAAGCTCTCAGGCCAAGGAAGGGACATCTCCACAGGACCTCTCATCACAAGGCGACATTTTACACTGTCTGACATCTATCAAACACTTGCCCGAAGCAGGCACACAGCTGGATGCCTGACCCCATCTCTTCAAAGGCTAACACCAGCACCATGACACGCATCCCTCACGACTCCAAGAAGACATTGAGGCTCAGAGAAGCCAGCCAACTGCCCCAGCGTCCCATTGTGCAGGAGGAAGTGACCCAGGGTGGTCAGAGTTCCCTGGCAGGCAATGTTCCCAGACTTGGTAAACCCATAACAAGCACCAGCTAACAAGGAATAAATCTCAGACAAGGTGTGCTTGACCACTGCCCTGAAAACTACAGAACATGGTAGAAGAAATGAAAGACCTTAACAAATGAGGACCATGTCAAGAGCACCGTTCCGAAGACTCCATGTAGTAAAGGTGTTTGTCCTCCCGAGACTAGATGGGGAGCCGGCCCACCTATGAGAAGCCTCCTGTGGAAACTGGCACATGGATGGCTGCAGGTGCTGCACAGAGACAGCCAAGCAAGGCGGGAGAACTGGCTGGAGCTGGCATGACCCGCTGTCCCGAGCTGGGATCCAACTGTACTGATACTGAAACATGGCCCTGGCAAGAAAAATGATAAAAGTCTGACCGACGAAGTGAATAGGATCCACAGACAGAGCCACGTGCAGACCGTGAGCTGCTTTATACTGGTGCTTATCTGGTAGGGCAGTGGAGAAGGGCAATCTTTTCAGTAAAGGGAACTGAGTCAAGCTGGATATCCAAATGGATGAAAACTGCCCTGACCTTAGCCTCACATTGGATGCAAAAATTGATTCCAGGCAGATTGCAGATCTACATGTGAAAGGTGAACTAATAAAACTTTAGGGAAAAAACAATTATCTTTATGACCTTGGAGTAGTCGAAGTTTCTTAAATAGGATACAAATAGCACTCCCCAGAAAGGAAATGTTTGATTAACTGGATGATGTTAAAATTAAGACCAGAAGGTTCATCAAAAGACACCCTTAAGAGAGGAAAAGGGCAACCCGCAGAGGGAGAAATGTTGTTTCTTTGAAATGAACATACATGTATCTGACCAATGACTCATGTCCAGGATGAAGAACGCCTACAAATCAGAAGAAAAGACAACCCAAAAGAAAATGGGCCGCCAACATGTGCATTTTACAAAGGACAGTATTCAACTAAACAGTAATAACGCGCAAAGGGCTCAGCTGCATTAGCTGTTGACTTTGTTGTTGTTTAGTCACTAAGTTGTATTCTGCTGTTTGTGACCCCGTGGACCGACCGTAGCCAGCCAGGCTCCTCTGTCCATGGGATTGTCCAGGCAAGAGCACTGGAGTGGGTTGCCATTTCCTTCTCTAGTCCAGGGATTGAACCTGCATTGACAGGCAGATTGTTTACCCCTGAGCCACCAGGGAAACCCATAGCTATTACTGCAAGTTAAAATCACAGTTTGATGCCATTAGATACCCACCATTGTGGCTAAAAAGGAAATGACGGAAAATGTGAAGGGTTAGGATATGGAGCAGCCAGAATGCCCTGCTGCCACTGGTGGCAGTGGACATGGTCTGCCCACTTTGGGCAGCTGTGAGGCAGTGTGTGCTCAAAGTCAACAAGCTCATCCAATGACCTGGCAACATACTCACCAGAAAGCAGCCCGTGCATTCCCCAAAGAGCCTAGACAGAATATTCTTAGCAATGATGATAACAACCCTGTACTGGACATGGTCCAAGTGGCCGTCAGAGGAGAACGGATAAAGGAGGTGTAGGCCCTTCACACGATGGGGTGCCAGCCAGCCAGGGGAGAGGGAGGCCCTGCTCTCTCCAGCCCGACTGTGAAGCTCACAGGGAGTTGGACATACGTGTGTGCACTGTAGGAGTCTATTGATAGAAAGTTCAAGAGCGGGCAGAGCTGGGTCCTGTTGCTGGAAGCCGGGCCTTGCTTACTCTTGGGTGTTAGTGCGCGAAGGGGGAACCTAGGGGCTTCCTGCGAGGTTCTGTCACCTCACTTGGGGGCTGGTGTCACAAGTCCCAGGGGGCGAAAATGCATGAGACAGTACCCTTGAGATCTGTGTACT
Organism: Odocoileus virginianus; assembly: GCF_023699985.2. Lineage (NCBI taxonomy): Eukaryota > Metazoa > Chordata > Mammalia > Artiodactyla > Cervidae > Odocoileus > Odocoileus virginianus. The sequence goes on from NC_069701.1 coordinate 42,655,845, forward strand.
TCATCCTTCAACTGGAAAGTTGAAAACAATGTCCTCTATATAAGGACAAGCCTTTCTAACTTAGCTTGAGAGATGGACAGTGCAGGCCTGCAGAGGGGCTGGGTCTGCCCCGAACTCCTCCCACCCCTGGCTCAGGGGATCCCCACCTCAGGCTTCCTGGTCAGGCTGCCTGGGACTCAGTCGCCCCTGGGATTAAGTCTCCCCCTCCAAGTTCAAGCAAAACATAGGAGGGAGCTGTGTGGGACTCCTTGACGGTCAAAGATGTCTCTCCATCAATACCAGTGCCATTTTGTGAAGTCATCTCCTCCCGCCACCTCCAGGGTGTGGGCCTTCTCTCCTGAACATCCTCCTGAACATTGCTATGGTCTATGCTGCCCTTGCTGCGAATCTGCATTGCAGAGACGGCCGAGCGGGCCCTGAGCGTGCTGGGGCCTGGGGTTATCAACGGTGCCTAAGGCAGTAAGAATTCCCCTTTCTTGCCTCTGGGCCTTCCTCCCAGACCATGGGCCCACTCCCCTGAGTAACTGGCCCCAGCGGATGGGCTGCATCCTCCTCGCATGCTCATGAGGGAAGTGAGGCTCCCAGAGGTTGGGGGGCTCGGGGGCTGGCCCGCAGCTGGGCCAGGACCGGCTGGGCGCCAGATGAAGGGCATCCGATCTCCAGTCCCCCGTTGTTCCCACTGAGCCACTCCGCCTCGCTTGTAATTTAATTAGGAGAACATTTAATCCCTCCGTGCATTTCGGAGACGGTTTTGCGCCTGGCCGGGGCTGTGAGGCTCTGACGGGGAGCCTGTGACTCATGCAGCTTCGCACAGCCCTCCCGGGCGGGCTCCCGAGGGGCTTCCTTGGCACCTCGTGCAGACAGAGGTGGTCTGGAGCTCCAATGAGAGGACACTGGCCTAGAAAGACAAACTAGCCTCATCTGTTCCTGGCAAGCCCCCTCCTTTATCCCCCTGGACGCTGGCCCCAGCAAGGCCTCTCAGTCCTTTCCCACCACGGTTTGCAGGGTGGGAAACAGAAAGGGGCTTGGACATTCACAGACATGCCGTGCCTGGTGCCTCTGGGGTCCATGGGTGTGGGCTGCAGTGGGCCCCCGATGTCTCTGAAATGTCCCAGGCAAACCTGGTACTGCCAATAGAGCTAGTACCCTGGTCCAGGGAACTGAGCTTGGGACCAAGCCTTGTGACATTTGCCCTTGTTTCCAGAAGGCATGGGGCTGGCCCTGGCCTCGCTGACAAACGCAGATTTCAGGAGACGTTAGTAGTGATGTGGATGGAAGCCAGGCCACAGCGGCCTCGCTGGAAAAGAGAAACTTGAACGTTTTGGCGTGAGATTCTGCAGGGTCCAGGAGAAAGTTGAAGACATGGAAATTCTAATTAACGCACACAGGGCTGGTTTTGCTCAAAGATCTCCAGGCTGTCATGTCGCAGGAGGCCTGCGAGTACATGCTCGCTGGGCGTGTGTGCATGTGTCTGTGCTCACAGTCACCTGGCGGGTGTTCTGTGGGGCCCCAGCCTCGGCCCCGCCTTCCCTCTGCCTTTCTTCCCTAGAAGGTTCTTGGCCTTCCCCATGCCTGTCTTGGTGTACAGGGTGCTAACCAGACTCTCCCCCTGCAGAGCAGGGCAGAGAGGTGGCTGGTTAAAGACAGCTGGGTCTTGCCTACCCGGGAGGCCATGACAGAAGAGAGGAGGGGCCCTTCCGGGAGACCAGAGACTGGAATGCGCACAGAGGGTCTGGCTCTGGAACCACCTGCCCGGGGTATCCGTGTGCAACCACCGGGGTGGGTGTGAATGCCAGGCAAGTCCTGGCTGACTCGGCAGCTGTGGGGAGGACTTCCCAACACACAGCCTTGGAGCTCAGAGCCCCAGATGCTGACCCGAGGCCGGTTCTGACCCAGTTACCCTGGCCCTGCATGCCAGCAGCAATGAGGCGCCCACAGCCTCTGCTTCATCTCTTCCTCGGGAGGTGCTGACTGGGCCCTGGCTGGGGGACCCAGGAGCCATGGTTCTGGAGCTCATCCAGCCTGCGGCTTGAGGGGTGCCAGATAAGGAGAGGCCTGGGGCAGCCACACATGAGGGTCCTGGCAGACAGGTACCCCAAAAGAGACCCAGGCCCCGTACAAGGGTTCAGGGAGCCGGTGCAGAGGGCCTCAGGGGCTGGAGGAGGCTGTGGCAGCCTGGCCTGGGGGCGTCCTGGGCCTCCTTGAAGGGAGGAGGCCTGCGAGGATGCTGGAGAGATGAGGGGACTCTGATGGCTGCCGATGAGTGAAAGGATGTTCCAGGTGGGACACCATGTGCAAGGCGCAGGGGTGGACACGGGGCGGCCCTCCCCACGGCGGGCAAGAGCCCCTCGCAGGTTTCCCCTACCCCCTGCCCTCGATGCCCTGTCTCCTGCCTCACACTCGCTCCATGGCAGCCTTATGGCAGAGCTCAGGGTAGGGGCCCAAGGGCAGATGAGCTCCCTTTCTTCTGCCTGAGAGGTGCGGGTGAGCCTGTGGCCTGGCCATCCAGAGCTGTGAGTGGGTCTGGGGGCCTGCCCATGGAGCTTGCGTGGCCAGAGCCACTCTCTCTCCCCAGCCCGCTGCACCCTGACCCCGGCTCTCTGGCGACTCCCTAGGTTGCACCAGACTGGCTTACTGACCCCCAGTCCCCTGACCCCTTGCTCCACCAATGGCCAACAGGCCCCGGAAAGAGGAGCTTCGCCCAGCCCCAGGGACCATCCTGTAATCAAGGCTGCAGTGACCTCACCTCCCTGGGGCCCCTCGGGCGGGGAGAGCTTGAGCTGGAAACAAAATGTGTCTTTATTTATGCTTTTAATTTGAATTCTGGAACTGTCCCAACATGGTAATACGTTTAACATTCAGTCAAATGCTGAAGAAAAATGGATCTGTTTTTCAGTAACTGCCTCCCACCCACTCTGGCCCCTGCGAGACCCCTGTGCACATCCCCAGTCCTCTGCACACGCTCCAGGGTGTGCAGCTCTCTCGCCTGCGTGGAGGCCATGGGGCTGAGCTGCCTGCAGGAGCTGAGACGGGTCCCCAAGCCGCTGGAGCCGAGTTTAATTACAGGCATCAATCAGCAGGCAGGCTGTGCGGGAGGCAGAGGAATGCGGCCCGGCGTGGACACTGAGGCCTGGCCATCTTCCCCCGGCTGCCCTGCAGGCTGCTGTAGCCCGGCGTAAACGCGGTGCCCAGCACTGCTGCCTCCTTCCCCCACCATGGTGGGGTGGCCCTTGGCCCAGCCCTTGGCCCTGGGGGCGCCTGGGATCTGAAGTCCCACTGCCGTCTCCTGCACTATGCCTGTACCCCACCTTCCCTGGGCTCCTGCAGGCAGGACCCTGGCCCTTGAGGTCAGGGACATGCAGAGCCCCTGCTGTCTCAACCTTGACCAGATCACAGGGCCTTGAGGAGGCCTTTCTGCTGCACACTGTCTCTTCAGCCCAGCCTTCCCTGCAGACCCCTCAGTCCAGCACCCGCCTTCCCAGCTGGCTCCTCTGCAGGGTCTGTACTGGGAAAGGCCTTCACAGGTTCCAGGGCGAGGCCCCTCCTGGGGAAGGACAGCCTAGGCCCAGCCAGCACTGGAGGGAGCCCCTCCTCCCATAACCAACAGACGGCGCCCAGGGAGTGACGACCCAAGGACCACCACAGGCTCACTGGTTGATTATGCCCCAGGCCCACGGCAGGCAGAGAGCTTGGGGCTGTCAGGTCAGATGGCCTCTGTGTTGGAGGAAAGAAGACAAGGAATGGGCAGGTTCCTCTGACTACACAGCCCCACCAACTTGAGTTGCTTCCTGGGGCTCCCTGGGCAGGTGGACTGCCTCTCGCCCCCTTGAAAACCTTGTGCCTGCAGATCTCGGCACACATGGACCTCTCTTCAAAAGGGGCGACCAGGCAAGGCAGCTGTGAGCTTGGATTTAGGCCACCTCAGCGCCCAGTCTTTCACCACCTTCACCCTGGGCTTTCCTGCAAGTGGCCTCAGAGGGTCCTGGGAGCTGGTGAAGATTGCCCAGCTGGATGGGTGATGGGTGATGGGTGACCACCCCGTCCACCCAGGGTGCGATGCCTTATGGGGCTGGGCCACAGGTGAGGGGAGGAAAAGCGAGCTCTGATAGGAAGAGAGGACAAGGAGGGGCCGCTGAGCAGCACAGCGAGGCCTGCGTGGTGTCCACCCACACAAGGGTCCCGGGTCCCAGCAGGCTCTTGGCCGTCCCTGCTCTAAGCAGGCCCTGCCACCTGTGCTGCAAACACCAGCCATGAAACCCCGACTTTCACAAAACACTTGGGGCGTCTCCTGTGCCCCAGATTCACTACAGGCCTCAGCCAGAAGGGTAAGCTGGCATCCTGCCTTGGAATACCACCGACCTGCCTCTGCCCAGTGCCCCTGGTTCCCAGCACGAGTCCTACCTCTGCCCTTGCTCACTTACCAAGTTAGCCTCTTGGGTCATCGCCAGGATGGGCCCAGAGTTCAGAGCCCCACTCCCAGGGGTGGCCTGGAAGCTTGCCTCAGTGCTGCGTCCACGAGGATGCGTAACCCCTGCTTCCCAGCCCCCTGTGCGGCTCTCCCTGCGCCTGAACATGCTTTCTGTGTGTGCCCTGCCATCCACACGTGTGTCGAGCTCTTCGTGAGCCTGGCGGGGCCTGGGAGTATGGCAGGTGTGCTGTCAGATCACGGTACCACCTCGAGACTGTCCTGTCCCCCTCTCGCTCTGGCTCCCTGGCCCGGCCAGTCCTCGGGTTACAGAGCAACCAGGAGGCCCTGCAGTTGGGGTCCTGACTTCCTTAGTCATTTGCAAGGCAAAGGCCACACCTGGCAGCAGCAAAGGCAGCCAGCCTGGGGCCTCACCTCGAGAGAGGTGCACACGATTAGGACGACCTGGAGACCCTGAGTCCAGAGAACCAGATCATGCTTCACTGACTCCGAGGAGAGAAGGAAAGAAGGCCAGCAAGTGACTCTCAGAAGGAGGGTGAGCACCCTGCGCACATCCTACACAAACAGACGTCTCTAGGGGAACCCCCGGTGGGGCAGCAGCCAGGACGGGCCCGAGTGTCCCGCTGACCTGGCACAGCGTCACTGTGCACGGGGTGCCCTAGCTGGGAGCACTGAGTCATGTCGCAGGGGAATCACACCACGGCTGAGCCCCGGGGATTGGCCCGGGGATACCGTGACGGCGGGGGAGGACGGGCATGCGTCCCAGGCCAGCTGTGCCTCGGGGGCAGGCCAACTGGAAGGCGTGGAGAATCAGCCATTTCCTCCACCTGAAGGAGCCCCTGAGGACAGCCGCAGCATCTGCCCCGTGGCTTGGCCAGGGTTCCACAGGGAAATGTGAAAAACAAAGTTGTCTGTCTTTTGGGGGGCAGGGGAGGGGGCTCAGAGAGAGAAAAACAATCTTCTCAGATGCTCAGAGCACGGAAGCAAGTGGAAAATGATCAGTCCGGTTTTCCATAAGTCACAACAAGAGGATCATGTTCCCAGATTCAGTGGGAAATGCCCTTGCTATATCCCCGCGGGGTTTAGCCCCTGGGGGCCAGTGGCCCTCGGTTGCTGAGGGCAGGCAGTGAGTGGTGGGCACTGGGCTAACAGACCTGAGCCCTGGTCCAGCACCGAGGCATCCCCTTTGAGCCCTATGTCCTTTCCACTCATCACCCCTGGATGAGCAGGCACTCACTGTGACACGTGGGTGATGGGAGTCAGCAGCGTCTCCCCTTCCAGGTCTAGGTCCTCAGCAAAGCTGTTGGTTCTCATGAAATGGGCTGTGCTCACTTCCAGCAGCGTGGGACTCTTTTTCACTGTTGGGAAAGATGTGGGGCAGTATGTTAGGCGTGATGGCATAAGGGCCCAGGGCTGCCCAGAGCTTAGATGCTGACTCAAACCTGCCTTCCTCAAACCCCTGGAGCCTTCCCACAAGCGGGTAAGGGACCCACTCACAGCACTGGGGAGGAGTGGAGGGGACGTAAGAAGTCTCGGCACAAGGATTGGCTGGGTTCATGATGGCCCCCATAGGCCTGAGTCCTCAGTGGTCAAGGTGCAATTGAGAGCCAGTGGGAAGGGCCAGGTGGTGCTACTGGTAGAGAACTTGCATGTCAATGCAGGAGATGTAAGAGATGCAGGTTTGATCCCTAGGTCCAGAAGATCCCCTGGAGGAGGGAATGGCAGCCCACTCCAGTATTCTTGCCTGGAGAATTCTATGGACAGAGGAGCCTGATGGGCTACACGCCATGGGGTCACAAAGAGTTGGACACGACTGAGCGATTTATCACGCACGACACCTCCTCAGAGTGAGGACTGTGGCCGGGCTGAGCTCAGAGGTCTGGGCCTCTCCCCAGATTCACACCAGACGTTAGGGTCGAGAAGAGCTGACAAACACAGATCTGGTAAGACGCTGATGCCCATCACTGTCCACAGTTATGTGGACAGACCCAGAGTGGTAGGACTCCTGCTCATGAAGAGTCGGAGGATGGGTGTGGGGCAGCCACAGAGGCCCTGGCCCCTCACATGCACTGCCTGCACCGCCTGAGGGAGGCACAGAACAACTCAGCAGCCCATGTTAGCGTTCAGAGTCCCGGGCCCACCTGCAGTGGGGTGACGCTGGCCCGCGGGGCTGACTAAGAGTACCTGTCAGTACCCGGATTTGCAATCTGGACCCTTTTTTTTTTTTTTTTTTTTTTAACCATTTAAGGTTTGTATTGTAAAATAAGTACTTGTAAAAAGTGAGGCAAGTCAAAGATTCACAAAGCCGTTCCTCCCCGCCGAGGTCATTAGTGTTAACCACCAAGTAGATTCCGAGCTCATCCCTCTGCTCATCAGAGCAGCTGACACCTGGTGGGACTTGCATTTACACACACGTGACGTTCCTGTCATTTTGTTCCTGTCACTCTGCAGCATGCCCATCTCCTTTTTCTACAGGTATGTAGACATGGACCTAAGTCTTACTTCAATAGTTGCGTGACAGTCTGTAGCTTAGATCTGCCACAGTTAACTCAGTCAGTCCATATTTGATGGACATCTGGTTCCATTAGCTTTAAGCCTCTACTTTAAGACAGTGATGCACCATCCATCTTTATGAAAACCTGACACTTTAAGGCAGGTGAGTGGGTGCTTCCTTGGTAACTTTAATAGATGTTGCTGGATTGTTTTCCCCAGAAGTTGTATCAGGCTCGACCAGTAGTGCATGAACATGCCAGCTTCCCCACATCCATGCCAGCGCCAGCCTTTGGCAGCTTTTTTGGGGCCCGCCAAATACAGATGAAGACTGGCGTGCTGTTTTTCCTTCTACACTGAATGCCTTTTGTGGCTCTGAGGCTGTTTGCTTTTCCTCTTGTGGAATTATCTGTTCATATCCTTTACTTGTTTCTGTTCATCAGTTTGTAGGAAAATTTTTATATGTTAGATAGAGATAATTAACCCTTTGTCATTTGGGGTACAGATACCTTCCCCAGTCTACTTCAATGTTTTAACCTTAATTATGGCTTTGTCATAGGAAATTTTTTATGATTTTGGAGCTATACCTATAGCACATTAAAAAGCAGAGACATCACTTTGCTGACAAAGAATCTGTATAGTCAAATCTATGGTTTTTCCAGGAGTCATGTACAGATGTGAGACTTGGACCATAAAGAAGGACAGGAGCTGAAGAATTGATGCTTTCAAACTGTGGTGCTGGAGAAGACTCGAGAATACACTGGATAGCAAGGAGATCAAACCAGTCAATCTTAAAGGAAATCAACCCTGAATATTCATCGGAAGGACTGAGGCTGAAGCTGAAGCTCCAATACTTTGGCCACCTGATGCAAAGAGCCAACTCATTGGAAAAGACCCTGATGCTGGGAAAGATTGAGGGCAGGAAGAAAAGGGGATGATAGAGGATGAGATGGTTGGATGACATCACCAACTCAGTGGACCTGAGTTTGAGCAAACTCCAGGAGATGGTGAAGGACAGGAAGCCTGGCGTGCTGCAGTCCACGGGGTTGTAAAGAGCTGGACACGACTTAGCGACTGAGCAGCAACAACCACCACCTATCTTTTGCTTTTGAAAAAGGAAGATTTCCCTTTCTTTATCAAAGTAGTACAACTGTCTCCTAAATGTGTAAGTGTGTGTGTAGATTTTAATACATTTAGCACTTACGCCTCACATTGTAGGAGGTCATCAACAGTCAGAAAATGAAGATGTGAAAGGTACTGTATTCAGTTTTACTGAAAAAACTAAAGTAAAACGCAAACTAAAATTTCTTCAAGGAAACATAGGAGAAAACCTCTGGACCTTGGATTCGGCAATGAGTGTCAAAGTGTGATACCAAAAACTCAGTCTGTGAGCAGGAGGAAAAGGAAAAACTGGATTTTATCAAAATTAAAAGCATTTGTTCTAAAAGAGACACTGCTAAGAGAATGTAAGACAACTCATAGACTTGGAAAGAATGTTTCATGTCACTTCTCTGGTCAAGGACTTTTTTCCAGAATGTATAAAGAACTCTTGGAACTTGACAAGAAAACTAACAACCCAGTTTTAAAAATTGATTACTAATAAGCTCATGGGGAGATGCTCAATTCAATCAATATTAGTAATTGTTAGGGGAATGCAAATTAAGTCCACAACAAGCTACCATTGTACCCTTATTGGAATGACTGAAAGTTTAAAATGGTAGCAATTTTGGATATTCAGAAAAGAATAAAGTTAGATCCTTACTTTTCACTTTATATTAAGAAATTAAAGTCTGACAATATGGTATACTCATGAAGATGCAGAGCAGCTAGAACTATTCATGTTGCTGGTGGGAATGCAGAATGGTGCAGCCATGTTGGAAAAGGGTTTAGCAGTTTCCTTTAATGTTAAACATATGTTTATCTTGTGACCCATTGGTCCCTGTCCCGGTTATTCAAGTGAATTGAAAATTTATATTCACAAAAACTTGTATATAAATGTGTATAACAGTTTCACTTAAAATTGCCAAAACCTGGAAACAACTAGGTTGCACTTCAGTAGGTCAAATGGTAAATGAATTGTGGTACGTCCATACAATGGAATACTATCCAGCAATCAAAAGAAGTGAACTAATGATTCATGTAACAACATAAATGAATCGCAAATGTATTTTGCTAAGCAGTGAAAGAAGCCAGATGCAAAAGGCCACATATTATATGATATCGTTTATATGACATTCTGGAAAAGGCAAGACTACAGGGACATAAAACATCAATGACTCTAGTATTGGGGAGGGGGAGTACTTACAGGGGTACAGGGATAACTCCTCTGTATGATGATGTGGTGTTGGATACACAACTGCAAGCATTTGTCAAAACCCATAGAACTTAACACATCTCCAAGAGTAAATTTCACTATACACACCACACCGCCTACTCCACCCCCTACCCCCTGCCACCAAAATAAGCCTGTTCGAGGATCCAGGATGGAAAGCAGACTGTGCTGAGTGAATTCTGTATTACAAATATATAACACAGCACTGTAAGGAGAGTGGAAGAAGGAGCTGACCTGTGAATCCTTGGGAAACAGTCTTTCATTGGACATAGTTAAAGTGAACGCACAAACACAGTATTCTAGGTGGTAAGTTTGTTTCTCAAGGGGCACTACAGGTGCCCTTGAATAAGTAAATTTATAGATAGTGGGAGTAAGGAAAGTAACAAGAGTTGGGGTGGTGAGTGAACCTGTAATGAGAAAATACCAGGATGAACTCATACTTGACACAGACACAAATAAATATAGATATGTGTGCACACTTGGGTTATTTTCATATATACATACTTCCTAGCTCTGTCCATTGAGAGACCCCAGAAGCAGTGACAACCCTGGAGCAGTGAGCACATCTAGTGCCCAGGTCCTGGCTTCTAAATCCTGCATATTCTCCAGTAAAAGGAACCGGGACTCTCTGACAGAATGGTGATTCTAGGGCTAGGGCAGGGGAAATGGAAGATGAGTCTAGAGTACTGTCTAGTGCTAGAAAGAAAAGAAATGCTCAAAAATGAATAAATGAGAAGGATGAGGGCATGTCAAATGGACACAGGAACTAACCTAAAAGAGCTCTCAATCCAGTGTCCAAAGCTACAATAATTTGAGCAACAAAATTATATTAATAATATAACTATTAGATTACAGCTGAAAATATAAATATTCCTGAGTCCATACTAATACAAATTAACAAGTAATTGAAAGAGAGAGATACATCTTCCTTACAGAAGAATTTCAAATAATAAATGTAGAAAGACTGAGGGAAAAAATCACCACTAGAACACCTCAGTATTACTTGCTGTAGGCAAGATCCAGGGACGAATGCTAAAATCAGTAGGTGAAACTTTAAGGAAAGACTTCAAAGGATCTCCCCTCTACTCTTAGTTGATTTCTGTGGTGGTTTTAACATATGTTCACCAGTGCTTTGCCATTCATTCTGGCAGGATAGAGTGTAGCTCCCCACCCCTGGGTGTGGGCTGGAATGGAGACTGCCTTCTCATGACTTGACTGTGGAAAGGGAAAAATGCTAAATATGGCCGGGTGACACCACCGTAACCACGTGGGTCAAGGTCAACAGTACCAGTGATAAACCACGTGGATGTCATGGACTGTGACATGGCATGAGGAGAAGACCCCTCACTTCGTGGCATTCTTCCCCCAAACCCTAGTCTAATCCCGAGAGAACAGTGACAATCCCAAACTGGGGGTCACGACACCTGACTAGTATCCCTAAAAAGTGTCAAGGAGATACATGAAAAACACGGAGGGACTAAGATTAGCTGTCATGGGCCAGAGAAAATTAAGGAAAACTGACTAAATGTAACGACAGATCTTAGAACAGAAAAAGGATATTAGCAGTTAAACGAGTAAAATCCAGACAAATGAATGAAACTGTAGCTTAACTACTAGTGTTGTTGCAGTGTTAATGTCTTAGTTTTGATAACTGTACCATGGTTATATAAGATGCTAACATTAGGAGAAGCTGGTGAGGGGCATATGGAGACTCTGTACTATTTTACCTCTCTGTAAATAAAAATATTATTTAAAAGTGAGGGGAAAAACCCTGTATACAGTGGTACAAGAAATCTTTAGTATCTAATTAAGGATATACAAGAACTCTATGGAGAAATTACAAAGCCTTAACGAGAGGCATTCAAGAAGACATAAATAAAGGAGAAATATGCTTCTGTTCCATTGATTAGAAAACTCAATAGTAAAAAGATTCTCCCCAAATCTTAATAAAAATCCCATGGTTTCTGTGTTGGAACCCTGCAAGCTGATTCTAAAATTACTCTGCAAGTATAAAAGGCCAGGAGTCAACAGAATTCTTGACCAACGACGAGCTAGGAGAACTTGCTCTAGTAGACATCAGTACCTGTTACCAAGCAGTAGTCATTGAGATGGTGTGGTGCTGATGCAGAGAGAGACAGACAGCCTAAGGGGACGGGGTTGGCTACCTAGAAACGGCCCCCACACGTATGTGAATGCTTACTGTGGATCAGAGGTGTCCTGCAGAAGCTGGGACGAGGATGTTCAGGGATACCTGTCTGTTCACACGAAGAAGATGTTGAACTGGACCCTTACCTCACACCACACATCAACAGTTCATTAATGGCATTCCTGGAAGTTACAAACTAATGAAGAGAAAACTGTAAAGACTTTCTGGCTGAATCTAGAAGAATATCTTCATGACCTCAGGGTTTGGAAGAATTTTCTAAGACTTCAGCAATAACCATAAAGGAAAAGACTGATTAATTCAACTACATTAAAATTGAGACGCTGTGGCTCAGCAGGTAAAGAATCCGCTTGCAATGCAAGAGATATAGAAGATGTGGGTTTGATCCCTGGGTCAGGAAGATCCCCTGGAGGAGGAAATGGCAACCGACTTGTAGTGGTATTGCTTGACATATGCTGTGGACAGAGGAACCTGGAGGGCTACAGTCCGCTGGATCGCAGAGTCGGACACAACTTGGCAACTAAACAACAAGCATCAGACAACATATTTAAGAGTAAAAAGCCAACCACAGAAGAGTATCCACAAAATACAAATAATTCCTACACATCGATAAGAAAAATGTTAGTAGCTTAATGAAAAATAGGGCAAGAGACAAGCACATCACAAAGAGGAATCCAAATGGCTGATGAACATGTGGAAAGGTGTTGTGCCTGACTTGCAATCAGAGAGATGTAAATAAACTCAGGGAGCTCACAGCCCATGGGGGCGAGGGCAGACTTCCAGCAGGAAACCGCACAGACATTACTTAGTCACACCCTGGAGAAGGGCTCCGAGTGAAGGGCTCTTTGCCCGTGACATTCTCTGAGAGCACAGGAAAGTGACGGGTGAGTCTTGAAGAATGCGTGCGCATGCAAAGACTCCCAGGTCTGGGACCTGGCAGGGATATTTATGGCCCCCATTTTAGATATTTGGGGCTGAGATTCAAGTACCCTGGGTTATATTATTCAGTTGTCAAGTGACAGAGCTAGAACTTCATCCAGGATTCAAATGTTCTCTCAAAAAAAAAAAAAAAAAAAGGAAAGGAAAAATGAGCACAAATACATATTTTTATGTCTGCATCACTTGTATACAGAAGGAAGGAACAGCAGAGTGGTGGCTGGAAAGTGGAGCTACTTTCCAAACACCCAAGATGACAAGTGCCATCTCCAAAGCCCCAGGGCCAAGGGTGAGCCACCTGACCCCTGACAAAGGCCCATCCCCGGTGTTTCAGGAAATTAAACTGTGCACGTCAGTTGGCTCGTCAGAGCAGTCAGGGCCTGCACCTGCCAGAGAAGAATGTGCAATGTTTGGTTTTACCCTGAGAACAGCATGTGAGGCCCCCACAGCAAGGGGCAAAGAAAGGAGCTCCACATTTTGGTTTTTCCCAATCGACAGGAATGGCACTTTTTTGCCCACTCCTACATCAGATGTTGTGGGGTCTGCCTCCCCTATCACAGACAGGCAGCAGTCAGGGCCACAGACCCCCCCCCCCCCCCAATTTCCCACCTGTAGTCCCAGTCTGGTCAGGCTCCTGCAGGAAGGTACACGGAGTGTAGTGGGGTTGGGAGGTGGATTTGTATCCTTGGCAGACATGGTGGCTTACTGCCCCTTCGGGGCCAAGGTTTGGGGTAAGTGCTGTGTCCCACAAAATCTGGCTTGTCACCCCCAACTTCAGGGAGACTGTGGTTGGTGTTTTGCAAAGATGTGAGAAGACCAGCGGCCCTGACCTTGCAACTGCTGACCAGGCTGAGCCCTTGGTGGACTCAGCAACCTGTGTGGACACCTGAGCCCCTAAGAGGGCATCAGAGCTATGCCAGGTGAGCCCTCCAGAGTGCCAGACCTTGGGGAGAATAGCCCTGCATCCTGGCGATGGTGAAGTCACACTTTGATGAGACAGTCCCAGATTTCAGTGCTTTAATTCTTTGGCTGCCTTTGCCTTGTCAAGGCCAGAATCTGGGCCTAAGTTTTCAAAGCAGAACAAAACAATTTTGTTTTCTAGGAAAATGGGAGGTCTGGGATGGCGAACGCAGCCTCTGGCGTGGCGACTACCACAGCTGGTGATACCGGCTGCCAAATCTCACCCTCTCTCCAGAGAACAGGAACCAAACAACACAGCATCTCTCCTAGCCAGTGGGCCCGCTTAGTAGGGTGACTTGAATTTTCTTTAAAAAAAATATGGGCACAGAAAAAAGACTGGAAGGAAATTGATCAAAATACTGTTTGTCTTTAGGGAGAAGAGACTGGATTATTTCCATTTCTTCCCTACAGTGTTCACGTTTTCTGTCCTGGATGGTACTTTCTCAAGCCAGGAAACAATGTTTTATGGAAGTCACCCTGTTTGTGCTTTGCCCCATCCCACAGCCCTGCACATCGGTCCTGGAGTTACATCGGAGTATGTGAGAGCACCCTTCATCCTTCCACCTGGCCTGGAACTGCCCACGTGCCCAAACAGGGCTCTCTCCCACCACAGGTATCTCCCGAACCTTCTGTTCCTGGGAACACCTGGTCTGACTTCCTTTGGCTTTCCATCCAGCCTCTCCTGGTCCAGTCCCTCACTCTCACAGGAAGTCCAGCTGATCCCCAACACTGGAACACTCTTGGCTCCCACACGATGCAGGAAGGGAATTCCCATCTCTGTGTTCTCCTCCAGTTGTGGCCTCATTTCTTTGTCACAGCAGCTCTGCAGGATTGCAGCTTTAATTTCCATTTCTTGATGAGCAAACCAGTTTAAAAGGCTAAAACTGATGCCCTGGACCACACAGACCAGGCCGGGACTTCAGCACCAACTCAGACCTGCCATAAGGCCCCAGCCCCTCCCCACTGCCCCCTGTCCTCAGGAGAGTCTCTCTGGTGTCTGGACCTTCACCTGGTTCTCCCTCTGGTGACTGATTAAAATCCTGCTGAGCCCTTCACAGGGCCTTCCAAGGCTCTCAAGACCGCCCCCTCTTCTGGATGGGTACGGGGCTTATGCGTGCCGGGACCACAGGTCTGCCAGTTCCTTGGCACGGTACCTTGCCTTCCACCTCCCCCCATATCCCTCCAGGGCCTGGCACAGGCATGTTCCCCGAGCCAGCTCTCTCCACAGGGACAAACAGAAGCTGCCCCTGTCCTTCCCAAGTCAAAGCCCCTTCCCACCTGCCCGCCTCAACCTTCCCCCCCTCAAGAAATCCACCCCCTCTTGGCAGATTTGCCAAAGCCCTGCAGATCTTGCACTATGAACGAGAACCCCCTCCCCAGGGCATCCGGACAGCTGCAGCCAGACCCTGCGTGACATTGCTGAGCTGCGGCCCCAGGTCTGTGCCAGCTGCCCATGCCCGGCTCAGAGACCACAAGCCAGCCCTGCCACGGCACCACCTGTGTCTCCACTCAGAGGCGAGAAGAAGGGACCCGGACAGAAAGTAAAGCCATTCCCACAGCAGCTGCCAGGAGCAGGGCAGAGAGTGGGGTGAGATGTATGTTCGCAGCTGGCACCCAGTTCCGCTTAGGAAAATACCTTGCTTCAGTGGACACCTGTTGTTTGTGCCTGTCCAGCAGTTAGGCCTGGCTTCTGGGAACAGCTTCTCAGATCTTCCTTGGGCGGGGAGGGGGCTGCTCCTTCCCGGCTCCTGAGGCCACAGGATACAGGTACCTACTGGTCACCCCCAGAGAGGGCCTGTGGCCCAGGCCTTGGCCTTAGGAGGCACAGAGGCAGGTCCAAAGATGGCTTGCACCCCATTTGGGGCTGTTGAGAGTCTGGCCCCAGACTCTGGCAAATGTGACGGGGAAAGGAGTGACCTCTTTGGGCTGGGCTTACTGTGCTGGTAGCCATCCTGCCCCCTTCAGAAAGTGGCTTCCTGAGGACACAGCCATCCCAGGGGCAATGGGGCGGGGAGGGGTGCAGAAGGAGGAACAGGGAGGCCGAGGGGAGAGCACAGAAAAGGGGGAGAGTGAGGCGAGCAGACGAGATCATCCCAGCCCCGGGTCCAGCTGTGCCTGGAACAGCTGGGTCCAGTTGTGCGAGCCAAAACATGGCCTCTCTGTGTTTCAGCTAGATGGAGTTGGGGTTCCACTGGAATGTGTGTGACAAACTGGGGGGTGAGGCTGGAGCACACGGGGTGGGTCTGAGCAGTCAGGGTCACACAGGAGCTGGATTATTCACACGCCCCCCCCACTGTGGTTTGGGGGTTACAGGGCAGAGAAACAAAAGCAGGTGGGAAGGAGCTCCCCCCGTGATGGCCCAGAGGGTCTTCAGAAGGGGGCTCCCTGAAGCCAAAGGCTGGCTTTCTGTGCTGTGGTGCTGCTGCAAAGTTGTTTAAAGCGAACTGTGGAACGTGCTGGGTCTCACATCAGTCAAAGGCACACAGCCTCGATTGGACATGAGCCTGACCGTGATATGGACGGTCAAACGTGATCAGCCCTGGGGAGCCCTGAGGATGCTGGCCTTCTCCAGTCCCAGAGCTGAGGGCACCGTGGACCCTGGTCCCCAGCACGCACCTCCACACTGGTGCACCGGCCTCCGCGCACACAGATCTGAGGGAATGAATGGCTCTGCAGGACCAAGGGTGGGGTCCAAAAAGCGCGGGTGCTCAGGAGCACACGCGGCAACAGAGCCAGGACAGGGTCAACCCCAAGAGAGCACGGGAAACGGAAGAGGAGCCACACAGCCACCCACACAACTCGGGCAACCGTCCGGGGTCTCTGTGCTCCGGGAAGTCACTGTCCACGTCTCCTTAGACACAGTTCCCGGGGACGGTTCCCAGCAGCAAGAGCAGCCCCGGGAAACGTTAATATACAATGGAATCTGGGTTAAGCACTGTCTTCTCCAAGAGTTGAGCTCACAGGACATTCCCAAGAAACCTCTGGAGAGGTGGGGAGGAAAGTTTCTGGAGGTCTTTGGATGAAGAAAACAAAAAAATGGCCTTGATTTTCAAGGCAAAATTACAGAGGAAGAAAAAAATGTTTTTAATCTAATTAAGAGCGATCTTTTCACCTTCATCACAACATCACGGAAATGTGCCAGTTCTTAACTTCACACAATAATCAAAGCAATTAGTGAGGGAGAAGCCTTGGAAACCGGTGCAGATGTTCTCAGAATGTTTAATGGGGAAATGAGTTGCAGGCCTCGTTCTCAGCATCCGGCTCCAGGCCCTGGCTACCAAATCCAGACATCTGCTTGGGCCCCACCCCCAGGCCCCGAGGGCGCGGGCTTGAGAAACACAGGTCCCTTCCCAGGCCGCCTCCCAGCCAGGCCAGATCCAGGGCCGAGAGGCTCCTCACGTTTCCCCACGCCAGAGCCTGGACACAGAGCCACCCCAGAGCTGGTAGGGGGGAGGCTTAATGTCAAAATTATGTTAACAACTGATGTCAAAAATAATCAGTGCAGCCTGGCTCCCCCTCACCCCCACGGGTCCCTGCTGGTTGCAGGAGTACTGGAGGCAGAGGGAGGGCGAGGGGCCCTGCGGAGAGCTCTCGGCTCTGACACAAGCCCCATCTAGTTTGCACAAACACTTCATGAAAAGACATGGTGGCCTCGATCTGGTGTGGTGCCCAGGCCCCATTCCAATGCTGCTAGCCTCTCCATGGGCCCAGGAATCAAACTGGTCGAATATGAGGAAATTTCCAATAATCGGAGAAAAACGTGGAGGAACAAGGACGGCGCTTGCAAAGGAAACAGCCCAAAGCAGAGGGCAGAGGGCCACAAGGCTTGCATTAACTGGCTGTGGGAGACAGGACCCCAGCTGGGTCGGTCGGCTTAGCAAGTCTCGGAGACCCTGGCGTATGGCAGGCGTCAGGGACACAGTGGTAGGAACACGTGATCCTTGTTCTCAAGGACACAGGCAGCACGGGGGCCTCACCGTGCACCCTCAGCACTCACGTTCCAGCAGCACAAACGCCCCTGATGCGGGCCTGCCAGATGCTTTTCTGAGCGCTATCTCTGACCTCGGGGGCCTGCTGAGCCACACACAGGCCAGGCCAGGAGTGACGCACAATGAACCCCCGAGGGGTGGCTTTCAGCAGTGAGAGATAAACACCCTAAGCTCATTGAGCAGCTGGTGGAGCAGCTCGAGGAGTGTTCTTGCAGCTTCCCAGCTGCCCGGCCTGGAGCTCTCCCTCAGCAGGCAATTCCCAGGGTGGACTCGGGACCCACGGAAGCCCACCCGAGACCAAGAGGAAGCTGCTGCTGCACTTTGAGCAGGAGAGTGGCAAGGTCTGCTTTAAAAGAACTCCCTCGGCCTGCAGTGTGCCGTGTGGAGGAGAGGCGGAGAAGTGCCAACAGACTGGTGAAGAGTGGAGGGCAACAGCTGAGAGAAATGGAGGCAGCTTTGACCAGGGAGGTGTGAAGGCAAAGAGCGCTCAACGTCCGGGACATAGCCAAGGCCTGCTGATGGAGACGGGCACCGGGGAGAAGGTGTCCTTTTTAAAGGTTTCTAGTCAGTTTACTGAAAAGCAGTATGCTGCTCCTCTTCCGTCTGGTTTCACATCTCCCTACTTGTCCTCCCCCAGAGCATGAGGCCAGGCAGGAGTGCAAATAAAACCACACACTACTCACGCCTTTAGCAGCAGTAGGAAGCAGAACAGTGTGGCCTTCACATCACCTGTGAATTGAGAAACGAACCAAAGTCCAACAGCACAGCAGCAACCTGCCCACCGCTGCAAGACGGGCGGAAGAGTCAGGAGATGAGGCTTACGATGCCCAGTCCGAACATGTTAGGGAAGTGACTGACCTCAGCAAAAACAGCCAAGTACCTCTGAGCAGACTTTCCTTCCCAGAAACCTCTGTCACAGTCAACTTTGTCAGAACTCTAGAAAGCAGTCAAATGTTTATAGCACCCAGGTGAACAGCCAGCCAAGAAACAGGCAATTAAAAAATGAAAGCCCCGTGGCATTTTTACTTGTCTCGGCAATACCCCTGGTCCCCCACTCATTAGCAGTCTTGAAGATGGCCGTCCACTTTCCAAGTGTGGGGCCTGACCCCTTGGTTCTAGAGGGAACAGAGCTGATCTTATGCTCCAGCAATTGTATCTGTTCATTATTATCTGGAGGCTTCCAGAGAGTGACTTCCTTTATTTCCTCCACAAGAGAACTCAAGTGAAAAATGTTTCAAATTCTTTGAAAACACTGTGAGGGAGTCAAACAAATCACAGCCACTTGGGGACAGGATTACAGATAAGGCACACACAAGCTTCTAGTTCAGTGACTAGAGCACTTGGAGCCTGGAAGGAAAAGCTGGGGAAAGTTTCTTTGGGTGATTAAGCCATTAAGACACCTATGTAATACTGAAGAATTGAGAAAGCCAAGAGCCTACCCGGGGCAGGATGCATGCTCACAAAAGTCCTGAGGACACACTAAGCTTCCATTTCTGGCTGGTCTCTGTGCCCACCTCAAGCAGGAAATGAAGGCTGAGGCAGAGTTGTAAACAGCCTGACCAAATCTTGAAGGCTTGCCCCAGCACAGAGCTAAACTGCAAAGGTTGGGAGAATTGTTTTGTTTTTACTTTTTCCCTCCTTCTTCCTCTTCTGACTCCAGCACTCAAGGAAATCTCTGTCAAAACACCAGCTGAACATAAGAAGAACAGTGACCTTAGAGACCACACATAGCAAAGAATACAGATGTTGAAAAAATAGCCAAGAAGTCACTAAACAGTTACAGTTCACAACAATGAAAAATAACTCCTGAGAAGGGGAAAGAATCTGCTGTTTAGAATTACTATATACAGTGTTCAAAATAGGCAGTTTTTAACAAAATTGTGAAGTATATGAAGAAACAATAAAATATGGCTCACTGATAGAAGTAAAAATTAATGGAAACCAACCCTAATGAAGTGCAGACATTAAACTTAACTAGACAAAGAGTTTAAATCAACTTTCTTAAAGATGTTCAAGGAACTTAAGGAAATCACAGGCAAAGAACTAAAGAAAACCCATGAGAATGATGTTTGAATAAAAAGAATACAGAAATTATAAAAAGGAATTAAACCTGACAAACATACATAGAACACTCCACCCAACAACAGCAGAATACATTCTTCTCAAGTATGCATGGAATATTCTCCAGGATAGATTACATGTTAGACCACAAAGTAGTCTCAGTAAAATTTTAAAAATTAAAATCATACAAAGTAACCAAACTGGGATTAGCCTAAAAATCAATAATAGAAGGAAAACTAGAAATTCAACAAATATGTGGAAATTAAACAACACACTCATTAAAAACTAATGGTCAAAAAAGACATTACCAAGGAAGTTTAAAGAATTTTAAGATAAAAATGAAAATATAACATACCAAAGCCTATGGGATGCAATGAAAGCAGTGCTCATAGAGAAAAATATAGTTATGAATTCCTGCATAAAGAATTTCAACAACTTTATAGCCCAAGGAACTATTAAAAGAAAACTAAACTAAACCCAAAGTTAGCAGAAAAAGGAAATAACAAATATGATAGTGGAGAAATGAATAGAAAAACAATAGAATCAACTGAACAAAAAGTTGGTTACTTTTGAAAAGATCCAACAAAGTTGACAAACCCTTAGCTGTAATGACTAAGAAAAAACTAGAGAAGATTCCAATAAAAACATAATGAAAGTGGGAACATTACAACTGATCATACAGAAATAAAAAGAGTTATACCAATACTCTCATTCATGGATCACAACCTTGTCATGGTGAAGGGGCTTATGTAATGCAATGAAGCTATGGAGTCATGACCTTTAGCGCCACCCAAGAATGGATAGATCATAGTGAAGAGTTAGGACAAAAGGTGGTCCACAGGAGAAAGAAATGGCAATCTACTTCATTCCTGCCTGGAGAACCTTGTAGACAATATGAAAAGGCAAAAAGATATGACACTGGAGAAGAATGGACAAGTAGCTTTAGAAGGAATGAAGAGGCTGAGCCAAAGTAGAAATGATGCCCAGTTGTGGATGTGTCTGGTGGCAAAAGTCAAAGTCTGATGGTGTAAAGAACAATATTGTGTAGAATCTGGAATGTTAGGTCTATGAATCAAGGATGTGAGATGGAAAGAATGAACATGAGCATCTTAGGAGTCAGTGAACTAAAATGGATGGGAAAGGGAGAATTTAATTCAGATGACCACTATATCTTCTACTGAAGGCAAGAATCCCTTAGAAGAAACAGAATAGCCCTCACAGTCAACAATAGAATCTGAGATGCAGTACTTGGGAGCAATCTCAAAAATGACAGGATGATCTTGGTTCATTTCCAAGGCAAAACATTCAGCATCACAGTAATCCAAGTCTATGTTCCATCCACTAATACTGAAAAAGCTGAAGTTGAATGGTTCTATGAAGATTTACAATTTCTAGAGCACCAAATAAAGATGTCCTTCTCATCATAGGCGATTGGAATACAAAGGTAGAAAGTCAAGATATACTCAGAATAACAGACAAGTTTGGCCCTGGAGTACAAAATAAAGCAAGGTGAAAGGTAACAGAGTTTTGTCAAAAGAATATGCTTGTCATAGCAAACACCTTTTTCTTATAACACAAGAGATGACTCTTCACGTGGAAATCTCCAGATGGTCAATATTGAAGTCAGATTGATTACATTATTTGCAGCCAAAGATGGAGAGATTCATCCATACCCCAAATATTGAGCTTTCCTGGTGGCTCTGATGGTAAAGAGTCCACCGGCAATGCAGGAGACCTGGGTTCAATCCCTGGGTTGGGAAGATTCCCTGGAGAAGGGAATGGCAACCTACTCCAGTATTCTTGCCTGGAGAACACCATGGACAGAAGAGCCTGGTGGGCTATGGTCCCTGGGGTTGGAAAAGAGTCAAACACAACTGGGCAACTAAGCACAAATATGGAGCAGCTCTGAACAATCAATAAAGACACGACCTGGAGCTGACTATGGCTCAGATCATTAGCTCCTTACTGAAAAATTCAGGCTTTAATGGAAGAAAGGGGAAAACCACTAGACCATTCAGGTATGACCTAAATGAAATCCCTTATGACTATATAGTGGAGGTGATGAATAGATTTGAGGTATTAGATATGGTAGACAGAATGCATGAAGAACTATGGATGGAGGTTTATAAATTGTACAGGAGACACCTAAAGAAAAACAAATGCAAGAAGGTAAATCAGTTGTCTGAGGAGGCTTTACAAATAGCTGAGGAATGAAGAGAAGCAAAAGGCAAGTGAGTAAGAGAAAGATATACCTAACTGAATGCAGAGTTCCAGAGAATAGCAAGGAGAGGTAAGAAGCCCTTCTTAAATGAACAATGCAAAGAAATAGATGAAAACAATAGAATGGGAAAGACTTTAGAGATCTTTAGTCTCTTCAAGAAAAGCTAGAGATATAAAGTGAACATTTCATGCAAGGATGGGCATGATAAAGGACAGAAACGGTAATGACCTAACAGAAGCAGAAGAGATTAAGAAGAGGTGGCAAGAATACACAGAAAAATTATAAAACAAAGGTCTTGATAACCCAGATAACACTACACAGGTAGTGTAGTCACTCACCTAGAGCTGGACATCCTGGATTGTGAAATCAAGTGGGCCTTAGGAAGCATTATTGTTGTTTTCATTTAGTTGTGAAATCATGTCTGACTCTTTTGCAGCCGCATGGATTGCCAGGCTCCTATGTCCATGGGATTTCTCAGGTAAGAATACTGGACTCCGTTGCCATTTCTTTCTCCAGGGCATCTTCCTGATCCAAGAATTGAACCTGCATATCCTGCATTGTCTGTGACTGTCCAGGGG
This sequence comes from Odocoileus virginianus, assembly GCF_023699985.2. NCBI lineage: Eukaryota > Metazoa > Chordata > Mammalia > Artiodactyla > Cervidae > Odocoileus > Odocoileus virginianus. Next base: position 42,678,002 of record NC_069701.1, read on the forward strand.
TCTCTGGCAGAAGCATGGGTCGGCAGTGGCCTGCTGCAAGTTGGGGCACTGAGTGCATCACTGCCTGCATGGGACCTTCTGAAGGAGGTCGACATTATCTTCATCACCTCCACCATAGTCCGGCCTCAGGTCGAGTAACAGGGAGGGAACACAGCCCCGCCCTTCAACAGAAAATTGGATTAAAGATTTACTGAGCATGGCCCTGCCCATCAGAACAAGACCCAGTTTCCCCATCAGTGAGTCTCTCCCATCCAGAAGCTTCCATAGGACTCTTATCCTTCTCCATCAGAGGGCAGATAGACTGAAAACCTCAATCACAGAAAACTAACCAATCCGATCACATGGACCACAGCCTTGTCTAACTCCATGAAACTATGAGGCATGCCATGTAGGGCCACCCAAGACAGATGGGCCATGGTAGAGGGTTCTGACAAATCTGGAGGACCCCATGAACAGTATGAAAAGACAAAAAGAAAGGACATTGAAAGATGATCTCCCCAGGCTGATAGGTGCCCAGTATGCTACTGGAGATTAGTGGAGAAATAAGTCCAGGAAGAATGAAGAGATGGAGCCAAAGCAACAAAAACACCCAGTTGTGGATGTGATGGTGATGGAAGTAAAGTCCAACGCTGCAAAGAGTCATATTGCACATGAACCTGGAACGTTAGGTCCATGAATCAAGGCAAATTGGAAGTGGTCAAACAGGAGATGGCAAGAGTGAACGTCGACATTTTAGGAATCAGTGAACTAAAATGGACTGGAATGGGTGAATTTACCTCAGATGATCATTATATCTACTACTGTGGGCAAGAATCCCTTAGAAGAAATGGAGTAGCCCTCATAGTCAACAAGAGTCCAAAATGCAGTACTTGGATGCAAACTCAAAAACGACAGAATGATCTCTGTTTGTTTCCAAGGCAAACCATTCAGTATCACAATAATCCAAGTCCATGCCTCAACCAGTAATGCTGAAGAAGCTGAGGTTGAACAGCCCTATGAAGACCTACAAAACTTTCTAGAACTAACACCCTAAAAAGATGTCCTTTTCATTATAGGGGACTGGAATGCAAAAGTAGGAAGTCAAGAAGTATCTGGAGTAACAGGCAAATTTGGCCTTGGAGTACAGAATGAAACAGAACAAAGGTTAATAGAGTTTTGCCAAGAGAACACACTGGTCATAGCAAACAACCTCTTCCAACAACAGAAGAGGAGACTCTATACATGGACCTCACCAGATGGTCAATACTGAAATCAAATTGATTATATTCTTTGTAGCCAAAGATGGAGAAGCTCTATACAGTCAGCAAAAACAAGACCAGGAGCTGACTGTGGCTCAGATCATGAACTCCTTACTGCCAAATTCAGACTTAAATTGAAGAAAGTAGGGAAAACCACTAGACCATTCAGGTATGACCTAAGTCAAATCGTTATGATTATACAGTGGAAATGACAAACAGATTCAAGGGATTAGATCTGATAGAATGCCTGAAGAACTATGGATGGAGGCTCATGACATTGTACAGGAGGCGGTGATCAAGATCATCCCCAAGAAAAAGAAATGCAAAAAGGCAAAATGGTTGTCTGAGGAGGCCTTACAAATAGCTGTGAAAAGAAGAGAAGCGAAAGGCAAAGGAGAAAAGAAAAGATCTACCCATTTGAATACAGAGTTCCAAAGAATAGCAAGGAGAGATAAGAAAGCCTTCCTCAGTGATCAATGCAAAGAAATAGAGGAAAACAATACAATGGGAAAAACTAGAGATGTGTTCAAGAAGATTAGAGATACCAAGGAAACTTTTCATGCAAAGATGGGCACAATAAAGGACAGGAATGGTATGGACCTAAGAGAAGCAGAAGATAAGAAGAGGTGGCAAGAATACACAGAACTATACAAAAAAGATCTTCATGACCCAGATAATCACAGTGGTATAATCAATCACATAGAGCCAGACATTCTGGAATGCAAAGTCAAGTGGGCCTTAGGAAGCATCACTACAAACAAAGTTAGTGGAGGTGATGGAATTCCAGTTGAGCTATTTCAAATCCTAAAAGATGATGCTGTGAAAGTGCTGCACTCAATATACCAGCAAATGTGGAAAACTCAGCAGTGGCCACAGGACTGGAAAAGGTCAGTTTCCATTCCAATCCCAAAGAAAGTCAATGCCAAAGAATGCTCAAACTACCACACAATTGCACTCATCTCATACACTAGCAAAATAATGCTCAAAATTCTCCAAGCCAGGCTTCAACAGTACATGAATCATGAACTTTCAAATGTTCAAGCTGGATTTAGAAAAAGCAGAAGAACCAGAGATTGAATTGCCAGCATCTGTTGGATCATCAAAAAGCAAGAGAGTTCCAGAAAAACATCTGCTTTATTGACTACGCCAAAGTCTTTGACTCTCTGGATCATAGCAAACTGTGGAAAATACTGAAAGAGATGGGAATACCAGACCACCTGACCTGTCTCCTGAGAAATCTCTATGCAGGTCAAGAAGCAACAGAACTGGATGTGGAACAACAGACTGTTTCCAAATGGGGAAAGGAGTATGTCAAGGCTGTATATTGTCACCCTGCTTATTTAACTTATATGCAGAGTACATCATGTGAAATATGGGGCTGGATGAAGCACAAGCTGGAATCAAGATTGCCAGGAGAAATATCAATAACCTCAGATATGCAGGTGACACCACACTTACTGCAGACAGTGAAGAAGAACTAAAGAGCCTCTTGATGAAAGTGAGGAGAATGAGAAAGTTGGCCTAAAACTCAACATTCAGGAAACTAAGATCATGGCATCTGGTCCCATCACTTCATGGCAAATAGATGGGTAAACAGTGGAAATAGTGACAGACTTTATTTTTGGGGGCTCTAAAATCACTGAAGATGGTGACTGTAGCCATGAAATTAAAAGACACTTGCTCCTTGGAAGGAAAGTTAGGACCAACCTAGACAGCATATTAAAAAGCAGAAACATTACTTTGCCAATGAAGGTCCATCTAGTCAAATCTATGGTTTTCTCAGTAGTCATGAATGGATGTGAGAGTTGGACTATAAAGAAAGCTGAGTGCTAAAGAATTGATGCTTTTAAACTGTGGTGTTGGAGAAGACTCTTGAGAGTCCCTTGGACTGCAAGGAGATCCAACCAGTCCATCCTAAGGGAAATCAGTCCTGAATATCCATTGGAAGGACTGATGCTGAAGCTGAAACCCCAGTACTTGGGGCACTTTATGCAAAGAAATGACTCATTTGAAAACATCCGGATGCTGGGAAAAACTGAAGGTGGGAGGAGAAGGGGGTGACAGAGGATGAGATGGTTGGATGGCATCACTGACTCAATGGACATGAGTTTGAGTAAACCCCAGGAATTGGTGATGGACAGGGAGGCCTGGCGTGCTTCAGTCCATGGGGTCACAAAGAGTCAGACACAACTGAACTGAACTGATCCTGCATTACAGGCAGGTTCATTACCACGGAGACACCTAGGAAGCCCTTAGGAAGCATTACCATGAACAAAGCTAGTGGAGCTGACAGAATACCAGCTTAGTTATTTAAAATCCTAAAGGATGATGCTGTTAAAGTCCTGTACCCAATATGTCAGAAAATTTGAAAAACTCAGCATTGGCCACAGGATTGGAACTGGTCAATCTTCATTCCAATCCCAAAGAAGGGCAATGCCAAAGAATGTTAAAACCACCATACAATTGCACTCATTTCACATGCTAGGAAGATTATGCTCAAACTCCTTCAAGCTAGGCTTCAACAGAAGATGAACCAAGAACTTCCAGACGTATAAGTTGGGTTTGGAAAAGGAAGAGCAACTAGAGATCAAGTTGTCCACATTTGTTGGGTCATGGAGAAACCAAGGGAGTTCAAGAAAAACATCTACTTCTGCATTATTGACTATGCTAAAGCCTCTATGTGGATCACAACAAGCTGTGGAAAATTCTTGAATAAATGGGAGTACCAGACCACTTTACCTGCCTCCTGAGAAACCTGTATGTAAGTTGAGAAGCAACAATTAGAACCAGACATGGAACAGTGGACTGGTTCAAAATTACAAAAGGATTATGATAAGGCTGTACACTGTCTCCCTACTTACTAAACTCATATGCAGAGTGCATCTTGCAAAATGCCGGACTGGATGAGTCAGAAGCTGAATTCAAGAGTGCAGGGAGGAATATCAACAACCTCAGATATGCAGATGATACCACTCTAATGGAAGAAAGCAAAGAGGAACTAAAGGGTCTCTTGAGGGTGAAAGAGGAGAGTGAAAAAACTGGCTTGAAACTCAACATTCAAAAAACTAAAATCATGGCATCTGGTTCCACCACTTCATAGGGAATAGAAGGGGAAAAATTTGAAGCAATGATAGATTTTATTTTCTTGGGCTTCAAAATCACTGAGGATGGTGATTTTAGCCATGAAATGAAAAGACGTTTGCTCGTTAGAAGAAAAGCTGTGACCTACCTAGGCAGCATATTAAAAAGCAGAAACATTACTTTGCCAACAAAGGTCCATCTAGTCAAAGCTATGGTTTTTCCAGTAGTCATGTATGGATGTGAGAATTGGACCATAATGAAAGCTGAGCGCTGAAGAACTGATGCTTTCAAATTGTGGTGCTGGAGAAGACTCTTGAGAGTCCTTTGGACTGGAAGGAGATCAAATCAGTCAATTCTAAAGGCGGTCAACCCTGAATATTTATTGGAAGGCCTGATACTGAAGCTGAAACTCCAATACTTTGGCCACCTGATTTGAAGAGCTGATTCACTGGAAAAGACCCTCATGCTGGTGAAGACTGAAGGCAAAAGGAGTAAGGGGTGGCAGAGAATGAGATGGTTAGATAGCATCACTGGCTCAGTGGACATGAATTTGAGCAATCTCTGGGAGATATGTAGTACAGAGAAGCCTGCCATGCTATAGTCCATGGAACTGCAAAAAGTTGGACATGACTTCACGACTAAATGACAACAAGAAAATACTGTGAACAACTGATTTGTAGTCAAAAAAAAAAAAATTAGATAACCAAGATGAAATAAAGAAATTTTTAACAAAATTTAAACTACAAAACTGATTCAAGAAGAGATAGAAATTCTGAGCATACTTACAGCAAGTAAAAAGTATGAATCAGTAATCAAAGACATAGTGAAGAGAAACCCAGGACTTCTCAAACTCTAATAAAAAGCAGAAGGGAAGGAACACTGCAACACATTCCATGAGATGAGTACTACTTTGAAACAAAAAGCAGAGAAATAAACCACAAGAAAAGGAAGCTAGATAGCAAAATCACATAGATTAAAAAAAAAAAAAAAAGGAAAACATACTCGGAAGAAAATACTAGTAAACCAAACCCACCAGCATATTAAAAGAATTATACTCCATGAGCAAGTGGGATATATCTCAGGAATGGAAATGTGGTTAAACAGGAAAAATCAACTTAATACATCAGAGTAACAGAATTATCTTAGTTGACACAGAGAAAAACAGTTGACAAAATCCAACAAACTTTTAAGATTAAAAACTCTGAGAAAATTAGGAAAGGAAGGTAACTTTCTTATCATGATAAAGAACATTTATGAAAAATCTGTAACTTACATCATAATTGTGAGAAGACTAAAAACATTTCCTCTAAAATAAGAAAGAAAACAAAGATGCCCAGTTTTACCACCACTTTTCAGTGATGTACTGGAGGTTTTAACCATAGCATTTAGGCAAATAAATAAATAAAAAGCATTCGAACTGGAAAGGAAGAAGGAAAATCCTTTCTATTCACAGATATGAGCCTATCTAGAAAATCCCACAGAATCTACAAAAGAAAACAAAACCACCCCAACCTATTAGAGCTGATAAATTCCAGAAAGTTGTAGGACATGTGATCAACACACAAAAATCATTGTTCCTGTACACCATCAATGAACAACCTGAAAAGGAAATTTTTACACAGTTCCATTTACAGTAGCATCAAGAAGAGTAATGCACCTAGGAATAAACTTAAACAGGCAAAAGGCTTATATGCTAAGTATTACAAAACTGGTGGAAATTAAAGACCTCAATAAATAGAACAACATCCTTCATTCATGGATTGGAAGATTCAATATTGTTAAGATGGCAGTATTATCCAGTGATTCACAGTCTGAATACAATCCCTATCAAAATTCTGATGGCCTTTTTTGCAGAAATGGAAAAACTGATCCTAAAATGTTTATGGATTTGCAAGGGGCCTAGAACAGCTAAAACAAGTTTGAAAAAGAACAAACTTGGAAGACTTACACTCCCCAGTTTGAAAACATACAGTTATATTAATCAAAATAATGTGGTACTGGCATAAGGGTAGACATTTAAACCAATGCAATAAAATAGAGAACCTAGAAGTAAAACCTCATATATAGTCAACTATATGTTCAATAAAGACCATTTGATAGAAAAAGAATGGTGCTGGGACAACTGGACAGCTGGACACAGGAAAAAGAATGCAGCTGGACACATTCCATACCATATAAAAATTATCTCAAAAAGGACCAGCAACCTAAATATAAGAGCTAAAACCATAAATTTCTTAGAAGAAAACACAGAAATAAATCTTTATGACCTTGGATTATGCAGTAAATGCCACTGAAGTATTTGACTTAAAATGATTAATTATGTCATGTAGATTTCACCTCATTTAAAAAAACAGGGGCCATAGAAGAGTTACAGGAAGCACAGACAGAATTATCCCCAGAAAAACAAAGTCCACCATTAGGTGTCAAAATGGAGAATGCAGGACAGAAATAAGCAGTTCATGGCAGCAGCAGCAAAGGGCTTTGAAGTGACTGGTTAGACGTGGCAGTCTGAGAATCATGTCTTGGGGAGGCTCAGATATATAGAGAAGTGGCATGATCGTAAGGTAAAAGAAGGAAATAAGAGGAGGAAGTGAAAGATTCCTGCAGGAATTAAAAACTAGACATGCCAGTTGCCTCACACACATCCCTACGACAGCAGTATCTCGAAATGGAACTGCCTAAAAGAGGATGAGTCTGAAAGAAGAGGGAATTTTTGAACTAGGAACTCTGACACTAGGTACACAGGAATACATGTAAGCAGACTACTATTACTGGTAAGTGTAATACTACTATGAGAAAAAATAAATCAGAAAATGAGAATAAAAGGTTTTCTGCTTACAAAAGTTTCCTTCAAAATTGAACAATGAAGCTGAAGACTATCAACAATATTCCCAACCAAATTAAATATTCTCAACATTTGGGATATTAAAACATACCTTGAATCAGTAATAATATTATTTAAAAACAAATGGACAAAAATAAAAACAAGAAATGACAAGAGGTGATTGAACTAAAGATAGAAATAGATGAAAACCACGAAAATAGCTTAAGGTAATTAAAATGAAAGACAAAGAGTCAGAGAGTGACCATGGTTGAAGTGAAGACAGGCAAAGGGGGTCCAGTGTGCCTATAACTCAAGTCTCTGAAGAAGAAAATAAAAACAGTACAAATTATATTTAAAGCCATATGTTAAAAAACTCTCTATATAAATCTGTATCAATAAAATCTGACATGTTGAAAGGACCCATATGGGTACCAAGGAAGTTGACCTGAAACAATCAACTCTGAGAGACATTTCCTGCTAAAACTGTTACACTTGAAAAATGGAGAATAAATCCCTAGGGCCTGCAAGCTAAAAATGAAGTAACTTACAAAGGCAAGAGAATTATGTGGACAACAGACTAATCAAAAAGAATATACAAAGTGAGACAGAGTGGAGCAAAATTTTCAAGAAACTTATGAAAGTACAAACTAAGGAGTTTATATCCAGTCAAGCTGAACTTCATGCATCAAGGTGATAGAAAAAGTTTTACATACATACAAAATACTGTACACATGAGTCCTTGCTATGCAAGTTCCTAGAGGCTAAGCTTCATCCAACCATGAGAAGACTGGAAAAATTGGCAAAAGAATGCCTAATTGCAAAAAAAATAAGTAGAAAAATTCGTCAAGAAACTATCCTAAGAGAAAGTGTGCTATCCATTAGATTGCACAGGAGAATTCCACTGTAATCTTTTAGAGAACAGAGGGTCCTAATTTTCCATGTATTGTTTCAGAGAACAAAAAAGGAAGGAAAATTTCCAAATACACTTTATAAGCAAGTGTACCATTGATATATAAACCCGATAAAAACAGAACATAAAAGACCAATATTATTTATGAATGCTGATGTAAAAATTGTATTTCCCCATATTAATAGATTGAGAAGAAACATGATTACCTCCAGGATTTCATCATTCAATCCTAACTAAACTCTTGTGAAAACACAAGTGAATGGACACTTCACTGACAAAACTACACAGATACTAGGAGAAAACAGGAGTGAATTCCTCTTGAAAACTATGCATAGGAAAAAGGTTTCCTATGTGATTAAAAATCTAGTTGTAAAAAAAAAATCTAGTTGTAATAAGAGAAGATAAATAAATTTGACTGCAGTTTTACTAAACCTTGAGCATAGAAAATATCTTAATCAAAAGGCAATGACAAAATGAAAAGAACTCTTTGCAATAGAAGGCTAATGGCTATGATACACACACAGTTTTTTATATGGATGGAATAAAGGACCAAGATGACTACAGAAAGAGAAGCAAAAGATATAAACATATTTTAAGAAATGGAATATAAAAATGGTGCATTAGTTGCAATTTCACTCATAGATAAATGCAAGCTATATCTACATTGAGAGATGATTTTTTATCTCTTAGATCAACAATAATTCAAAATCTTGATAACATAGTCCTTTGGTTAGACTGTGTGGGGATAGCCTCACATTGCTAGTATGACTTCAAAATGCCACTGGCCTTATAGAGCGGAAGTTGGCAATATTTCAAAACTAAATGTATATTTCTCAGCCTAACAATCCCACTTCTAGGAAATTACTTTAGGATACACCTCTAATAACATGCAGAAGATTATTCAGTGCAAAATTATTTGCAATTGCAAAATATTGGAGATTAACCAGAGCACTGACCAAACAACGATGAGCAAACTGCCAACCAGAAGCTACCTACACATACAAGGATAAAAGATTGCTTGAAAAGACTGTAGAACATATAAACCAAGAAATATCATGCAATTGTAAGAAAGGAAGAGAAAGCTCTCTATGAATGGATATTGAATGGTTTCTGGGAGATACTGCTAGGTGACAAAAGCAAAGTACAAAAGAGCATATATAGAATACCACATGTTTTTGTAATAAAAAAGAGGAAATGAGAAGTCAGTAGCATATGTTTGATAACATACACAATCACACACTACTAGTAATCAGAAGACACTGAAATTGGTTACAAACAAGGAGTGGGGGAAATCAGGATGGAAGGGATATGGAAGGAAGGACATTTCCCTTAGAAGACCTTTTTGTATAATTTTGACTTCAAAAGTACATTAATATTCTATGCATATAAAAGTTAAGTCAGCAAGGTATGGGATGCCTCTGGAACTGTGGAATGAGGACCTTGAAAAAACTGCTCCCTAGAAAGCAAAGATAAAATTGGACAGAACTGTTAAAAAAAAAAATCATTTAAGAACTCCAGAAGTTAACCAAAGGCATATGACAAATTTAAAGGTGTTTATTCAAGAAAAATGACTAACAAACCTTAGTAGGAACAGCAGGGTCTGTGACAGTTTAATTTGGGGCTCCTGTCCCCCCCCCCCCAAGTGCAGTAGCACAGTAGCCTTAAGAACTCAACAGTGGCCATAGGACTGGAAAAGATCAGCTCTCATTCTAATCTCAAAGAAGGGCAATGCCAAAGGATGTTTAAATTACCACACAGTTGTGCTCATTTCACATGGTAGTAAGGTTATGCTCAAAATCCTTCAAGCTAGGCTTCAGCAGTATGTGAACCTAGAACTTCCAGATGAGCAAGGTGGACTTAGAAAAGAGAGAGGTACCAGAGATCAAATTGCCAACATCCATTGGATCATAGAAAAAACAAAAAAGTTCCAAAACAATAAAATCTGCTTCATTGAAAACACATTGAATACACTGTGACTGTGTGGATCACAACAAGCTGTGGAAAATTCTTAGAGAGACAGGAATACCAGACTATCTTACCTATCTCCTGAGAAGCCTGTATGCAGGTCAAGAAGCAACAGTCAGAACCAGACATGGAACAATGTACTGTTTCAAAACTGGGAAAAGAGTACATCAAGCCTGTATATTGTCACCTTGCTTATTTAACTTCTACGCAGAGTGTACCATGTGAAATGTTGGGCTGTATGACTCACAAGCCTGGAATCAAGACCGCCAGGAGAAATATCAACAACTTCAAATATGCAGACGAGACCGCTCTAATGGCAGAAGTTGAAGAGGAACTAAAGAACCTCTTCATGAGGGTGAAAGAGGAAAGTGAAAAAGCTGGCTTGAAACTCAACATTCAAAAAACCAAGATCATGGCATCCGGCCCCATCACGTCATGGCAAATAGAAGGGGGAGAAGTGGAAGCAGTGACATATTTTATTTTCTCAGCCTCCAAAATCACTGCAGACGGTGACTACAGTTACAAAATTAAAAGACATTTGCTCTTTGGAAGGAAAGCTATGACCAACCTAGACAATGTATTAAAAAGCAGAGATAGCACTTTGCTGACAAAGGTCTGTATGGTCAAAGCTATGGTTTTTCCAATAGTCACATATGGATATGAGAGCTGGACCATAAAGAAGATTGAGTGCTGAAGAATTGATGCCTTCAAATTGTGGTATTGGAGAAGCCTTGAGAGTCCCTTGGGTTGCAAGGAGATCAAACCAGTCAGTCCTAAAGGAAATCAACCCTGAATGTTCATTGGAAGGACTGATGCTGAAACTGGAGCTCCAATACTTTGGCCACCTGATGTGAAGAACCGATTTACTGGAAAGACCCTGATTCTGGGAAAGATTGAGGGCAGGAGGAGAAGGGGATGACAGAGGATGAGATGGTTGGATGGCATCACTGACTCAACAGACATGGGTCTGAGCAAACTCCAGGAGATAGTGAAGGACAAGGAAGCCTGGTGTGCTGGAGTTCATGGGGTCTCAAAGAGTTGAACATGACTTAATGACTGAACAACTGCAGGCCTTAAGAATTTTTGGTGTCAGTGCCAATAAAGGGGAATAACTTGATTTGGAACTCCATGGAAAAACCCTTGTCTTGGGCTCCAAAATCACTATGGACAATGAATGCAGCCATGAAAATAAAAGATGCTTGCTTGCTCCTTGCAAGGAAAGCTATGTCCAACATAGACAACATATTTAAAAGCAGAAACATCATTTTGCTGACAAAAGTCCATATAGTCAAAGCTATGGTTTGCTTTGACTTTTCCTGTAGTCATGTATGGATGTGAGAGTTGGACTATAAAGAAGGCTGAGCACTGAAGAATTTATGCTTGCAAATTGTGGTGCTGGAGAAGACTCTTGAGAGTAACTTGGACAGCAAGGAGATCAAATCAGTCAATCCTGAAGGAAATCAACCTTGAGTATTCATTGGAAAGATTGATGCTGCAGCTCTAATCCTTTGGCCATGTGATGCAAAGAGCTGACTCACTGGAAAAGACCCTGATGCTGGGAAAGACTGAGTGCAGGAAGAAAAGGGGGCAACAAAGGATGAGATGGTTGGATGGCATCATCAACTCTCTGGACATGAGTTTGAGCAAGCTCCTGGAGATAGTGAAGGACAGGGAAGCCTGGCATGCTGCAGTTCATGAGGTTGCAGAGTCGGACACGATTTAGTGACTTGAACAATGACACTGTCAAACAATAGTGATCTCCATGGAAAATAATTGATGAAAGCCAACATCACAGCTACCAAAGCCTGCAGTATTGGTTGGGGCAAGCAATAGACCAGCAAAAATATTTTAATGAATCCCTGAGATTTGGAAAACTGTACACCCTCTCCAGAGAGATCAAAGAGAACCTTGTTATCTATGTATCCTTGGCTGACTGTGAGATCCTGGCAAGCAGAAAGTAAAACTCAGGAAGACTTTTGAACTACCTGAACTTGAGTGAATATCTCAACTCATACACAGATCACCTCAGCAAATGGTAGAAGCCTCATTGCTTAAGATGTTTCAACAAAACTGACCAGTCAGGCTCACCATAGGGTGTGCTGATACAGGGATGACACTGAAGAAGCCAGGCTGAAAGACAGAATAAGAATGAAACAACAACAACAGAATGGAGCAGAGACCTCAGTGCTCATAACTGCACGACACACGGGCTGGAGAGTCGGTGCGGGCAAGGCATAAGCATGTCAACAAACAAAAACCCTAGCAACTGCAGGCTTCCCTTGTGGCTCGGCAGTAAAGAATTTGCCTGCAATGCAGGAGATGCGAGTTTGATCCCTGGGTCGAGAAGATTCCCTGAAGAAGGAAATGGCAACCTGGTCCAGTATTCATGCCTGGGAAATCCCATGGACGGAGGAACCTGGCGGGCTACAGCCCGTGGTGTTGCGAAGAGTCAGACGTGATCGGGCAACTGAGCAGCACAGCAACTGTAATTGCCTCGGCTGGGGGAAGAATAGGAACCCAGAGTTCCTGCATCATATAAAATAGTCAGTGATTAACCAAAAATTGTGAGAGATGCAAAGAAGCAAGGAGTGTAACCCTGAAACAGAAATAAAGAATAATAATAGAAATGATCCCTGAAAGGGTCCTCAGTAGGCCAAGACTTAAGGACAGCTTTTATAAATCTGTTCTAAGAACTAAAAAAAACAAAAACAAAAACAAAAAACTTCCAGAAAAACAGTAAATGAATGAAGGTAAAGTATGATGATAATAACTCATCAATGGAGACTATCAATAAAGAGATATGAATTATAAAGTAAACCAAGTAGAAATTCTGGAGTTGAAAGCACAACTTAGATGAAAAACTGGGCAGGAGTGGGGGAGGCTAAACAGCAGATTTGAGAGGCAGAAGAAAGAAAGAATCAAGGAACTTGGAAATAGGTCCATAAAGATGATTCATTCTAAAGAACATAAAGGAATGAAGAAATCTGAACAAAGCCTCTGAGGCTTACTGGATACCATTAAAAGTGACAACCTATGAATAATTAAAGTCCCCAGAAAGAGATAAGAGGAAAGAAAAAAAAATTTTGAAGAAGGAATTTAGCATTAACCTGAAGCACTCTGTTTTCAATTAAGATGCTTATTATAATCCCCAGTTATACTGCTAAGAAAGTAACTTTTCAAATAGGAAAAAGAGACTAACAAAGAATGTCACACTAAAACATACCTATTAATAAAACAATGCAGTAAAGGAGGAAGAGAACAATAAAATGAGAAAAGATATGAGACAGAAAATTTAACAGCAAATGGCAGATTTAAAAATCACACCATATCAGTAATTATGTTAACTGTAAGTGAATTAAACACTCGATAAAGAAGCAGAGATCGCAAGCTACCTATTAATAAAATAGAAACCAAGTATATGTTGCCTACGATATATATGTGTGTTATATATTGAGAGACACAAAGAGACTCAAAGGATGAAAAAGACGACATGTAAACATTAAACATAAGAAAGCTGGAGTGGCTATACTAAATATCAGACAAAATAGACCTCAAATTATATTCCTGGAGACATTTAGGGACATTTATTAGGTCAGGAAGCAACAGTTAGAACTGGACATGGAACAACAGACTGGTTCCAAATAGGAAAAGGAGTACGTCAAGGCTGTATGTTGTCACCCTGCTTATTTAACTTATATGCAGAGAACATCATGAGAAATGCTGGGCTGGAAGAAGCACAAGCTGGAATCAAAATTGCTGGGAGAAATACCAATAACCTCAGATATGCAAATGACACCACTCTTACGGCAGAAAGTGAAGAGGAACTAAAAAGCCTCTTGTTGAAAGTGGAAGAGGAGAGTGAAAAAGTTGGCTTAAAGCTCAACATTCAGAAATCTAAGATCATGGCATCTGGTCACATCACTTCATGGGAAATAGATGGGGAAACAGTGGAAACAGTGTCACACTTTATCTTTGGGGGCTCCAAAATCACTGCACATGGTGATTGCAGCCATGAAATTAAGACACTCACTCCTTGGAAGGAAAGTTATGACCAACCTAGACAGCATATTAAAAAGCAGAGACATTACTTTGCCAACAAAGGTCTGTCTAGTCAAGTTTTTCCAGTGGTCATGTATGGATGTGAGAGTTGGACTATAAAGAAAGCTGAGCGCCGAAGAATTGATGCTTTTGAACTGTGGTGTTGGAGAAGACTCTTGAGAGTCCCTTGGACTGCAAGGAGATCCAACCAGTCCATCCTAAAGGAGATCAGTCCTGGGTGTTCATTGGAAGGACTGATGTTGAAGCTGAAACTCCAATACTTTGGCCACCTCATGCAAAGAGTTGACTCATTGGAAAAGACCCTGATGCTGGGAGGGATTGGGGGCAGGAGGAGAAGGGGACGACAGAGGATGAGATGGCTGGATGGCATCACCGACTCGATGTGCATGAGTTTGAGTAAACTCCGGGAGTTGGTGATGGACAGGGAGGCCTGGCATGCTGCGATTCATGGGGTTGCAAAGAGTTGGACACGACTGAGCGACTGAACTGAACTGATTATGATAAAAGGGTCAATTCATCAAGAAGAAACAAAAAATATAAGAAAAAACTGAAAACTATAAAGAAATAAAAATTATATGTGACTACAACAGAGTCCCAAAAATATAAAACAAAAAATGACAGAAATGATGAGAGAAATAGACAATTCAACAATAATAGACAATTCAGGGACTTCCCTGGTAATCCAGTGGCTAAGACTCGACACTCTCAATGTAGACAGTCCCAATCCAGGGTTTAATCCCTGGTTGGGGAACTAGATCCCACATGCCACAACTAAAAGTTGACAGCTACAGCTAAAGAGTTCACGTGCTACAACCAAGACCTGGCACCATTGAATAAATAAAGATAAAAAAATGATATACAATTCACCAGTAAAATAGTAGTACAGTTCAAACTGTGTTTATCAAGATTTTTATATCTTTTGATTTTTTATCTTGTTTTATCAAAGTGGAGTGCTGAATTATTACACAACTACTATTCTTGAGTGAGGTGGTAGAACACGGGCTATGTGGAACTTTGCTTAATGACCTCATCTTGTCTGGTATCAGGGACCCAATGGGAAGCTGGTACCCTAACCTGGTAATAGGGTCCACAGGGGAGGTGATCTTATACCCAACTCAGAGGCAACAAGACTGTGTGTGTTGGTTCCCCCAATAACACTGGGAGGATGTCAGTGGGACAAAAGGGAAGCTAAACTTCTGCTCACTTGTCTAAAATGAAATCGTGTAAGGCACTTCCCTACATCTTTGGAGTGGGATTGCTGGGGGACACAGTAGGAAGCTGAATCGACAAGCTCATCCAGCCCTCATGCTACACCTCAACAGGGGAACTGTCTACTAAAACAAACAAGAAATAAACAACAGCAAAAGGTCACCATCACCATGACAAAAACCAGAGCCAAATATTAAATTGGATCCAGAGTCTTGTAATTGCTAAAACTTCCAGGGTATAATTGAAAAATCACGTCTCATGACAAGAATCAGGATAGTCACAATATAAATGAAAAAATCAAAAGAGATGCCAAAACTAAAGTAAATAAAACATTGGAATTATTTGACAAGGACTTTAAGAAATCATCCTAAAAATGCTTTTAAAAGCAACTACAAATTTTCTTGACACAAATGAAAAAAATAGAAAATCTCAGCAAAGAATCAGCAGTTCCCATTAAAAAATGGAAATTATAGAACTGAAAAATACAGTAACTGAAAATCAACTGACTCAATAGACTCAATTGTAGAGGATAGAATTAATGAACTTAGGGCTAGTCAACAGAATTGATTCAAGCTGAACAGAAAATAGACTGAAAATAAAAAGTGAACAGCCTCAGTGACCTATTTGACTACAGGAAAACAGCTAACATTTGCAACACTGGAATTCCAAACAAGAGGAGTGAGTGAAATAAAAACTGTATTCAAAGAAATAATGGCCAAAGACTCCCAAATTTAGTGAAAGGTAATCTTCTGGATTCAAGAAACAAAATGAATACAAAGTATAAACCCAAACATACGCCCCCAAATCTGTATCACGACATATTATAAATATCTGAAAACTAAATACAAAATTTTTTTGAAAGAAAGGTATTTTCAGAGGGTACACTAATTTGAACAGCAGTGGATTTCTCATCAGAAAACATGAAGACCAGCAAGAAGTAGCGTAATATTTTTCAAAAATTAAAGATTTGTCAACTGTGAATTCTATAACCAGCAAAATAAACTTTAGGAATGAAGGGGAAATAGGCATTGTGAGAAGAAGGGAAACAGAATTTGTTGCTAGCAAGCCTACCCTTAAAGAACAAAGCAAAGTACTATCTAATGTGGTGCTCAGTGGATGAGAAGGAAAAACTTAAAGACAACTGTATTTTTGAAATGGTGAGGATGAAAGAAACTAAATGGAAGTAAGGTTTCAACATTTCACTCAATGAAGTAAAGCACTGATATCAGTAAATTATGATAAATCACATATTTATACTCAGTACCTATAACAATTACTAAGAAAACCATATAAAACTTCTTACTCTAAAACACTACAGACATCAAAAGGATAAGAAGGGACTGTGTCAAATATTCTACATACATAAGTTTGGCAACTTAGATGAAATGGGCCAATTCCTCAAAAAGCATGAACTACAACTCACCCAATATGAAATAGGTCATTTTTATAGCTCTATGACTATTAAGAGATTAAATTTGTAATTCAAAAATTCCCAAGAAGGAGTCTCCAGACCAAATGGTTTTACTGGAGATTTCTCCCAAACTTTTAGAGGAGATGGAATGTTATGTCCATGAACCAAGGTAAATTGGACACGGTCAAACAGAAGATGACAAGAGTGAACATTGACATTTCAGTAATCAGTGAACTAAAATGGACAGAAATGGTTGAACTTAATTCAAAATTCAAATGACCATTATATCTACTAATGTGGGCAAGAATCCCTTAGAAGAAATGGAGTAGCCCTCACAGTCAAAAGAAGAGTCTGAAATGCAGTGCTGTGCTGTGCTTAGTCGCTCAGTCATGTCCAACTCTTTGCAGCCCCATGGACTATAGCAGGCCAGGTTCTTCTGTCCATGAGGATTCTCCAGGCAAGAATACTGGAGTGGGTAGCCCATCCCTTCTCCAGGGGATCTTTCCAACCCAGGAATCGAACCGGGGTCTCCTGCATTGCAGGCAAATTCTTTACCAGTTGAGTTACCAGGGAAGCCCCCAAAATGCAGTACTTTGGTATGATCTTAAAAATGACAGAATGATCTCAGTTCATTTTCAGACAGACCATTCAATATCACAGTAATCCAAGTCTATGCCCCACCACTAATGCTGAAGAAGCTGAAATCAAACAGCTCTATGAACATCTACAACATCTTCTAGAACTAACACCAAAAAACCTAACACTGGACAACGTCCTTTTCCTCATAGGGGTTTGGAACGCAAAAGGAGGAAGTCGAGATACCTAGAGTTAACAGGCAAGTTTGACCTTGAAGCACAAAATGAAGCAGGGCAAAGGCTAACAGAACTCAGCAAAGAGAACACACTGGCCATAGCAAACACCCTCTTCCAACAACAAAAGAGACGACTCTACACATGGACATCACCACATGGTCAATGCTGAAATCAGATTGATTATATTCTTTGTAGCCAAAGATGGAGAAACTCTATACAGTCAGCAAAAATAAGACATAGAGCTGACTATGGCTCAGATTATGAACTCCTTATTGCCAAATTCAGACTTAAATAGAAGAAATTAGGGAAAATCACTATGCCATTCAGGCATGACCTAAATCAAATCCCTTATGATTATAAAGTGGAAATAGATTCAAGAGATTAGATCTGATAGCGTGCCTGAAGAACTCCAGACAGAGGTTCTTAACATTGTGCAGGAGGTGGTGACCAAAAACATCCCAAAGAAAAAGAAATGCAAGAAGGCAAAATGGTTGTCTGAGCAGGCCTTACAAATACCTGAGAAAGGAAGAGAAGAGAAAGGCAAAGGAGAAAGGGAAAGATACCCAACTGAATGCAGAGTTCTGAGAACAGCAAGGAGAGATAAGAAACCTTCTTAAGTGAACAATGCAAAGCAATAGAGGAAAACAATAGGATGGGAAGGACTAGAAGGCTTTTCAAGAAAATTGGAGATACCAAGGGAACATTTCATGAGAAAATGGGCACAGTAAAGGATAGAAATGGCAAGGACCTTACAGAAGAAGAAGAGATTAAGAAAAGGTAAAAGAAAACACAGCAGAACTGTGCAAAAAAGGTATTAATGATCCTGATAACCACAATGATGTGGTTACTCACCTAGAGTCAGACATCCTGGATTATGAAGGCAAGTGGTCTTAGGAAGCATCACTACAAACAAAGCTAGTGGAGGTGATGGAATTCCAGTTGAGATAGTTCAAATCCTAAAAGATGATGCTGTGAAAGTGCTGCCCTCGGTAGGCAGGCAAATTTGGAAAACTCATCAATGGCCATAGGACTGGAAAAGGTTAGTTTTCATTCTAATCCCAAAGAAAGGCAATACCAAAGAATGTTCAGGGTTGCACTCATTTCACACAGTAGCAAGGTAACACTCAAAATCATTCAAGCTAGGCTTCAACAGGTCGTAAACCAAGAACTCCTGATGTACAAGCTAGATTTGGAAAAGGCAGAAGAACCAGGATCAAATCACCAACATCCACTGGATCATAGAAAACAGCAAGAGAATTCTGGAAAAAATTTACTTGTGCTTCACTGAGTATGCTGAAGCCTTTGAATGTGTGGATCACAATGAACTGTGGACAATTCTTAAAGAGAAGGGAATACCAGACCACTTTACTTGCCTCCTGAGAAACCTGTATGCGGGTCAAGAAGCAGCAGTTAAAACCAGATTTGGAACAACAGACTGGTTCAAAATTGTGAAAAGAGTATGTCAAGTCTGTTTATTGTCACTGTGCTTATTTAAATTCTGTGAAGAGTACATCATGCGAAATGCTGGGATGGAAGAATCACAAGCTGGAATCGAGATTGCCAGGAGAAATACCAACAGCCCATATGCAGATGATACCACCCTAATGGCAGAAAGCAAAGAGGAACTAAAGAGCTTCTTGATAAATGTGAAAGAGGAAAGTGAAGAACCTCGCTTAAAACCTGACAGTCAAAAAACTAAAGATCATGGCATCCAGTCCCATCACTTCATGGCAAATAGATGGAAACAATGGAAACAGTGAGAGACTTTATTTTCTTGGGCTCCAAAATCACTGTGGATGGTGATGGCAGCCATGAAATTAAAAGACATTTGCTTCTTGGAAGAAAAGCTAGACAGCATATTAAAAGTCAGAGACATCACTTTGCTGACAAACATTCATATAATCAAAGCTATGGTTTTCCCAGTAGATATGTATGGATGTGAGAGCTGGACCAAAAAGAAGGCTGAGCACTGACGAACTGATGCTTTCAAACTGTGGTGTTAGAGAAGACTCTTGGGAGTCTCTTGGACAGCAAGGAGATAAAACCAGTCAGTCGTAAAGGAAATGAACCCTGAATATTCATTTGAAGGACTGATGCTAAAACTCCAATAATTTGTCCACCTGATGCAAACAGCACACTCATTAGAAAAGACCCTGATGCTGGGAATGATTGAGGGCAGGAAAAGAGGGGGGCCACAGAGGATGAAAGTTGGATAGTATCACGGATTCAATGCTGTTTGACATGAGTTTGAACAAGCTCCAGGAAATAGTGAAGGATAGGGAAGACTGGCGTGCTGCAGTCCATGGTGTTGCAAAGAGTCAGACAGGATTTAGTGACTGAACAACAAACAATAAAGATGATACAATCTCTTCCAAAAAAAAAAAAAACCCAGAAGAGGAAGGACTTACTTTCCAATCCATTTAAGGAAGGTAGAATTCCCCCGATAACAAAGAGTGAAAAAAGAGAACGCTACACACGAATATCCCTCATTAATACATATGTGAAATATTAATAGTCTATCATGCTTCTTGATTTAAAAGTATACTACAAAGCCAAAGTAATTAAAACAGTTTGGCACTGGAATAAAAACATACATATAGATCTATGGGAAGAATAGAGAGCCCAGAAATAAAGCCACATTTATATAGTCAATTAATTTATGACAGAGGGGCCAAAAATATACCATATGGAAAGGACAGTCTCTTCATTGAATGGTACTGGGAACACCAGATGACCACATGCAAAAGAATAAAACTTGACCACCATCTAACACCATACACAGAAATTAACTCAAAATGCATTAAAGACCTGAATGAAAACCTGAAATCATAAAACTGCTAGAAGAAAACATGTAAAAAGCTTCTGCATACCAAAGGACATCATTAACACAATGAAAAGGCAACCTGCTGAATGAGATAAAATATTTGCCAATTATATATCTGATAAGAGGGTAATATCCAAAACACATAAGGAATTCATACAACTTGATAACAACAATAAACATCAATCATATTTATAATGGAGAAGAGAATTCCCTGGCAGTCCAGTGGTTAGGACTCCGTGTTTCCATTGCTGATTATATGGGTTCAGTCACTGGTTGAGGAACTAAGATCCCAGAAGCCAGGCATTACAGCCAGGAATAAACAAACAAAAAAATGGGTAGAAGATATGAATAGACATTTTCCCAGAGAAGACTAACAGATGGCCATAAGTACATGAAAAGATGCTCCACATCATTGATCATGAAGGACAGGCAAGTCAAAACCACAGTAAGACATCACCTCATACCTGTCAGAACAGCTGTTATCAAAAAGAGAAATGATAGCAAGTGTTGTGAAGATGTGGACACAAGGCAACTTCTGTGCATTGTTGTTGGTATTATAAATTGGTGCAACAACTATGCCAAATGGAATGGAGTTTCCTCGAAAAAATTAAAGACAACTATCATATGATCCAGAAATTCCACTTCTGAGTATTTATCCAAAGAAAATGAAAACACCAACTCAGAAAGATTTGTGCACGCCGAGGTTCACTGCAGGTTTATTTACAATAGCCAAGAAAACAACATATATCCATCAATGAATCAATGGATAAAGAAGTTGTATTATATATGTACAATGAATTATTCATCATAAAAAGCAATGAAATCTTGTCATTTGCAACAACATGGATGAAGGGCATTATACTAAGTGAAATAAGTCAGAGAAAGACAAATATGTTTTGTACGATCTTTCTTACATGTGAAATCAAGCACAAAATGAAACAACAAAGGTGAAGCTCACAGATACAGATTGGTGGTTTTGAGAGAAGGGTTGCGGAAGTGTGAGAAATGAATGAAGGGGAGGTCAAAAAGTTAAAAACATAACAAATTTAAATTTAAAAATAATATATAAAAGCAAAGGCAATCGTCCAGGAGACACATCCAACTAATAGGAATTCTAGAAAGAGATGGCAGAGAAGATAAAAAGGAGGAAATTAATAAATAAAATGCTGACATCTCAGAGTAGAGGGATGTGAGAGTCTTCAGATTAAAAGGACTCACTAACCAAGTGTCTAGCAAAACAGATAAGGGATAAAATGACCAGTTTCTCAGCTTATTGTTGTGACATTTCAAAATGCTAAGTATAAATTAAAAAAAAAAATAAGCTTCCAGAGGTGAGGAAGCAAGTCATCAACAGAGGAATGAGAAGAGCATTATCAATTGCCCAAGTAATATAAGAATAAATGAAATATTAGAAAATGCAATTCAGCAATGTATGAAAAGAATTATACACCATGACCAGTGGGATTTATTCTAGGAATGCAAAAGGTGGTTCAGTATTCAAAATCATTCAATTTAATGCACCATACTAATAAATAATAATTACATGATAACATCAATTGATGCACACAATTAATCTGACAAAATCCAATGTCTTTTCATGAGAAAAAGTCAGAAACAATTGAAATGAAAGGGCACCTTCTTGTTTTGATAAATACCATCTACTAAAAGAAATTACATCTAACATTATACTGAATGGTGAAAGACTGAATGATTTCCCCTTAAGATTATGAAGAAGGCAATGATCACTCATTATTCTTACTCATACTACTGGAAGTAATAGCCACTTCAATAGCATAGGAGCAATCAATAAAAAGCATACATATAGGAAAAGAAAGGATAAAACTGTCACTACTTGATGATGATATCATAGGAAAAATGCTAAAGGAGAAAATCTCAAGGAGAAAAATTTCAAGGAGAAAATCTTGAAGATGTAGGAGAAAGAAGGGAAACCCAAGAAAACTAACAGGTGATTTTTCATCAGAAATAATAGAACCTGAAAGCAGTGGGCTAACATACAGTGTTTAAAGACAAAAAAATGAACAATCTTATAGCTAGAAAGACTTTCTTTTGAAAAGAAGGCAAAATAAAGACATTCCCAGATAGACAAAAATGGATAATTCCTTGTTAGCATATCTACTTTATAAGAACTACTGAAGAAATGTTCTCAGTAACCATGGATGGTTGAATTCAAGCATACAAGGAAACAAAAAGCATCCTTAAATGGCATCACAACTGCCACAAAAACAACTCGATGAACATGAGTCTGAGCAAGCTCTGAGAGTTGATGACAGACAGGGAAGCCTGGTGTGATGCAATCCATGGGGTCTCAAAGAGTTGGACATGACTGAGTGATTGAACTGAACTGAACTGAAAGGCTGTTATGTAATTGGGCTTCCTGGTGGCTCAGACGGTAAAAGAATCTGCCTGCAATACAGGGGCCCCAAGCGTGATCCCTGGGCCAGGAAGATCCCCTAGAGAAGGGAATGGTTATCCTCTGTGGAAGAAACGATAGATTTTATTTCCTTGGGCTCCAAAATCACTGCAGATGGTGACTGCAGCCACAAAATTAAAAGACGATTGCTCCTTGGAAGAAAAGCTATGACAAACCTAGTTGGCATATTAAAAAGTAGAGATACCATTTTGCCGACAAAGGTCCACATAGTCAAAGCTATGGTATTGCCAGTAGCCATGTATGGATGTGAGAGTTGGACCACAAGGAAGGGCTGAGGATCAAAGAATTGATGCTTTCAAATGGGGGTGCTGGAGAAGACGCTTGAGAGTCCCTTGGACAGCAAGGAGATCAAACCAGTCAATCCTGAAGGAAATCAGCCCTGAATTTTCATTTCAAGGTCTGATGCTGAAGCTCCAATACTTTGGCCACCTGATGTGAAGAGTCGATTCACTGGAAAAGACCCTGATGCTGGGAAAGATTGAAGGCAAGAGGAGAAAGGGGCAATAGAGGATAAGATGTTGGATAGCATCACTGACTCAATGGACAAGAGTTTGAGCGAACTCCGGGAGACGGTAAAGGACAGGGAAGTCTGGCATGCTGCAGTCCATAGGGTTGCAAAGAATTGGATGTGACTTAGTAACTGAAAAAACATTAACAAGTTTCCACTTTAGGAGGCTGGAAGAAAAAACTAAACCTAAAATAAGTAGAAGAAATGAAATACTAAGTATCAGAGCAGCAATGAATGAAATAGATAGAAAATGAAGTCAACAAAACCAAAAGTTGGTTATTCAAGAAGATGAACAAATTGACAAACCTTTAATTAGACTGATGGCAGAAGACTCAAATTTCTAAAATAGGAATAAAAGAACTTTACAGCTAACCATGATAGAAATAATAGTAAGGATTATGATAAATGCTGTGAACAATTTTGTGCCAATAAATTATACAACTTAGATAAAAGGGGCATATTCCTAGAAAATAAAAAATGATTAATTATAAGTAGAAATTTTGAATAGACCTGTAACAAATAAGGAGATTTAATTAGTAATCAAAACACTACACACAAAGAAAAAGCCAGCAGGACCAGATGGCTTCATTGGTAAACTATACCAAAAATTTAAAGAATTAATACCATTTTACGCACTCTTCCCTCCACCAAAAACAAACGTAGAAAAGCAGGAATCACTTCCCAAAACATTCTTAAGACCACTATAACCCTGCTACTAAAACCAGACAAAGATATAACATGAGGAAAAAACTACAGAACAACATCTCTTGTGAAAATAGATGCAAAATGCTAACAGAATACCAGAATAAAATACAGCAATATATAAAAAAGATTATATACACTATGACCAAGTGGGATTTAGTCCAGGAATGTAAGGTTGGATTAACAGTGGAAAATCTAAGGCATCATATCAATAAATACAAGACAAAATCTACATGATTATCAGTGGAAGGAAAAACCCAGAAAAAACATTTGGTAAAATTTAGCACATTTATCTGATGAAAAGAAGCATTCAATATGCTAGAAATAGAAAGGAACTTCCTCAGCCTCATAAAAGGCATCTATATAAGAACCGCAGCTAACTTCATACTTAATGGTGAAAGATAAAATGCTTTCTTTTTAAGATCAAGAATAAAACAAACATATATGCTCTAACCACTTCTATTCAATTTTGTATTGGAGGTTCCACCCATGATAATTAGGCAAGAAAAAGAAGTAAAAGGCATCTGGTTTAGAAAGAAAGAAGTAAAACTACCTCTATTCACAGATGACATGATTTTATACATAGAAAATGTCAAGGAATTCACTAAAAAAATTATTGTAACTAATAAATGAGTTTAACAAGGCTGCAAGATCAGTATCAACTGTATTTCTACATACTTTCAATAAAAAACTCAGAAAATGAAATTAAGAAAACATTACATCAAAAAATAAAACACAACAATGTGAATGTACTTAATGCCACAGACATTTGTACACTTAAAATGGTTAAAATGGTAAATTTTATTTTATATGTATTTTACTACAATAAAGAAAGAAAAATATTCAGGGATATATTTAAGAAGTGCAAAATACATACTCTGAAAACCACAAAAAATCACTGAAAGAAAATATCTAAAGAAAAGGCATCCTATCTTCATGGACTAGATGACAATATCATTAAGATGGCAGTACTCCCCAAGTGGATCTGCAAATTTAGCACAATCCTTACCAGAATCCCAGTTGGCTTTCTTGTAGAAATTGGAGTGGATTTTAAAATTCATATAGAAGTTCAGATGACCCAGAATAGTCCAAACAATCTTGAAAAAGAATGAAGTTGTTGAATGCATGCTTCCCAATTTCAAAACTTACTACAGAGTGCTCAAGACAGTGTACTGTTGGCATAGAGTAAGACATAGATGAATGGAAGAATATAAGAGTTTTAAAAAATAAAGTTTATATTTATGGTCAAATGATTTTTGACTAGGATGCCAAGATCATTCAATAGAGAAAGAATAGTCTTCTAAACATACAGTGTTGGAACAACATGAAAAAAATTAAGTTGGACCACTCACTCATACATATACAAAATTTAACTCAAATTGTATTAAAGCTCTAAATATAACAGCTAAAACTGTATAAATACCTTAGAAGAAAATCTTCATGACCTTGATTTGGCAGCGCTTTCTATGACATAACACTGAAAGCAGAGGCAATAAAAGGAAAAATAGGTACACTGGACTTAATCAAAATTAAAAGCTTTTGTGCTTCAAAAAACATGGAGAAAGTGAAAAAGAGAACTCGCCAATAGGAGAAATATTTGCAAATCATAAATCTGATAAAGGGCTTGTGGCCAGAATATATGTAGAATTCTTATAACACAAAAACAAAAACCAAAGATTCCAATTTTTAAAAAATGGATGAAGAACAGACGTTTCTGCAAATACAGATGCACAAATGGCAATAAGTACATGAAACAATGCTCACTATCAGTAGTCATAGCAAATGCTCATCAAAATCACAATGAAATTCCATTTAACATGTACTAAGGTGACTATAATAGTAAATTTTAAAAGATAATATCAAGTATTGGCAAGGATATGGAGAAGCTGTACAGTGTTCATACATTGCTGGTATGTAAAATGGAATGTAAAATGGCACATTCACTTTGGAAATCAGTTGGTTTCTAAAAAAACAATTTAAACATGGCGTTAATTTTACTTAGCATTCCTTTCCCATGTATTTACCCCAAGAGTAATGAAATCATATGTCTATCCCAAAAGATGCACACGAACATTCATAGCTGAATTATTTTTAATAGTCAAGAGGTGTAAGCAACCTAAATGCTTATTAACCGATGAATAGATAAATAAGATGTGGTATATCCATAAAGTGGACTATTACTCTGCTATATAAAAAGGAATGAAGTACTTTTACATACCATAACATGGATGAATTAAAAGCACTATGCTAAGTGAAGGAAGCAAGTCACAAAGGACCATATAATACACGATTTCATTTTTATGAAATGTCCAGAGGAGGCAAATCCATTGAGGTAGAAAGTAGACTAGTTGTTGCCCAGGGCATCATGGACTCAATGGACATGAGTCTGAGCAAACTCCGGGAGACAGCAACGGCCCGGGGAGCCGGCCTGCTGCATTTCATGGGGCTGCAAAGACTTGGGCACGACTTAGCAACTGAACACAGCAAAGGGCTTAAAAGGATAGAGTGAGGGTTTGGGAAGTGATACTTGAGGGTGATGAAACTGTTCAAAAACAGACTGTGCTGATGGTTGCACAACCCTGGGAATACACTAAAAACCACTGAATTGTCCACTTTAAAAAAGGATGAGCTGTATGGTACATGTTAATAAAGCTATCAGCAGAAAAACTTTCCGAAAAATGTTCAGGATTTAGAGTGAGGCACAGTGTTCTTAGACCTAACACAAAGGTACAATCCATAAAAGGGAAAAAATGGACTTCATAAAAATTAAAAGGAATCTGTTAAAAGGATGAAAAGCAAAGCTACAGTTTTGGCAGAATATTTGCAAACCACATATCTGATGTAGGACTAAAATACCATACCACCTTACCTGTCTCCTGAGAAACCTGAATTCAGATCAAGAAGCAAGAATTACAACTAGTCATGAAACAACAGACTGGTTCAAAATTGGGAGAGGAGTATGAAAGGCTGTATATTTTCACTCTGCTTATTTAACTTATATGCAAAGTACATCATGCAAAATGCCAGGCTGGATGAATCACAAGCTGGAATCAAGATTGCCAGGAGAAATATCAGTAACCTCAGATATGCAGATGAGACCATCCTAATGGCAGAAAGTGAAGAAGAACTAAAGAGCCTCTTGAGGATGAAAGAGGAAAGTGAAAAACCTGGCTTGAAACTCAACATTCAAAAAACTAACATCAAAGCACTTGGTCCTATCACTTCATGGCAAACAAAAAGGGAAAAAGTGGAAACAGTGACAGATTTTTATTTTCTTGGGGTCTAAAATCACTGTAGATGGTGACTATAGCCATAAAATTAAAAGACACTTGCTTCTTGCTCCTTGGAAGGAAAGCTATGACAAACCTAGGCAAAATGTTAAAAAGCAGAGATATCACTTTGCTGACAGAGTGATCTCAGGTCGTTTCCAAGGCAAACCATTCAACATCACAGTAATCCAAGTCTATGCTCCAACCACTAATGCCAAAGAAGCTGAAGTCAAACAATTCTATGAAAACCTTCTAGAACTAATACCCAGTGCAAAAGTTGGAAGTCAGGAGATACCTGGAGTAACAGACAAGTTTGGCCTTGCAGTACAAAATGAAGCAAGGCCAAGGCTAACAGTTTTGCCAAGAGAACGCACTGGTCATAGCAAACACCCTCTTCCAACAACATAAGAGATGGCTCTACACATGGACATCACCAGGTGGTCAATACCAATTTCAATACTGATTATACTCTTTGTAGCCAAAGATGGAGAAGCCAAAGATACAGTCAGCAAAAACAAGACCAGGAGCTGACTGTGGCCCAGATAATGAGCTCCTTACTGAAAAATTCAGATTTAAATTGAAGAAAGTAGGGAAAACCACTAGGCCATTCAGATATGACCTAAAGAAAATTCTTTATGATTATACAGTGGAAATGACAAATAGATTCAAGGGGTTAGATCTGGTAGACAGAGTGCCTGAAGAACTATGGATGGAGGTTCGTGACACCATACAGGAGGCAGTGACCAAAACCATCCCAAAGAAAAAGAAATTCAGGAAGGAAAAATGGCTGTCTGAGGAGGCTTTACAGTAGCTGAGAAAAGAAGAGAAGTGAAAGGCAAAGGAGAAAGGGAAAGATATACCCATTTGAATGCAGAGTTCCAGAGAAAAGAAGGAGAGTTAAGAAATTCATCTTAAGTGAACAATGCAAAGCAATAGAGGAAAACAATAGAATGGGAAAGACTAGAGATCTTTGCAAGAAATCATACACACCAAAGGAACATTTAATGTGAAGATGGGCATGATAAAGGACAGAAATGGTAAGGACCTAACAGAAGCAGAAGAGATTAAGAAAAGGTGGCAAGAATATACAGAAAACTATACAAAAAAGATCTTCATGACCCAGATAAATCACAATGGTGTGATCACTCATCTAGAGCCAGACATCCTGGAATGCACAGTCAAGTGGACCTTAGGAAGCATCACTATGAACAAAGCTAGTGGAGGTGATGGAATTCCAGCTTAGCTATTTGAAATCCTAAAAGATGATGCTGTTAAAGTGCTGCCTGCAATATGCCAGCAAATTTGGAAAACTCAGCAATGGTCATAGGACTGGAAAAGATTAGTTTTTGCTCCAGTCCCAAAGAAAGGCAATGCCAAAGAATCTTTAAACTACCATACAATGGTACTCATTTCACATGCTAGCAAGGTAACACTCAAAATCCTTCAAGCTAGTCTTCAACAGTACATGAACCAAGAACTTCCATGTGTACAAGCTAGATTTGGAAAAGGCAGAGGACAGAGGTCAAATTGCCAATATCCATTGGATCATAGAAAAAGCAAGGGAATTCTAGAAAAATATCTACTTCTGTTTCGTTGACTATGCTAAAGCCTTTGTGTGTATCACAACAAACTATGGAAAATTCTTAAAGAGATGGGAATACCAGATCACCTTACTTGCTTCCTGAGAAACCTGTATGCAAGTCAAGAAGCAACAGTTAGAACTAGACATGGAACAATGGACTGGTTCAGAATTGTGAAAGGACTACGTCAAGGGTGTATATTGTCACGCTGCTTATTTAACTTGCATACAGTGTATATCTTGCAGAATGCTGGGCTCAATGACTCACAAGCTGGCGTCAAGATTGCCAGGAGAAATATCAACAACCAATATGTAGATGATACTACTCTAATGGTAGAAAGTAAAGAAGAACTAAAGACCCTTTTGATGAAGTAAAAGAGGAAAGTACAAAACCTGGCTTAAAACTCAACATTCAAAAAACATGACTGATTCATGCCAATGTATGGCAAAAACCACTACAATATTGTAATTAGCCACCAATTAAAATAAATAAATTAATTTAAAAAGACTAAGATCATGACATCCAAGTCCTATCACTTCATGGCAAATAGATGGGGAAAAATAGAAACAGTGGCAGATTTTATTTTCTTAGGCTCCAAAATCACTGTGGATGGTGACTGCAGCCACGAAATTAAAGGACACTTGCTCCTTGGAAGGAAAGCCATGAAAATTTAACATATTAAAAAGCAGAGACATCACTTTGCCAACAAAGGCCCGCGTAAAATCAAAGCTATGGTTTTTCTGGTATTCATGTACAGATGTGCGAGTAGGACCATAATGAAGGCTGAGCACCAAAGAATTGATGCTTTCAAAATGTGGTGCTGGAGAAGACTCTTGAAAGTCCCTTGGACAACAAGGAGAAAAACCAGTCAATCCTAAAGGAAATTAACCCTGAATATTCATTGAAAGGACTGATGCTGAAGCTGTTATACTTTGGCCACCTGATGTGAAGAGCTGACTCATTAGAAAAGACCCTGATGCTGGGGAGATTGAGGGCAGGAGAAGGGGATGACAGGATGAGATGGTTAGATGGCATCGCTGACTCAATGCACATGAATCTGAGCAAACTCCTGGGGATAGTGGAGGACAGAGGAGCCTGACCTGTGGCAGTCCATGGGGTCACAAAGATTAGGACAGAATTTAGTGATTAAACAACAACAAATCTAGAATATATGAAGACTTCTCTGGACTCTATGGTTAAAAGATAATGCAACTGTAAAATGAACAAATGATAAGAACAAACATTTCACTAAATAGTGTATAAAATGGAAAATAAGTATATAGAACAACTTCTAGTATTACTAGCCACTGGGAAAATGCAAATTAAAACCATGAGGAGACAGAGCCACACACCT
The DNA here is from genome assembly GCF_023699985.2 of Odocoileus virginianus. Lineage (NCBI taxonomy): Eukaryota > Metazoa > Chordata > Mammalia > Artiodactyla > Cervidae > Odocoileus > Odocoileus virginianus. The sequence continues at coordinate 42,708,200 of NC_069701.1, forward strand.
TTGAGAATATGTCAAATGAAAAATAGTGTCAATACCAGATGCTGGTTAGGACACAGAGAAACTGTATTGCTCATATGTTGCTGGAGGGAACATAAAGTGGTACAGCTGGAAAAAGTGTTCCATTGGTAAAAGTGTTGTAGTTTGTCAAACAAAACAAAAAATCCTCAAAACTGAACATGGAGCCACCACAGAACTCAGCAGTTATACTCTTGGGCCTTTGTCCTGGAGAAATGAAACCTTAAATCCACACAAGAACCTGCACATGGGTTTTCATACCAGCTTTATCTGTGTATCAGTCTCCTACTGCCATTGTGATAAATGACCGCAAACAGTGGCTTAAAGCTACATGACTTTATTCTTTTACAGTTCTTGAGGCCAGAAGTCTGAAATTAATCTTATGGGACTACAAAGTTCCTGGCAGGGCTGATTCCTGTGGAGCTGCTCAGGGGGCATCTGTTTCCTTGCCTTTTCTGCTGGGAGCCAAGTGCGTTTCTGAGCTCATAACCCCTTCCCCACATCACCCTGCACCTTCTCCCCTGCCTCCAGGGTCACGTCCCTTTCTGCGTCCTTATGTGGAAGGACACTGTGGTGACACCAGGCCCATCTGGATATGCCAGGAGCACCTCTCCATCACAAGATACTAAATTTAAGCACATCTGCAGAGCCTCCTTTTCCAGATAAGATGATAGTGACAGGGTCTAGAAATTAGAATTCAGACTCTTTGGAGGCTGTTATTCATCCCACCACAATCTGTCATAGCCTCAAACTGCAAACGACCCACGTGTCCCTCAATGGGCGACTGGTTAAACAACTGTGGTCCATCAAAACCATGGGATTCTACTAAGCAATTTTAAAACGACATATTGATACATGAAACAACTTGAATCTTGATAACTATGTTATAGTAAAAGAAAGTAAAAGTGTTAGTTGCTCAGAAATGTCCCCAACTCTTTGTGACTCCACATGGACTGTAGCCCGCCAGGGTCCTCTGTCCATGGGATTCTCCAAGCAAGAATACTTGAGTGGGTTGCCCTTCCCTTCTCCAGGGGATCTTCCTGACCCAGGTATCAAACCTGGATCTCCCACCTTGCAGGCAGATTCTTTACCATCTGAACCACCAAGCCAATCCCAAATGTCACATGCTGTGTGATTCCACTTACATGACATCCTTGAAATTACGAAACTGTAAACCTGGAGAATGGATTAGTGGTTTTCATGAATTCTGGAGGGTTGGGAGTAAGAGGGAGGTGGCTGTGCCTATAAAGGGGCCGCCCCTGGGATCCTGTGCAGATGGAAGCGCTCTGCATCTTGACCATCTCTTGTCACTGTGCACTGTTGATGTGCTGTTAGTGATGATGAACTACACAGCTGACCCTTGAACTATGGAGGGGTTAAGGACTTGGACCCGCTGGGCAGTCAAAAATCCACTTATAACTTTGGAGTTGGGTTTCTCCATATACATAGTTCTGTATCCATGGATTAATGAACCATGGATCATGTAGTACAGTAGCACGTATTTATTGAAAAAAATCCACATGTAAGTAGACCTGTGCAGTTCAAACCTGTGTTGTTCAAGGGTCAACTGTTTTAGAAGATATTACCACTGGAGGAAACAGTGTACAGGATGCGTGTGATCACTGTGTATTATTTCTGTGATTGCATGTGAATGTTTAAAAAACTGGATTTTTTAAAAACTTTTTTAATGGGCAAAATATCTGAAAACATCTCCTCAAAGATATATAACTGGCCAGGAAACACATGAAAAGATTCTCAGCATCATCAGTCATGGAAAGAAAAGTGAAAGTGAAGTCGCTCAGTCGTGTCCGACTCTTTGCGACCCCATGGGCTGTAGCCTACCAGGCTCCTCCCTCCATGGGATTCTCCAGGCAAGAATACTGGAGTGGGTTGCCATTTCCTTCTCCATTTCCTTCTCCAGGGGATCTTCCCGACTCCAGAATTGACTCAGGGATCTTGCAATGCAGACAGCCGTTTTTAACCTCTGAGCCACCAGGAAAGCCCTTAGGGAAATCATTAGGGAAATGTAAATAAAAACCCACAATGAAGTAACACTTCACCCTGACTAGGATGACTATCGTAAAGGAGATGGACAGTAATAAATATTGGTAAGGAGATGGAGAAATAGGAACACTCACAGTATGCCGGGAGGAATGGAAAATGGTACATCTAGTCTGGAAAACACTTTGGCAGTACTTCAAAAAGTTAAACAGAGTTACCATTTGACTCAGGAGTCCACTCCTAGGGATCCGTTCATGACAAATGAAAGCACACTATACAGAGACTTTCACACAAATATTCACAGCCATGTTACTATTATATCTACTACTGTGGGCAAGAAATCCTTAGAAGAAATGGAGTAGCCCTCATAGTCAATAAAAGAGTCTGAAATGAAGTACTTCGGTGCAATGTCAAAAACGACAGAATGATCTCAGTTCATTTCCAAGGGAAGCCATTCAACATCATGGTAATCCAAGTCTGTGCCCAACCACTGGTGCCAAAGAAGCTGAACAGTTCTATGAAGACCTACAAGACCTTCTAGAACTAACACCAAATAAAAGACGTCCTTTTCATCATTGGTGACTGGAATACAAAAACAGGAAGTCAAGAGATACCTGGAGTAACAGGAAACTTTGGCCTTGCAGTACAGAATGAAGCAAGGTCAAGGCTAACAGAGTTTTGCCAAGAAAACACACTGGTCATAGCAAATACCCTCTTCCAACAACACAAGAGACAACTCTACACATGGACATCACCAGACAGTCAATACCAAAATCAGATTGATTATATTCTTTGCAGCCGAAGAAGGAGAAGCTCTATAGAGTCAGCAGAAACAAGACCTGGAGGGGACTGTGGCTCAGATCATAAACTCCTTATTGCAAAATTCAGGCTTAAATTGAAAAAGTAGGGAAAATGACTAGGCCATTCAGGTATGACCTAAATCAAATCCCTTATGATTATACAGTAGAGATGGTGAATAGATTCAAGGGATTAGACCTGGTAGAGTGCCTGAAGAATGATGGATGGAGGTTCTTAACATTGTATAGGAGGTGGTAACCAAAACCATTCCTAAGAAAAAAAAATGCAAGAAGGCAAAGTGGTTGTCTCCTGAGAAGCCTGTATGCGGTCAAGAAGCAACAGTTAGAACCAGGAATGGAACAAAGGATTGGTTCCAAATTGCCAAAGGAGTATGTCAAGGCTGTATATTGTCACCCTGCTTATTTAACCTATAAGTAGAGTGTATCACGTAAATGGCCGGGCTGGATGAATCTCAAGCTGGAATCAAGACTGCTAGGAGAAATATCAACAATTTCAGATATGCAGATGATACCACTCTCATGGCAAAAAGTGAAGAGTAACTAAAGAGCCTCTTGATGAGGGTGAAAGAGGAGAGTGAAAAACCTGGCTTAAAATCAACATTCAGAAAACTAAGGTCATAGCATCCAGTCCCATCACTTCATTGCAAATAGATGGGAAAAAAGTAGAAACTGTGACAGACTATTTTCTCAGGCTCCAAAATCACTGCAGAAGGTGATCGCAGCCACCAAAGTAAAAGACTTTTGCTCCTTGGAAGGAAAGCTATGACAAGCCTAGACAGTGTATGAAAAGCAGAGACATTACTTTGCCGACAAAGGTCCACCTAGTCAAAGCTATGGTTTTTCCAGTAGTCATGTTTGGATGTAAGAGTTGGACTATAAAGAAGGCTGAGTGCCGAAGAATTGATGCTTCTGAACTGTGGTGTTAGAGAAGACTCTTGAGAATTCCTTGGACAGCAAGGAGATCAAACCAGTCAATCCTGAAGGGGAATCAACACTGAATATTTACTGGAAGGACTGATGCTGAAGCTGAAACTCCAATATTTGGCCTCTTGATGTGAAGAGCCAACTCACTGGAAAAGACCCTGACGGTTGAAAGACTGAAGGCAGGAGGAGAAGTGGGCAACAGAGAGTGAGATGGTTAGATGGCATCTCCTTGAGTAAACCCCAGGAGATGGTGAAGGACAGGGAAGCCTGGCATGCTGCAGTTGATGGGGTCGCAGAGCTGGACATGACTTAGCAACTGAACAACAGCAACAATAACAGAGGCGGGAACAGCACAGATGTCCTTCGGCTGGTGAGAGGACAAACAGAACGTGTTCTGTCCATACAGGGGAATACTTTTTAGCATAAAAAGGACTGAAATACTTGTATGTGCTGTGATTTGGATGAACCTCAAAAATATGCCTGAGGAAGCCAGAAAAGAAAAGATTACATTTTATACGATCCCATTTATATGAATTGTCCAAAGCAGGCAAATCTATGGAGACCACTGGCAAGTTGCTGGGGGTTGGGAGCAGGAATAGGGATTAACTCTAAACTGGCATGATGGGTTTACAGTGGGCTGGGAGATGCTCTAACCCTAGACTGTGGAGATTGATGGCACAAGTCAGTAAATTACTAAAGTCACACCCAAAATTGGTGAATTCTATAGTAGGAAAATCAAACATCAATAAAGCACTTAAATGCTGGAAAGGATGTGGAGAAAAGGGAACCCTCCTGCACTGTTAGCGGGAATGTTAACTGATACAGCCACTATGGAAGACAGCATGAAGATTCCTTAACAAACAAGGAATATATCTACCATATGACCCAGCAATCCCACTACTGCATATATAACCTAAGAAAGCCACAATTCTAAAAGACACATGTACCCCAATGTTCATGGCAGCAATATTTACAATAGCAAAGACATGGAAGCAACCTAGATGTCCATCAACAGATGAATGGATAAAGAAGATATGGTATATATATATACAATGAAATATTACACAGCCATAAGAAGGAACAAATGTGAGTCATTCAGAGTGAGGTAGATGAACTTACAGCCTCTCATACATAATGAAGTAAGTCAGAAAGAGAAAAACAAGTATCATATAGTAATGCATATATGTGGAATCTAGAAAGATGTACTGATGAACCTAGTAGAGAACAGACTTGATACAGCAAGAGAAGGTGAGGGTGGGATGAATTGAGGAAGTAACATTGGTATATATACTATCACGTGTAAAATAGTGGGACATTGGTATATAGCACCGGGAGCCCAGCCTGGCATTCTGTGATGACCCAGAAGGTTGGGATGGGGGAAGCGAGGCTGTGTTCGTGTGTGTGTGTGTGTGTGTGTGTGTGTGTGTGTGTGTGTGTGTGATTATGGCTGATTTGCGTGTTATACGGCAGAAACGAACATAACATTGTAAAGCAATTTTCTACCAATTAAAAAAAGAAAGCTGGGAAAGGAAAAAAAAAAACAAGTTTAAAAAAATGTACCCAACTAATTTTCAAATGAGTAGCAAACACACTGAAAAGAGAAGGGGGAGAGGAGAAATCACTCATCCTACGTATTTGAAACTAGGAGAGTGTTAGTTGCTCAGCTGTGCCCCGCTCTATGCGACCCTATGGACTATAGCCCATCAGGCTCCTCTGTCCTCTAAGGGATTTTCCTGACCCAGGGATCGAACCCAGGTCTCTTGCATTGCAGGCAGATTCTTTACCATCTGAGTCACCAGGGGAGCCCATATTTGAAACTATAGTATTTCACTGTATACCCCTAATCTTGAGTAGGGTGATGTGGACAGTTACAAACAGATCCTGGACGTGTGTCAGTAGTTTTGATTTTGTAGTGATGAGGACAGAGAATTAAGAACGAGTTTCAGATACACTGGAGACTAAGCAACAAGTCTGCATGTGGTTGTGGTGGGGAGCCAGGCAGCTCACTGTGGACAGAGGGACTTGCAAACAAGGAAGGAGCCAGTATCGACAGAGAAGAATTATACCCACTGGTTGGGCCTCCAGATTTCTACAGCGTGCACATGCTTCTGTGTGTGCCTGTGTGTGTATGCATCTGTGTACGTACACGTGACTGTGTGCACAGACAGGACCTAGAGGAAAAGACATGTAATCACATACGAAGCGCCGTTGGTTTCTAGTGATTTCATTCTCCATGAAAAGCAACCAGGGCTCCTGGGAAAACTGATGTCAGGGCTGGGGAAGAGCCCAAATCGTGTTACACCAGAGCTTAAAGAACTGCTGAAAACAGACCAACAACAGAACATGTGTCACAAGGACACAGATATCAGCTTGAAGTGTCTTCCACTGGGCAAATCTGGGGTAATTTGAATATCAAAATGATGAAGGACAGTAAAGGATCATAATACTAATCCATAAGCCCATGGATATAAACCATTAATCAACAGAAATAAATCAGTGGAAGAGGAGTTTCCTTCTTACAGGAGCATGTTGAAATAGTTTTTCTTGGAACACTATTCTAGTGAGACGGTATTTTTTCTTTTAGTACTTCCGAGGAAGGGGCGGTGGGGTTAGCAAATCAGCATGTTGCAGTCACTGTAATAAAGTCTGGTTTAGAAAAGCCTTTAAATCTGGGAGGCATTTTTTGATAAGGTGCCGGATTATTTGCCTAACCTCAAAGTATGCCCCCTAGATTGTTTATTGGTTCCAAGGCAAGAGTGTCCTGTGCAGAAAGATAACTGGACATTATTTCCAGTGGGTAGTTAAAGTTAAAGGCAGATGCCTTCATGTGCCTTCATGTGCCTCAGGGATCAGACAACCCCAGAGGAACTCCACATCACACGGGATGTGTGAGCACCAGGAGTGCGCAACCTGAGTCTGACCATGAGGAAGCATCTGCCCCACCCCACCCCACCACCCCAAAATGGCCAGACTGCACCCTTCAAAAATGTCCGTGTCATAGAAGACAGAAACTGGAAATGGTCTACATTAAAGGAAGCTAAAGAGGCGTTGGTTAGATGGCATCACCGACTCGGTGATGAGCTGGAGCAAACGCTGGGCAATGGTGGAGGACAGGGAAGCCTGGCACGCGGCAGCTCATGGCGTCACAGAGGGTCCGACATGACCTAGAGACCGAGCAGCCATAGCAACGAGACACAGAGAACCGAAGGGTCTGGATCCAGCCTTGGAGGGAAGAAAGCCACTGATAGCAAGGATGCTGTCACATCCTCTGACAAAGCCAGGAGACATGTGCTACACTGGGTAAGGACCAGATCAACCTTTCATTGCAGGCTTTGATGGCCATGCTAGAGTTTTAACAGCGGTCATTTCTGTTTTTCTCAGAAATACACAGCACAGTGTTTAGGGGCATATGGGTGTAGAGTATGCAACCTACTCTCAGTTCAGAAAAAAACGTGCTGTGACTATACATATAGAAAAGGGGTGCTAATGGTCCAGTAAGTGGGCAAATGCCAGCAATCAGTGAATCATATCTCAGTCAATGGTCTGTGCGTGTTTTCTATCTCATTGTTAATCTTACAGTTTTTCTGTAACTAAAAATCACTTCCAAAAATCACTTTCAATCACAATTGAAAAAAAACCCAAACTCTGAGGCATCCCAGTGGTTCTCACTGTGCAGTTTTGCAACACCCCCCCCCCAACAAAAGGGGGCATTTAGCAAGATCTAGACATTCTAGTTGTCATAACCTAGGGACGCTGCTAGACATCCCACAACGGTAGCCCCCCTCCACAAAGAATGATCAGCTCCAAATACCAGCAGCGCCTCGACAGAGAAACCCTGCCTCGCTCGGCTGACGCGATGGAAGATCATGCTGCCAGTGACGGCTGCCAGGTGCCGGAGTGGCCCTGCGGAAGGTGGGCTGGCAGTCCCCTCTGAAATGAGATACATCCCCTATAATACTGGTGTCACGGGCCAAGTCGTGTGCCCAGATTTCAGAAGCGGAAGCTCTAAAAGTCGGCACCTTAGAATGTGACCGTATTTGGAGACAAGGCCTTTAAGGAGACGATTAAGTTAAATGAGGCTGTTACTAAATGAGACCGGTGCCCTTATAAGGGGTTTGGACACACAGACACCGGAGACGCGCAGACACAGAGGAAAGACCACGCAAGGCCATGGCAAGAAGGCCGCCGTCTCCAAGGACAGAGCGCCCAAGAGAAACCAACCCTACTGACCCCTTGACTTCCAGCTTCCAGCCTCCGGGACACTCAAACTTCCGCTGCTTCAGCCACCTAGTCTGTCATGTTCTGTTACGGCAGTCTCAGAAAAGTAACACATTCTGGAAATTACCATGGTTAGTAGCCCTCCCTTATTCACCAGGGACACCTTCTAAGGTCCCCAGTGGATGCCTGAAACTGAGGATAGTACCAAACCCTCTATGTTTTCTCTTATACACATACAACCTAAAGTTTATATATATATAATTGAACTATAGTTGATTTATAGTATTGTGTTAGTTTCAGGCATACAGAGAAGTGATTCAGTCATATACAGAATATACAAATCCATTATATACAAATTATATACAAATATAAATTTACAAAGTTTTACAAATTTACAAATATAAATGTACAAGTTATATACAAATATAAAATCTCTTTTTCAGATTCTTTTCCATTATACGTTATTGTAGGATACCGAGCCTCATCCCCTGTTCTATACAGTAAATCCTGCTGCATCCGCCTCACATACAGTGGTGTGTGAGTCCTGTCCTCCTGATTTACCCTCCTGCTTTCCTCTTGGTAACCACAGGTTTGTTCTCTATGGCTGCGAGTCTGTTTCTCTTTTGTAAATAAGTTGGTTTGCATTGTTTTCTGGATGCCACATATAAGTGATGCAGTATCTGTCTTTCTCTGAGTTACTTCACTGAGTATGATAATCTCTAAGTTCACGCATGTTGCTGCAAATAGCTCTATTTCTTTTTACGGCTCTGCACTATTGCATCATGTATACATTCCATGTCTTCATCTACTCATATGTTGATGGCCGCTTAGGCCGCTTCCATGTCCTGGCCGTTGTAAACAGCGCTGCAGTGACCATTGGGGTGCATGTATCTCTTCAAATTATGGTTTTCTCTGGATATATGCCCAGGAGGGGGATTACTGAATCATATGCTAACTCTAGTTTTAGTTTTTTATTAAGGGATCTCCATACTAAATATAATAAATCTTACATTTAAATTATATCATAATTTAGATTGTTTGATGTATAAATTAAGCATAGTAAGAGATCAACAATAATATAGAATAGCAATATACTGTAATAAAAGTTATGTGAATGTGGTCTCTCTCAAAATATTTCGTTGTACAAATGTAATGCCTTTTCCATCTTAAGCACATATCACGCACTGTAAGTTGCAGTTTGAGGTGTGACAGCAAAATTAGCACAAAATTCTTTCTCCTTCATTCTTTCATGGATAGAAGATTTGTTCTTAGCACAGAGCTTAGCAGTCTCAGCATACAATTTTTTTTTCTTTCCTTAAAAAGTTGAAAACTTTCACCTTTTTGCTTAAAGGAAACACTTTATGGTCTCTCTTTGGGACATCAAACTGCCAGCATGGCTTCCTTGGTTTCGGGAGCCTTTGTGAAATAAAACAAGGGCCACCTGGCAACTTCACGGAGGTCCATCTGATAACCAGGAGAGCTGCTAAGTCACCAAAGGACAGGACGCGTTGGACAAGGGGGTGATTCATATCCTGGGGGGGCAGAGCGGGATGGGACAAGGCTTCATCATGCTTCTGAGACGGGCACACAGTCTTATGGATTGCTTATTTCTGGAAAACTTATGGATCGTTTATTTCTGGAAATTTCCATTTAGTATTTTTGGACCATGGCTGACCACGGGTAACTGGGACTGTGGGAAGCGAAACCACAGATGATGGGGGCTACTGTACTCGTGTGTAGGGAAGGGGGGCTCAAGGGAGGTTTTTAGAAAATCTGCCAAAACCTGATGCAAAATGGATTCTCAGCAACAGGGAACACTGTGGCATGTACATACCAAGGGGAATAAAGGAGAGATTTAAATTTAATTTTTTACTTTTTGGCTGTGTGGCAGGTGGGATCTTAGTTCCCCAAACAGGGATTGAACCCACATCCCCCTTCATCAGAAGCATGGAATCTTAACCACTGGACTACCAGGGAAGTCCTGAGGTTTAAATTTTGGAATGAACTGTTCTAGCATCTTTGGAGGGAGTCTTATTATGTTACTGAATGGGAAAGATACAGAAAAGCATATATGATACAATCCCATGTGTTTGGAAATCCATGATAAACCCCTTTTAAATCATGTATACTTAGTTCATTGTATATTTTGAGCACTGGGAAAAACATGAGAATAAATCTTAGATTGTTAACATAGTTCAAAGAAGTAAGATAACCAAGCAAACATGCAAAAGAAAGGACTGCAGAAAAACATACATTAAAGGAGACAAAACCAGTCAATCCTAGAGGAAATCAACCCTGAATATTCATTGAAAGGGCTGATGCTGAAGCTGAAACTCCAATAGTTTGGCCACCTGATGCGAAGAGCTGGCACAATGGAAAAGACCCTGATTCTGGGAAAGATTGAGGGCAGGAGGAGAAGGGGGCAACAGAGGATGAAATTGGTTGGCATCACCAACTCAATGGACATGAGTTTGAGCAAACTCTGGGAGACAGTGAAGGACAGGGAAGCCTGGCGTGTTCCAGTCCATGGGGTCCCAGAGTCAGACACAACTTAGCGACTGAACAACAGGACATATCTGTAGAGTTATAGGTGTACTGTAAAGTAATGAAACAAAGCAAAAAGAAAAAAGATCAGCCCTGGGACCTGTGGCATGAGGAGCTGAGTGGAAGGCAGGGAAGGGGGAGGGGGGTCGGAGCAGAGGCCAGAGACCCCAGCCTGCTGGCTCCAGGCCGGCGCTGGGGGGCACCTGTGTGTCTTTGCTCACTGGGTCATCACAGCACTCCTGGGCACAGCCCTGTCAGGACCCTGACTTCATGGATACAGAGACCGAGCACAGAGAAGGCAGTGGCTGAGCTGGGCTTCGGCCCAGGAAGGGTGGTTCTCAGATGGCTCCCGGCCAGTCCGTGAATATGCCACCTGACTTGAAAACATAATTGTGAAGGCAGGATTCACCATTTCAGAATTTGGCAAATGTGTTAAGATTAAAAAATAAAAATAAGGAAGGTTGGAGCAGATCTGAATGACACGATGAGTAAGTATGTACGTACGTGTCTGTGTTTGTATAGGAGAAGGAAATGGCAACCCACTCCAGTGTTCTTGCCCGGAGAATCCCAGGGACAGAGGGGCTTGGTGGGCTGCTGTCTATGGGGTCGCACAGAGTCGGACACGACTAAAGCGACTTAGCAGCAGCAGCCACAGCTGTGTGTGTATGTGTGTGGTATTATCCATCTCTGTGTACACTTTATTTGTGTGTACAAATAAATATGTTACGTCCTACAAATAGAAAATGTACTGTCTTAACTTAGGTCCACGGGACACTTACAAAAGCAATGATTTTATTTTTGTACTTTTGGACAGAAAGAAAATCTTCATGCAAAAAAGTAGAGATTTCACAGGCCACATCCTCTCACTGTAAGCCTGGTTAAAATGGAAATAAATAACAGTAATAAAAAATGTACTGCTTAAAAATTAAGAAAACATTTCTTAAAAGAGCACTAGATTAAAGAGAAAATCAAAACATAAAAACTACCAAAAAAGCAATGAAAAGGAACATATTGCACAGTAAGATCTATGTGCCATAACTAATGCTGTAATCAGAGGAAAATTTATAACCTCTAAAATGCTTCTTAAAAGAAAGACTAATTAACCATACTGTTACTCCCAATTAAGTTAAACAGTAATAAGGTTAACCAGGAAGGGGGAATTAATAGACATAAAAGCCCCAACTGGTGAAGTAGAAAACAAAAGTAGCAAAAAAGGTAGCTTTCTGATAATGAGTGTAATAAATAAGATAGATAACTCTCTCATGAATTTGATGAAGGAAAAAGGACAAAACTATAAAAGCTCAGGCAAGGGAAAAGAGATGAGAGATACAGAAGACATAAAATCACTAAAAGAGACAAATAGTTGTTACCAAATGGCAACATAAATCCTTGAGGAGTTAAATAGCAATGAATAAATTACCCCAAAAGATGCGGTAAATTTATTTAGAACGAATTACCATAAAACAGACTAGGAGGAGACTAAAGATCTCCTTTAAAACATGGCTTTACAACCAGATAGTTTTACAACTTAATTCCAATATTCAACCTTTAAAGAAAAGATAATTGCAAAGTTCTTCAAACTGTTCCAGAACACAGAAAAAAGCAGACAGTTTCACGGTTTCAATGGGTGTTTAACAGATACACGATACTATTTTTAAGCAGAGCTCAACCGAAGATAGATCTGTGATTTGCTATCTTTTGCTATTTAACAATTGCAGAAATCAGTATCGTGAAAATGGATCATTTTGTAAATGTGTAATATCAGTGTAGAATAAAATTCTGTAAGGGTTTGAAGGGTATATGCATTTTCCATTTCACTGAAATTATCTTGTCTCCATAGAGGTTGTAGCAACTTAACCTTCCAACATCAATGACTGAGGTGGAGGCTGTCCAGATAATTCACCCATAAAGTATTATCAACTCTTTGATGTTTAATAATCAGAGAAGCTAAAAATTCCATTGCTGCTTTAATTTGCATTTCTTGTATTGTAAGTGAGGTTCTCAGCATCACTTCATTAAGAATGACTGGTATTTTCTTTTCTGAGAACTGTTTTTGTGTATTTTGTCTTCATGATTTATAAGAGCTTCTTAATATATTGATGAATGCACCCTATGTTTGTGATATGAGTGGCAACTATTTTCCTCAAGATATAAATTTTAAAAATTATTTTTGGGGACTTCCCTGGTGGTCGAGTGGTTAAGAATCTACCTTACAGGGCAGGAGATGTAGGCTTGATCCTTGGTCAGGGACCTCATGGAAGCAGAGAGATTCAGAAGAGGTGGCGAGAATACACAGAAAGTTGTACAAAAAAGGTCTTAATCACCCAGAAAACCATGATGGTGTGGTCACTCACCTAGAGCCAGACATCCTGGAGTGCAAAGTCAAGTGGACCTTAGGAAGCATCACTATGAACAAAGCTAGTGGGGGTGATGGAATTCCTAAAAGATGATGCTGTTAAAGTGCTGCACTCAATATGTCAGCAAACTTGGAAAACTCAGCAGTGACCACAGGACTGGAAAAGGTCAGTTTTCATTTCAATCCTGAAAAAGGGAAATGCCAAAGAATGTTCAATTGCACTGATTTCACATGCTAGCAAGGTAATGCTCAAAATACTCTAGGCTTCAGCAGTGTGTGAACCAAGAACTTCCAGGCGTACAGGCTGCGTTTAGGAAAGGCAGAAGAACCAGAGATCAAATTGCCAACATTTGCTGGGTCACAGAGAAAGCAAGGCGATTCCAGAAAAACACCTACTTCTGTCCCATTGACTGTGCAAAAGCCTCTGACCAAATGGATCACAACAAACTGGAAAGTTCTTAAAGAGATGAGAATACTAGACCACCTTATCTGTCTCCTGAGAAACCTGCATGCAGGCCAAGAAGCAACAGTTAGAACTGTACATGGAACAACTGACTGATTCAGAATTGGGAAAGGAGTATGACAAGGCTGCATATTGTCACCCTGCTTATTTAACTTATGTGCAAAGTATATCATGTGAACTGCTGAGCTGGCTAGGGCATAGGCTGAAATCGAGACTGCTGTGAGGAGTAGCAGCAAGCACAGACACAGATGACACCACTCTGATGGCAGAAAGTGAAGAGGAACGAGAGAGCCTCTTGGTGAGGGTGCGAGAGGAGTGTGAAAAAAACTGCTTAAAACTCAACATCCTAAAGACAAAGATCATGGCATCTGGTCCCGTCACTTCATGGCAAATAGGAGAAAAAGTGGAAGCGGTGATAGACTTTATTTTCTTGGGCTCCAGAATCATGGTGGATGGTGACTGCAGCCTTGAAATAAAAAAGATACTTGCTCCTTGGAAGGAAAGCTATGACTAACATAGACAGCATATTAAAAAGCAGAGACATCACTTTACTGACAAAGGTCTATATAGTCAGAGCTACAGTTTTCCCAGTAGTCATGTATGATGTGACAGTTGGACCGTAACAAAGGTTGAGCACCAAAGAACTGATGCTTTCAAATGGTGGCGTTGGAAAATCTCTTGAGAATCTCTTGGACTGTAAGGAGACCCAACCAGTTCATCCTAAAAGAAATCAACCCTGAATATTAATTGGAAGGACTGATGCTGAAGCTGAAAATCCGGTACTTTGGCCATGTGATGCGAAGAGCCAACTCATTGGAAAAGACCCTGATGCTGGGAGAGACTGAAGGCAAAAGGTGAAGGGGGCAGCGGAGGATGGGATGGTTGGATGGCATCACCGACTCAATGGACATGAGTTTGAGCAGACTCCAGGAGATAGTGAAGCACAGGGGAGCCTGGTATGCTGCGGTCCATGGGGTCGCAAAGAGTCAGACATGATATAGTGACTGAACGACAGCATGGAATTAAGATCCCAACGCGGCGGAGCAACTAAGCTTGCGTGCTGCATCTACTGAGCCCTGAAATCACCAAAGAAATATTTTTTAAAAATTACTTTTGGTATTTTTCTGCTAAGCCAAGTATATTTTCTATATTTTTTCATTAAAGTGTAATTGACATACAATAAACTGCACGTTTAATATATACAATCTAGTAATTTTTGACATTCGATGAAACCACTCAATACTCAGTGTGTTGAACACAGTCATCACCTTCCAGAAGCTGCCTTGTACCTGCCTCCTCCCAACAAGGTCCCCATTCCCCCCACCCCATCCCAGAGCAACAGTATGTGCTATTTTCTGGTCTGGCTTCTTTTACTCATCATCATTATTTTGATGTTCATCTAGGCTGCTGCTTCTTATTTTTGAGTAGTATTCCACAATATGGATATTCTAAAACCTAAATTACCCAAATGTTGATGGGCTCTGGGGTGTTTTTCCATTTATCATAAAACAGCTATGAACATTCAATGTATAAGTGCCAGTTTGTGCATCTGCTGTTATTTCCCCTGGACAAATACCTAGGAATAGAATGTCTGCATGATGGGCCTGTATTTAACATTTTGGGAAATGGCCAAACTGTCTTCCAAAGCAGCTACACCATTTTGCATCTCACTAGGAGAGTATAAAGGTTCTGCCTCTCTACCAACACTTGGTATGGTCAGTCTTCTTAATCTAGCCAATACAGTAATGTGCAGTAGTATCTCATTGTGGTTTTAATTTGCATTTCCCTAATAGTTGCCCAGATGGCAAAAAATCTGCCTGCAATGCAGGAGATCCGGGTTTGATCCCTGGGTCGGGAAGATCCCCTGGAGGAGGAAATGGGTACCCACTCCGATACTCTTGCCAGGAGAATTCCATGGACAGAGGAGCCTGGAGGGCTAGAGTCCATGAGGGTCGCAAGAGTCAAATAGGACTGAGCGACTAACAATTTCACTTTCATAATAGCTTCCCAGGTGGCGCTAGTGGTAAAGAATCTGCCTGCCGATGCAGGAGACACAAGAGATGCAGGTTTGATCCCTGGGTTGGGAATATCCCCTGGAGAAGGAAATGGCAACCTGCTCCAGTATTCTTGGGCTTCTCTGGTGGTTGAGATGAATCATACTGCAATGCAGGGGATCTGGGCTCCATCCCTGGGTCAGGAAGATCCCTCGGAGGAGAGAATGACAACCCACCCCAGTATTCTTGCCTGGAGAATCCCATGGACTGAGGAGCCTGGTGGGCTACAGTCTGTGGGATCACAGAGTCAGACACGACTGTGTGACTAACAACCAGTGTTCTTTCCCGGGAAATCTCACGGACAGAGGAGCTAGGCAGTCTGTGGGGTCTCAAAGAGTCGGATACATCTGAACAACTGAGCACAATCATGATGCTGAGTATCTTTTTATATGCTTGCCTATAAATCTTCTTTGATGAAGTTTCTGTTCAAAGCTTTTGCCCATTTTTATTTGTTGTCACTATACAGTCATAGGGCCTCCCTGATAGGTCAGTTGGTAAAGAATCTGCATGCAATGCAGGAGACCCTGGTTTGATTCCTGGGTTGGGAAGATCCACTGGAGAAGGGATAGGCTACCCACTCCAGTATTCTTGGGCTTCCCCTCGTGGCTCAGCTGGTAAAGAATCCATCTGCAATGTGGGAGACCTGGGTTTGACCCCTGGGTCAGGAAGATCCCCTGGAGAAGGGAAAGGCTGCCCACTCCAGTATCCTGACCTGGAGAATCCTGTGGAGTGTGTGGTCCATGGGGTCGCAAAGAGTCGGACAGGACTGAGCAACTTTCACTTCATCCAATCCTAAGTGTCACTCATATATTTTGGATACAAGACCTTTAATAGATGTATGGTTTGAAAATACTTCCTCCCAATTTCTGGTGTGTCTTTTCATTCTCTTAGTAGTGTCTTTCAAAGCAAAGGTTGCAATTTTGTTAAGTTCAATTAATTTGTTCCAATGATGGCTTTTGCTTTTGGTGCCATGTCTAAGAAATCTTTAACTCAAAGTCACAAAGATTTTTTTCCCTTATGTTTTCTTCCATATTTTCAGACTTTACATTTAGATCTATGACAGACTGTGAGTTAATTTTTATATATGAGATGAGATGTACAGCCAGGTTCATTTGTTTGGCAGATGCATATCCTGTTGTTCCAACCCTGTTTGTTGGAATGACTATCCTTTCTCTACCAAACTGCCCTTGTATCTTGGTCAAAAGTCAGCTGTCTGTAAATGCACAGGCTTCTCTGGGTTGCCTAGGCTGATCTGTTGGCCTGTTTGCTTATCTTGATGCAAGCACACTGCTGGTGCAGTGCTCCGGCTTTCTTCATTTTCAAAGTTGTTTTTGTGTTCTAGGTCACATGCAGTGTATTTCCGTGTGAATTTCAGAATCAGTTTTGTTAATTTCTGTAGTGAGTTTGGAACTCTTCCCCAGTTTTTAATTTTCCAGAAAATGCTGTCTAGAATCGACTTTATTTTTTCTTAAATGTTTGGCAGGATTCAGCAGTAAAGCCACGTGGTCCTGGAGAATGTCTGGGGGGACGTTTTGAACTATAACTTTGATTTTATCAGCAGGCAGAGAACTCTTTGGGTTATCTATCTTGAGTAGTTTACATCTTTCAAGACATTTTCCCATGTCATCTGAGTTGCTGAATTTAAAGACTGGTCCCTTATGATCCTCCTTACATCTATAGAATCTGTACCGAATCTTGCAGTCCTGATACTTCATATATTCTCTCTTTTGCTCCAGATATTTCTGGGTAGAGGGTTATCAACTGTTTTGATCTTCTTTTTAAAAAATCACATTTTCGTTTCATTATGTACGCATTTTTGTTTTTGTGTGTCCCACTTCACTTGTTTTTGCTCTGACCTTTATCATTTTCTTGTTTCTGCGTCTTTGGGGCTGAGTTTGTTCCTCTCCCCTGGTTGCCTGCGGTGGAGTGGAGGCTGGCTGGGCTCCGCTCTTGTCTAGTGCACGTGTCGGTGCTGCCCTTAACAGAACCTACATATTCTGACACGCCGTACTTTTTTTTCCATCAAGTTGAAAATATTTTCTAGTTTTCATTTGGATTTCTTCTCTGGTCCTGTGCTATTTGAAGCATGTTATTTAGTTTCCAAATATGTGAGGATTTTCCAGAGGTCTTTTTATTATTGATTTTCAATTTAATTCTACTGTGGTCAGAGGACATACTGTATATATCACTTGAGTCATTTACAATGGGTTGGGACTTGTTCTGTGGTTCAGAACCTGGTTCTATCTCGGTAAATGTTCTGTGCGCCCTCGGAAACAGTATGTGCCCTGCTTCTGCTAGAAGGATTGTTCTGTGAGTGTTCGTTGGGCCACCTTGGTTGAAAGTATTGTTCTGAGCTCCATCCGATGGCTCAGAAGGTAAGAATTCTCCTGCAATTCAGGAGACGCAGGAAACATGGGTTCAATCCCTGGGTTGGGAAGATCCCCTCAATAAGGAAATGGCACCCCACTCCAGTGTTCCTGCCTGAAAAATCCCATGGACAGAGGAGCCTGGCGGGCTGCTGTCCATGGGGTCGCAAAGAGCTGGACACGACTGAGCAGACATGCACACTTATCCTTACTGCTTTTCTGTCTACTTGTTCTATCGGCTTCTGAGACAGCTGTATTAAAATCCCCAGTTCTAATCCTGGATTTGTTTCTTTCGCCTTTTATATATCATTCATTAGTTTCTCCCTTTTGGCTACTGGACTTAAAGTCATATTTAGATATGCTGTACCATCATATAAATCAGTAATCATCATTAAATACTTTGTAGATTATAGGATCTGATACAGAGTGTCTTTGTTCTTATTTTTCTAAATATTCTCTAATTGGGGATTTTATTTCTTCTTTGTCAGAGTTTAAAAGCCAGCAACACCACCAATCGAAACAGTAAATTGCTGAATCCAATTTCAGCAAAATCAGAAACTCGTCAGGGAATCCCTGCCCACTGTATTTCCAAATCACACTGCAGACCCTTCCGAAGACAGACCATCAGGAACATGAAACCACATGTGAGTGGACAGAGCAAAAAACCCCTTCTACAAGAATTTAAAGCAATACTTGGAAATGATCGTATCACAAGCGATAGAAGTAGGAACAATACTGGATAGTGTAGGCGGAACAGGTGTGTCTGTTCTTCACACTGAGGAGACAGGACATTTGTCCAGAGCTTAGCAGTTGCTCTCTGGGCGCTGAGACAACCAGGGCTTGTTTTTCTTCATTGTTCTCTTGTGTACATCTCATAGGTTCACAAGGAGCATATGCCACATTTTTAATCAGAAAAAAAAAGAAATTCTTGAAGTTTGGCAGTGGACAGCTTTTGGTCATGAAGAGGTGGGCAGTGGCGAGGTGATCTTTGGGTAAAGGGGCCCTGGTGGGAAAGCCTGGCCGTGGTGCAGATGGGGTGCCTCACAGGGCCAGGGGGCAGAGCGGGCAGATGCATCAGGGCCAGGTTCTCACGAGACACCCGGGGCATCTGGGCAACAGCCCAAGGGGATGGGGGTCCCAGGGCGCTGAGCGGGCCTGAGGCAGGTACCCTTGGTAACCTGCTCACTGGCTGCCTAGGGCAGATGACAGAGGGGAAGGCAGTGAGGAAGAGAATGCGAGACCATCCTGGCGAAGCCCTGGGGCTGAGAGGAGGGGCCGGGGGTGAGGGACAACGAGAAGGCTCTGGCCCAGGAGGTGAGGACATGCCCACGGGGCCCATCTGGAACCCTCACACCTACTGGAGGGGTCACAGGCCCACCTGGAACCCCCACACCTACTGCAGGGGTCACAGGCCCATCTGGAACCCCCACATCTACTGGAGGGGTCACAGGCCCACCTGGAAGCCCCACATCTACTGCAGGGGTCACAGGCCCATCCGGACCCCCACATCTACTGGAGGGGTTCCAGGACCCAGCCTGCAAGACCTCGTGGGACCCCTTCCCCATGACCCCAGGGCTGCGTGAGTGATGTGTAGTGACCGGAGCCAGGGGAACGCGACACCCTCAGACCAGGACAGACAGGTGGACACCAGGAGGGCACCTGGAATCCCGTTCTCGTGCTGAACACGGCAGCTCAGACCCGGGTGAGAGCAAGGTGGCACATGGCCAGGATGCTGTGGAAGGAGCACCTTGTCCTCACAGCCATGCTGCTTCCCAGGCCACTGGCTTCAGGGTAACCAGGGCCTTGTTACCAGCACATACCCCTGGCCTCCTCATAGCATTGTGACTCAGTATCTGAGGCAGGGTTCTCCAAGTCTGTGTTAAAAGTAGAATTCAAGGGACGCACAGAGAGGCTCCAGCCCGGAGCGTCCCCTCCCAGCCTCCACCCGCAGGGACGCCCCGCCTCTCTCATCAGGAGCAGCCCAGTCCGTCACCAAGAGGAGGACCTCCGTTTCTGGCAAGAAGAGTGAAAGCGTCTCTCTGCAAGTTCCGGAGCAGAGCAACCTTCCTGCGGGCACTGCGGTGCTCCCCTGGCCCTGGGGACGTGTCCTCCCAGGGGACAGGGCAAGCAGGTGGGCCTGGCTCTGACCACAGGCTGCCCGGGCCGCCCCCCGAGCAGCCGCAGTGTGGACCACACGGCCCCCCAGAGGGGAGAGGCTGCACCTGAAACCACGCGCCAGGAACTGGCAGCTGAGGCTCCACCTCGAAAAGAGGAACCAAGAGCCAAAGGCGGATGCGGACAAAGCCACAGGGAGCCCGAGCAAAGCCTCGCCCCGGCCAGCAGTGGGGAGCGCAGCCATCTGCCGCAGGCTGTCTGCCTAGAGGGCAAGTGGCGCGCGAGCTCAGACCCGCTCTCACAGGGCCTGTGACGCCGGCTGTCTGGGAGGCCCCACCCCTATACACCCACCCCACGCAGGTCCTGCTGTGCTTCACGGGGCCGCCTCTCCAGAGCAGTGTCCCCTCAACCAGAGCCCAGAGGAGCCCACCGACACAAAACGTCTACAGTTGCCACCTCAGCCCAAGAGGAGGCGAGCATCGGAGAGGCCACTGTGAGAAGAATCGGACTCCTCCATCAGCGCAGCTGATGCTGCTCCAGGACGGATAGGGTGGGGTCAGCACGTTCAAGGGGCTCAAAGCTGTGACGTCAGACACGAGGAAGATACAGGATGCTAAGACCGAGCAGATGAGACCCTCACATGAGGACACACAGCAGAGATGGAACAGGTGGAAACTGAGACGCCAGACGGCAGTCCCTGAGGGTATCGCGCCGCGGCAGACAGGCCGCACGAGAGGCAGCGAGGCGCGCTGCCCGGGAGGGCCGGGCGGACGCTTCCAGGGGAGACCAGAGCAGTCAGGGCAGGCGGCAGCCCGTGACACAGCAGGGCTGAGCTGCCCCATGATGGAAGACACAGACCCTCAGCGTCAGGGCCCGCAGCACCTCGTCATGAAACTACAGAACACCAAAGTCAAAGAGAAGGTGTTCAAGGTCGTCAGGACAGAAGAAGGGTCACCTGCAGACGACGGTCAGCTCAAGAGGGCACACCAGCTGGGAGCTGGCGCTGGACTTCCCGCCTGTCCAGAGAAAATGCAGATCTCTCATATCCTACGGCGGAGAAGGAGATGACAAAGAGATATATATATATATATATATATATATAAACTGACTCACTTTGCTGTGTGTCTGATACAGTGTACATCAACTATGTTTCAATTTTAAGTTTTTTTTAAAAATTAAAGAAAATATAGATCTCAACTTGTATTGTTCTAGCAACCTAGACCATGGTTCAAGAGCAAAGGTAAAATACAGAAATCTCAGACAAGCAGACACCGAGTAGGCCGTCGACAGGCGGTCCCAGAAGAAAGCACCGGCCTTAGGAAGAAGGACATGAAGCTCCAACCGAGACACAGAAAACGGGCCAATCTGTCAGCAAACACGAGCCGCCACTGCAAACAGTGAGCCGCTAATGCCAAGGGCGGTCTGCAAAGTCAAAACGCCAACACAGCGCAGAAGGCCACAGAACAGGCGGGTGCCGGCGTGAGAACCCGTCCG
Source organism: Odocoileus virginianus (assembly GCF_023699985.2). Lineage (NCBI taxonomy): Eukaryota > Metazoa > Chordata > Mammalia > Artiodactyla > Cervidae > Odocoileus > Odocoileus virginianus. The sequence continues at coordinate 42,729,568 of NC_069701.1, forward strand.
CCCCTGCTCGCTGCTCAGGCGGCTGGAGGCGAGGGAGGCAGGCAGCAGGCCGGCCATGGTCAGTACCGGGGGGGGGCTCACACAGCCCCCACACGTGGGAAGGCAAGAGGCTGGACTTGGCGGTGGGAGACGGCGTGAGTGGGAGCCGCAAACCCCCAGAGCAGGCGAGGTCTCTGTGTATCGCCGTGGTCCCTCCATAGAGCGGGCACGCAGGCTCCCGCCCTTCACTCTCTGAAATTCTCTGTCTGAAGTCCTTGTGATCAGAGCAGACGGCTCGGTTCACCCGGGGACGTCACGCTGCCCCCAACTCCGCCAATACCCGGGGAGCCCCCCAGGCCACAGGTCCCCCCTCCAGCTGGTTTCTGCCTCCTTTCCTCCTCCCCCACCGTGACACCATCACTGCAGGCTCCCAGCCGACCTGCCCCAAAGTCCCACCCGAGGGTACTGGCCAAGTCCTGCTCAACGCTCCACGGGTGCCACCCCAGGAAGCCCCACGGGGCTGACTGTAGCCGCTCCTGCTCTGGGGCCTTCTACCATCTGGCCCATCCAAAGCCTGCTGGCCCAGGTCATGACTCAGGCCCAGGGCACCGGCCTGGTCAAGGTCACGAGTAGAAACAGACCCTGCACGTGTGGGAGCCCTGCAGGAAGGAGGCAGGAGGAAACCACGGGAAACCGGGTCCAGGTCACGGGACGGAGGAACAGCCAACCCCCGAAGACCTCTGTCCAAGACAGTCCTGCGCTCACCGCGCCCTTCCTCGGCCCTGCAGATGGGGCCTGCTGCCGGGGATTAGAGCAGATTCATCAGGGCTCTGGGACCCACAGACCGGCTGTGCTCGGGACCCGGGGCCCCAGAGTCACAGGACAGGAACCCAGAGCAGTGCCGGCCCAAGACAGAGAGCCCTGCCTGCGGTGGGGAGAGGCGTGCGGTGGACGCTCCGTGGGGGGGCAGGTACCATGGGCAGGGCTGGGGGGTGCGTGCCACGGGTAGGCGCTGTGTGTGGAGTGGAGAGGTTCAGTCCAAGTCGGGGTCCGGCATGGGAGTGGGCTGCAGCCTAGTGGGTGGTGCCCAGCGTTGGGAGTGGGGCTGCGGGCCTGTCCCTGTGACGGAGTCAACTCCGGAGGAGCACCCCTGGTCCCTCCCCAGGGCTCCCCAGAGCTGCCGGGCGGGCGGGGAGGACCGAGGAACCTCAGGGACCGCTCGGGCGGGGCCGTTCTGTGTCCCCGGGGCCCAGCCGACAGCTCAGGCTCCAGAAACCCGGTGGTTCTGGCTGGGCGGACTTATCTCGTTGGCAGGGAAGGAGAAGGCCCTCTGTGCGGGGGGCGTCCCACGGAGGACACCTGCCTCCCGGCCCTTGTCCCTCATTAACATTCCGCAGGCGGCTCAGAGGACTCCACAGCGCCGCACGGGCTGAATGGATGCCGCGTTTCGGGGGCTCCGTGTTCAGCCAACAGCGAGCGCGGCTCCGCCCCGCGCCGACCTGAGCATTAGCATTCGCAGAAAGCCCCCATCTGCGTGGCGACAATGGTCCTGCCCCAGATCCGGACGGCGGGCACAATCGTCCTTTGTGCCCATGGCAGCGGGCAGGCGGGTGGCACGTCCCAGGGGCCCGACGGTATGTGAGGAGACCCCGGGTACCCAGGCTGGGTCTTGCACTCCCAGCTTCCCAAAGAGGATGCCCACAGACAGCCTCAGGGGTGCAGAGGGGCCGTGGCTCCTCCCAGAGCACCCCCCGCCCTCCGCCGGCCATGCCCAGACAAGGAGGACGCGTCACGGGTCAGCCACCCCCAGCGGACGGGGTGCCAGGCACCCATCAGCACCACACGGGCTTGGGACCCCCAGCCCCACTCCACCTGGGACAGGGGTCCACGTGAACCGTGAGCCCCTTCACTCCACCAGGCCTGGGTGCCAGGCATATAGCTCGGCTGAGGCAGGGCCTGGCTCCCCGAAACCCAGCGCCCAGGGCAGGGCAGGGCAGGACTTCCACGAGCGACAGGGGCCCGCTCTGACGGGGCAGATGTGGCAATGCCAGCGGCCCCCAGGACGAGAGCGACTGGTCGGGGGACGCGAGGCCGTCCAGACCCCCCCAAGGCCCCGGCAGCCCTGCTCAGAGCTGAAGGTGGGCCTGCCCCCACCCCCACCGCAATTGGGGGCTCCTCACCAGCGTTGTCGTAGCCGTCTACTGAGAAGGGCTCGGGCCTCCGGTCCTCCAACACGGGGTCGTAGGTGATGTGGGGGACCGCCAGTGTCTTCTCGCCTGGGCTCACCCCATTGTCCTTGTCCAGTTTGAACTTCTTCTTCTTTACCTAGAAAACCAGATGACAGGAGTGGTCGGGTCCTGGGCGTCCCCTGCCGGGCCCTCTGCTGATGCCCGACCACTGGTAGCAACACTCTCGGGGCACCTGCCCAGGCTGGGCACCAGGACCCTCACACACTGGCAGGAGGGCTGCAGCGTGGGTGCTGCCAGCGGTCCCCTGGGAGCTCAGAGCCCCCGGGGCAGGCGGACAGCAATGAGCAGACAGTAAGCAGACAGAACACCGCGGGGCAGGGACAATGCGGGCTGTGGCCGGTGGGGACTCAGAGCCCAGGGAGCGGGCGCACAGACTGAAGGCAGGAGGACACGTCTCTGTGGTGGTGATCGGGAGGAAGCCAGCCAGCCAGCCACGCTGGGGTCTGGGAGAAGTGTTGGCAGAGGAAACGGTGGGTTGCAGAGGCTTCGCAGGCAGCCAGTGCCTGGGGGACCGCATCTCTCCAGGGCGGTGTGGGTGCAGGTCGGAGGGAGGGCGATGCTGGGCTGGCTGCCCTGTTCTCTTGGGACTCTCGCCCAAGCCTGCCTCAGCTCCCTTATACCGAGACCCCAGGACCCTCTTCTGTGAGACCCCAAGACCCTCTTCTCTGAGACCCCCAGACCCTCTTCTCTGAGCCAGGCAGCCAGAGCTGCCCTGCCGCTCACCTGCCCGGCACAGACAGCCCAACACCAAGGCCCCATGGAGAGCCCCCCACCCCGGCAGGGCTGGCCAGAGTCCAGCCGGGCCTGTCCCCATCATCCTCCTTTGGACCTTCCCAGCACTGGCCTTGGTGTGGCCAGTCCCGGGGCCAGACCTGGGCCACCCAGGTGGCGGGAGCCCAGCATGGGGCACACTCCTAGGGCCCATGACGATGCGGCTACACTGGACTGAAGGCTCAGGGACAAATTCTGGCCGGGACGTGGCTTCCCCCCAACTGCGACCCGGCGGTTACCATGGCGGACTTCTTGGGCTTGGGGCTGGGGGACAGCAGAGTGTGGTTCCGGGATGGCTTCCGGACGTAGATCTTCCAGGTGGAGGAATCCGGGTTCTCCGCTGCGTAGCACCGCCACGCCGTCTGAAACCAGCGGGAGGGGGCGGCCGTCACCCGCGGGCCCCGCGAGTGCAGCCACACTGCCTGCGGGGCCCCGCTGCTGGCTAGGCCTCAGGGCGTCCTGCCCACCAGCCCCTTCCCGAGGCTGGGGGTCTGCTCCCACCTCCCCAGGGGGGCACACAGTCAGACAGCACAGAAGCCTGTGAACCCGCGTCCCTCTGTGTCCAGCCCCGGGCACGCCACGATGGGGCACTCGCAGGGAGCGCCGAGGGGCAGGGCCTTGGGCTGGCAGAGGCAGAACTGAGTGTCCAGGAGGCCGCATCCCCCTTCCAGGGACCCGCAGTTTCTGGGAACCTCCAGACGGCGTGTGGGTGAAGGCCTCAGGCCTAGAGACCCTCATGGCAGCTGCCACGTGGGGTAAGCTGAGGAAGGGGGGTGTTGGCGATGACAAGGGCAGCCAGGAGTTCATAGGGTGCCGCTGGCCATGGGCGCCAGGGAGATGCGGGGGGGATGCACTCCTGGGCAGTGATGCCCCTGCGACCAGAGCCGGGCGCCGCGCCCCGGCCCCCCAGGCAGGGGTGGGCTTCCAGCGGCCCCTCATCCCCCTCCAGGCCTCTCCCACCTCCTGGGAGGCGCGCGTGAGGCTGCACACCCACCCCATGGGGAGTCCGTGAACCCCCTCCTGCAGGGAGGCCATTTGCCGCCTGATTTATGGTCTCCCTGAGAGAGGCTGTGGGGCCATAAAACCAGCTGCAGGGGCCCGAGCCCCCAGCCCGGGGGCCGCTGCCTCCACTTCCTTCCTGTCCAGGGTTAGCGTCCGGCCCCAGACCGTGGTTCCGGACAGGCTCCAGAGGGACAGGGCAGAGGCTTCCACTGGGCTGCGGCAGCTGCTGCAAGCCGGGGGGCCCTGCAGCTCTGGGTGCCCGGGCCGCCCTGCTGGGCACGGGGGCCCGTGGCCGGGCGGACGGGAGATAATGACCCTGCTGCCGGCGCCTGCCCACCACGCCGCCACAGCCCCGGGCCCGCTCCTGCCGCCCCTGGCTCTGGGCACCCACTGCAGGCGCCTGCCCACCACGCCGCCCACAGCCCCGGGCCCGCTCCTGCCGCCCCGGCTCTGGGCACCCGCTGCAGGCGCCTGCCCGCCACGCCGCCCACAGCCCCGGGCCCGCTCCTGCCGCCCCTGGCTCTGGGCGCCTGCTGCCGGCCGCCTCGGGGCTGCACTGTCTTCCAGGGGTCCTTGTGCCGAGGCTTCACCGGCACTGAGAGGCCGGCCGCGCTCCAGGCTGTTCCTGCCACCCACGCAAAGGGGCTCAGGGCCGCCTGTCTCTGGGACCTGCCTCTCCCCACTGCTGTCGGGCTTGGAGCCTCGTCACGGAAGCCCGGGGGGCGGGGGGACAAGGGGCCTCAGGGCAGTTGCAGCCCCCACCGCGCCCCCAAAGGCCCGGCGCTCTGAGCCCCGGCCCCGTAGGGACGCGGGCCTCTGGGAGGTGAAGGTAGGTCCAGAATGTGGCCCGTGCTCCTGAGTCACCAGGCCCCAGCCTGGAGGACCAAGCCCCGTGGGTGCTCAGAGGCAGGCCCTGACTCCCAGAGGGACGGCCCCCCGCTGACCCCCACTTCCCTCCCAGACCTGCCCCCACGCAGACGAGGGTGAGGGCACACACCAAGGCGGCCACTGCAGCTGGAGGCCCAGAGGAGTGGGCACAGCAGGGCTGGCCAGGCTGCGTCCTCGTCCCTGAGCCCAGCCCACAGGACCCGTGCCTCCCACCAGCCAGCATCGTCCCACAGCTCCCGGGACGGGTTACACCAGGTGGGCGAGTCTGTGCCCTGGCCCGCTGCACTTCCACCCTCCAGAGGGCCCATGGGAGAGGGTCCAGCCGCTCTGGGGGCCGAGGGCCGCACCCAGTTCCCCAAGCAGACACAGCATGTGTTCCCTGGGTGACAAAGGCGCACGGATGACCAGACGACAGTGCCAAGGCCATGGGGGCGTCACCTGGATGAGCGAGGCTGCCGCCGGGATCTGCCTGTTGAAATGCTTCTGTCTCTGCTTCTGCTGGACCTTCAGGGCAAAGCCGGAGCCAAGAATCCCCTGCAAGGACAGAAGGCAGGCTCATGCCCTGCAAACGTGGGAGTGGGAGGCAGGCTGGGTGCCCTGGTCCTGGCTCCGCGCTGCGGGCCCCGCAGACCAAGTCAGTGCCTCCAGAGCCCCTGCGCATGGTGAGCAAGCTGGGGGTCTGAGTGTGCCATCTGTGGGTATCTGCTCACAGGGCGGCCCCCAGCTCTGCCAGCCCCCAGAGCTCAGAGGAGGCTGAGGGGCCATGGAGACGCCCACCAACCCAGAGCACCTACCGCCGGGAGTGCAAAGAAAGAGATGGCGAAGACAGAGAAGCAGGAGGCGATGGTCTTCCCCACCCACGTCTGTGGCACCTTGTCCCCGTAGCCGATGGTGGTGACCGTGACCTGCGGGCAGGAGGGACAGCAGGCGGCGGTCAGCCCCAGGACCTCAGGACGGGCGTCTGTCCGGCTGGAAGCCCCTCCACCCGAGACCTGCCGTGCGCAGAGGCCAAGGAGAGAGATCCGCCCGATGGGCCGGGCAGCTCAGAGGCCAGAGCCCCAGTCCACAGGGTCTGGTCCCCCAGACTTAACGCTGCAAAGGAAGCAAGTCCACGGCATGTGCACGGGCGCTCGGCCTGCCCACGCCACCCCACCCCGTGTCTAAGGAGGCCCACCACCCAGGAGGCCCGGAGCCACCCCCCAAGGCCCATCCTCCACAGAGAGCCTGGCCACAGATGGCATGCCGCTTCCAGACGCCAGCCTGGGCAGCAGATGCTTCATGCACCCTTTTCTCTGGGAGAACCAGATGAGCCTTCTTCTCCACTGGGGGGGGTGGTCAGCTATCCGTCCAGGGCATGCGCCGGGACAGCGGGGTGGAGGCCGCTGCCCCCCACACCCCCCATCCCACCACAGGCTCGCCTGCTGCTGGCATCTGAGGCTGGCTCCCGGAGCCCTGGGGCCCACCCTGGCTGTACCTGCCTGCACCAGAGCCCGGGCCGTAGGCTGCCTGCTGGGTTTTCGAGGAGTGGGCTCTGAGCCTGGCAAGGGGACCCAGGGTGCCCAGAGTCCCAGCTCGTCCCATCAGCACATGTACCCAGCCCTGTGATGGGTGGCTGGGCCTCCCCTAAGCCAGGCCCCCCGAGCCAGGATGCTCGGTGAGCTCTGCAGAAGGGTCTGCACGTGTCCACGCAGATGAGATCAGCACAGGTGTCCACACGGAGACGGGCACACGCAATGGCTCGGAAGCCCAGGGCAGAGGCAAGAGGCCCCGGAACCAAGAGGGACCAAGAGTCTGGGCTCGGGGGTTGGGTGAGCACCACGTGCGGGAAGCCAGGTGTCCCCCACCCCCTGGTGCAGGGCACGCTCCGGGCTCCTCAGACCCTGTCACAGACCTCCTTTGTCAAGTTAACGACATCCTTCCAGCTCTCGGAGGAAACGGCCCATCCCCGCAGAGCTGTTTGTTTTTCCTGAATTCACAGACACTAGCAGCTCAGGAATGGGCTGTTTACGGCCTGTGTGCTCGCCCCCGACGGCAGGCGATCCGGGATGCGGAGCTGCACGTCCCCCCGACGGCAGGCGATCCGGAATGCGGAGCTGCACGTTCCCCGGGCACAGACCCGGGGAGGCGCCTCGGCTGGGGTCTCTCCTCCAGGACGGGAGACTCCAGAGGACCTGCCTGTCCCCCCAGTACATCACACAGGTGTCACTCTATTTCCTCTTTGCTGAAGCCGCCTCCTGGACGCCAGCAGGCTGTGGGGGACGTGGGAGGCCCAGCCTAGGAGCCCGGCTCCACTGGGAACGTGGTCAGCCTGCCGCCACCCCACGGGCCATGGCCATTTGTCCAGGGCGGGAAGGGGCAGCCAGGCGTGGGGGCGAGGACAGAAGTGGACCCGCGGTGCTTGTACTGGGCGGGGGGGCGCCGCTCTGTCCAGCCAAGGTGCAGCCACGCTGTGAGTTCCGGACCATCTGGTGGGGTCTCACCCCTGCTGAGTGCGCCGGCTGGCACCAAACCAGGGGTGTACGTCCCCAGCTCCTCACTGTGATGCCAGGGTGGGGGGGCAGAGGGCAAACCCAAGGCTAGAGGCTGCCACGCTGGGGGGTCCAGGCCTCACGCAGCCTCAGGGAGGAGGCTGGAGAGACGGAGCCAGGGAGAGGGTGGCCCTGGGAGAGGAGAGGTGCAGAGAGTGGGGCAGGGGCGGGGGGCGGCAGGGCTGTCTCAGAGCGGCAAAAGGTGGGCACAGCAGTCCCGGGGCCCAGCACCCATCACCGTGGGGCTGCCCCCAGAGACCCCAACCCGGCTTGGAGGGACAGCGGCCAGCATGTGAGGGGCCCACCCAGCGAGGCTTGCAAACTCAGGGTAAAAACAAAAGCAAACACCCCCCCCCCCCAAACAGGCGCGCTTTCTTTCCAAGGGAAATCATAAATAAACACACCGAAACCCACGCAGGCCCAGGGCACCTCGTCACGCAAGCACTCCTTCCCCCTCCTGGAAACTAGCTTGTGATCACCCTGGCCAAGAAGGCGCAGGAGTTGGGGGGCCACGGGTCCAGCGCCGTGGGGGCAGGGCCTCTCTCCCTCCTTTGGGGGGCACAAGGGAGCCCCACACAGCCCCTGGTGGGATGCTGTGGACCCTTGGGCCCTGTTCAGGCCACATCCAGGCCCACAGCCCCTCAGCAGAGGCCCTGGAGACTCTGCCCCAGGCGCCCAGCTCAGACGTCTCCTCCTCAGGGGGCCCTTCCTGCCTCCCGGGGATCACGGCTGACCACAACCAACCATGACCGTCCGCAACCAAGTCTCTGAGCACGTGCGGCCCAGGCAGCTGACCCCGGCAGGCCCCCGTGCCCCGCACACACAGGCCCTCGGGGACGTGCTGGTGGGGAGAACCAGCCAGGTCAAGAGGCCCGGTCGCCCAAGGGACGTCTCTGAAGCAGTGGGAAGAGGGGCACCCTTCCTGGGATCGTGGCCTCTCAGGGAGCCGGCCCTCGGAGGCAGACTTGCTGCCGCCCCATTTTACAGATGGGGAAACTGAGACGGTTCCAGCTCTGCCCTGGCCCCAGAGCTGGCTGCCTGGTGTGCCTGGGGCCACCCGTGCCTGCTGCCAGCCTTGAGGGGTCAGGAAGGGCCCTCATGCTTAGTGGCATAAACACACACACACACACACACACGCACGATGTGTGGGCCGCAGGGAGCGGGACCCTCAGGACCAGCAGGGCTGAGGGGCGTGATGGACCTCGGTGGCCACGGACACTCGCGTGTGAATCAGCTGGGGGAGGTCACTGCCTGGCATCCGGCTTGCAGGGTCGCCAGGAGAACCGTGAGCAGTAATGGCCCCTGAAATGCACAACCAGCCTTTACTGAACCCTCGCTGGGCACCAGCGGCTCGAACGGTAAAAATCCGCCGGCAATGCAGGAGACCCGGGTTCGATCCCTGGGCCGGGAAGCTCCCCTGGAGGAGGAAATGGCAACCCCCTTCCAGCACTCTCACCTGGAGAAATCCAAGGACAGAGGAGCCGGGTGGGCTCCAGTTCACGGGGTCACAGAGAGTCAGGCACGACTGAGCAACTACACCGCGCGCCAGACACCCCAGGCTCTCCAAGCTCCTGCTGACAAGCCTCCCGCGCTCTCAGAGGTGGGCACCCATCTCACACCCGGCGAGGCCCAGGGCCGCTCGGCGGGCCAGTGCGGCTCCACTCCGGCTCCTGGCCGGGTCACCCACTGCTTCCTGTTTGCCTGTCTTCCTGATGCTGACCGGGCTTCTTTCACGCGCACTGAAGCCGGAAAGTTCTTTCTCCAGATGACAAGGGCTGAACCCCACCCCAGAGGAAACCAGGCCTGAACACCACCCTCCCTGGGCCTGCCGAGTCCATGAAAGAAACCATCCCTGGACAGTAAGGACGGAGAGACGGACCTGCCCTGTGGACCCTGCTCATCCCGCAAAGCCCAGCCGTGAAGACCCTTCTCTGGCCAGGCTCTCAGCGCCCACGGTCTCAGCTGCCGCCGCGGCCGACAGCAGGTGCAGGAGGGACTCAGAGCTGGCAGTGGCCTGGGGTCCTGTGGACCCTCCGATCTAAGCTGCGGCGCACACCCGCCTTTGCGCGGTCCGGGCAGGGGAGGAGCCCTGGACACTGCGCGGTTGGGGGGCTGGGGGGCGGCCCACTGCTCCCTGGGCCCTCAGTTTCCCCAACTCCAGATGGGCCTCCCACACTGGGCGGCGCCGACAGACCTTGCATGTGAACGTTTGGGGGGCCGTGTCCTCACCCAGCCCCCCATGCGGCCCCCAGACCCTTTGGCCTCACTCTGCCAGGACACAGTCCGGCCTGGGAAGTGGAACCTTCTGGAGCCAAGGAACTGGAGTCAGACTCAGTTTTAAACGGCGCTGGAACGCAGGGCGGCTTCCACCCTTTCCACTCCCAATTCTAAATTTAGATGCAGGGGTAAACAGGGCCTGGCAACCTCCGGATCTGAGAGACCCCCGGGCGCTCCACAGAGAAGCCCGTGTTTGCAAAAGCTGCTTTTCCCTCCACTCAAACTTTAACACAAACAAACGCATTTTGTTCCAAGGGCAGAGAAGAAAGTCTTAAATCCTCCCCGACACCTCAGCAGCCAGGCATGGGGCGCCACACTGGTAGGGGGTGGGGAGCTCTCACACCCGCGTCAGGCGCCCCACCTAGGGCGGGGGGAGCAGAGGGGACCCTGGCCTGGAAACCGAGGCTCAGTGAGCGGAGGGACCGACTTGTGATGTCCTCCTGGGACAGTGCTGTCCCCGGCAGAGGAGGGTCCCCCAGCGTCCATGTGCCCCTGGGCCCTCGGAACACAGGCCTGCTTGGAAAGAGGGTCTTTGTCGATGCAACTGGGTTAGCGAGCTTGAGGGGAGACAGTCCTGAGCTCCCGGGTGGGGCCTGCACCCACCAACCAGCGTCCCCATGGGAGACGGAAGGTGCGGCCGCAGGCCCCAGAGCGCCTGGGCCTCAGAGGCTGGGAGAGGCGGGAAGGACCCATCCCCGGAGCTTCAGGAGGCCGCCAGCCTCGATCTTGACTTCTTGTCTCGAGGCAGAGCGAGCACAGTTCTGGTGGTTCACCTTGCTGTGGCCGCCCCATGGGCCCCAGACAGAACCGACCGCTTCCTAGGCGCACCCACTCATCCAACCAAGCCTGGGGCTGAGGGGTGGCCCCAGCAGCCTGCCCACTGGGTCCACATGTGGCCCTGGCCAGCTTCCCCCAGCCTGCCTGCACCGCCGGCTCTGCAGAGGAAGCACAGCGCAGGGCCCGTCCCACGGCCCAGATACACAACTGCGGGGTCTGTCTCCTGCGTCCAGCCAGAGGAGCTGGTCTGGTGCGATGCCGTCTACCCATGGGGTACCCTGCCCAGGCAGCAGGCCTCCCCATGCCAGGTCCCTGATAGCAGCACAGCCCGCAGGCAGGCCCTGGGCCGTCCGCCCCAGGCGGGGAGCCTCGGGGTGCGGGCTGGGCTCACTGCCCTGGCAGCCCTCAGTGACGCCACGCGGAGGGAGGGCAGCCTGGCCCCGAATCCCCCGCGGGCTGTCCCACTTGCACGTCCTGACACAGCCCAAACTCGAGCCCAGCCTGCTCCGCCCGCCCGGACAGCTGCAGGGATGCCACTGCTGCGAACGGGGGTCGTCTGCCCGGAGCCGGGCGGCGGGGGCCTGGGGCCCGCAGGAACAATGGCCAGGCCGGGCCCGTGGCAGCCAGGCTGGGGCTGCAGCTGACGGCGAGGCTGGGGTACCAGTGCCAAGCTGGGCACAAAGGGGCCGTTTTCCCGGCTGGCGGGCGGATGTTTGCACAGGTGTGCGCGCGGGAGCAGGGCTTGCAGGGGCCGGGCTGGGGGCAGCTCCGAGGGAGAGGCCAGGAAGGCGGGCGGGCGGGGGGGCCGGGGCCGGGCACCACTCACCAGCTGAGCCCCCCCCACACCCACGCGCCTCCAACCTCGCCGTCTGGTCCCGGGGAGCCTCCCGGCCCCTGGCAGCGTGTCCCTCCACAGGCCCCGCCTCTTATCAGAAAGTGACCCCTCCCCTGCTGGAGCAGGGGACGAAGTGCCCTCCCTCCAAACCTGCCGGGGGGCCAGCCGTGTCCCGGCCCGCAGGCGGCATCAGAGCAGGTCAGCACGTCCTCACCTTCCCAGGTCAGCCTGGCATGTTGGAAGCTTCCAGAAAAAAAATGCTGACTCGGCCAACATGAGGAGCCCTGGCCTTGGCCTCGCCGGGGTGGGGATGGAGACACGAGTGGCTTCCTGCCCCACCCGGAGCAGCGGGGACAGGCCTCCCCCTGGAGGGTGGGGCCCTGGGCTGAGGCCGACTCCCCCACCCCACCACCATTCTGGAAGGAAACACGTTGGAGGTGGACACAGCCAGCACCCCGCTCAGCCTGGACCTGTGGCTCCGTGGAGCTGGCACTGCCCCCAGGCCTCAGCCCCACCTTGTTGGGTGCAGCCTGCGACCCCCTCCTCTCCTGGGCTGAGCAGGCCTGGACGTCAGCCACCCAGCCCCCAACTCAAAGGGGCTCCATCAGCCATCCTTGACCTCAGGCATCTCATAACCGGGACTGGCATCACGCACTCTGCGGCTCGGGCTGCTCTGGATGCTCCTGGTCACTGGGCCTCCTGACGCTCCCAGGCACTGGGGCCCCTGGATGCTCCCAGGCACTGGGCCCAGGGCACCCGCAGGGAGGGAGGAGGCCCAGGCCCAGCTGATGGCCCAGAGACAGGGCTACTCCCCCGCCCGCCCTCCACAGACAGGGTCTGTGCAGGCCACCAGGACCCCAAGCGTGCCGCTCCCAGGCCAGTAAGCTGCTGACCACCCTGCGACGAAATGAGAGCCTGGGACCTGTCTCCCCACAAGGCCCACGTGGAGGGTTGTTGAGGGGCGTCCTCTGTGCCCTGAGGTCACACAGCAGTGATGCTGGGTTCCTGTTACGACCAGGACCCAGGGTGGGGTGGGGCGGGGTGGGGGGCATGCATGGTTCAGACACCCTGGCCATGGCTGAGGCACCCGCAGCCACCCACAGGCAGGCCAAGTGCCACCCCCACCCCCCAGAGCAGAACCCAGGGCCTCTGCACACTGCCCCGGTTGCGGCCAGCACCAGACACGTGGGCTGGGTGCCCCGTCAGAATGGGGGAGCTCCCTTTCTCCCAAGGCCCCTGGTCTGGCATGGTGGGGCTCTGATTGTCACCTGATGATGAGCTCCCGAGTGCAGGAACACTGGGGGGCCTGGCGCTGAGCCTCACAGAGGTGGGCCCTGGGGTGCCAGGGGACTCAGGACCAGGGCGGGGGTGGACAGTGCTAGAGGGCCCGGCCCAGGGGTGGGGGAGGAGCTGGGGCCGCCTGTGGCCACATTCCCAGCAGATACCCCTTGCATACTCGCCTTCCATCCCAAGACTTGCCTCTGCAAAGCCAGCCTCACAGGTAGAAACGTCACGGGCCCCACGACAGTGACAGCTGGGCTCCGGGCGTCCAGGGTGGGGCCCAGCCACCCGCCCAATGACACGCCTGTGTACAGGCTTCAAGCACTCAGGGGGCAGGTCTCAAGACCCCAGGGCCCCGGGGCGACGCACTGTGCCCCCACCCCCTGCCCGGGCCCGGTGTGAGCAGTGGTCTCGCGGGCCGGAGGTGCCAACTTACCACTCCCCACCACAGGGCGTCCGCGTAGCTGCCGAACTCGACCTGGCCCGACTCGTTGACGGCGTCCTTCTCAGCCAGGTACACAAAGTAGGAGGAGAAGATGAGGCCCAGGAAGCCGATGTACAGGGTGGTGATGAGCTCCTGGAGACACACGGGGAGGGCGCTCCGTCAGCCAGCACCCGCAGGCGCCCCGGACAGACATCATGTGCGGGGGGCGGGGCGGGGGCGGCCTGCCAGCAGCCGGCTCCAGCCGTTACCTGAAAGTTCCACGTAAAAGCCAGCGTGTCTGACACGCAGACATCGGGCTCAAAAAATAACCTAGTTTCCCCAACTTGTCAATGGCGAGGTCAGGTCTCCCCGTCCAGGAGTGAGGCCAGTGCCCTGGCCCGCCCACCAGCTCTCTTTCCCGCAGGACCTCAGGGAGACGCAGGGATGGGCCTCATGAAGGGGTGCAGGCTGGCCCCCCCAGCCTTCACGGGGCTGCTCAGGGTCTGCACGGGTTCAGATTTCTGGGCGTCCTGATGCTTCTCCCACATTAAACGTCCATCTTTCCACCTACCCGAACATCTACTCTCCCAGCTGGAGGGAACATGGGCACACCACCTGCCTGGCCAGCGGGGCACTCCCGCCCCTCGGGTGGGGGTTGGACAGCCTGGCTGGCTCAGGCCGAGGCTACTCTGTGGACCCGCGTGCCCCCCAACCACGCACCTGGCGGTGGATGAAGACCACGGAGCCCAGCAGCCTCCAGGTGCCCCCCTGGCGGTCGACATGCAGCATCCGCAGGATCTGTAGGAAGCGGATGCCCCTGCGGAGGACAGGCCCCTGTGGGCGCCAGGCGACCCTGCACCCCCCATCCACGACCCCGCAGCCCCATCCGCACCCCCGCAACCCCCATCTGTGACCCCACGCCCTCCTTCCGTGACCCCGCGCCCCCATCTGCAACCCATGCCCCCCTTCCGCGACCCCGTGCCCCCCATCCATGACCCCGTGTCCCCCATCTGTGACCCCATGTCCCCCCATCCATGCCACCCTCCCCCTCCCTCTGGAGGACAGGGCCCTGTGGGCTCTGGGTGACCCCATGCCCCCCCATCCATGCTGCCCTCCCGCTTCCCAAGCACAGCGTCAGGGCGGGGGCCACACCAGGCCCGGAGCCAAACCCACATGTTCCTCAGTTCCCTGGGTGGCCAGACGGCCTTCTGGGGGGGCCTCCCCAGGATCACCCCAGTTTACGTATCAGTAGACTGAGGCCCCCAGACCTTGGGGTCCCAGCCTGCGTCCTAGAAGCCAGTGCTTGCCCTTGATTCAGCGTGGGCCTGGAGCCCGCCCCCCAGCATCCGCACCCCCACACCGCCGGGTCCGCGGTCGAGCGTACCTGATGGCCGAGGTAGCAAACACCTGCCCTTTGGAGCCCACGCAGAGGACCACCATGGAGGCCACCACCACGATGAGGTCTGGGGGAGCAGAGCCAGCATCACCAGCCAGGCAGCTGGATGCCAGCAAAGAGCCTGGCAGTCAGCGGGACAGGGCCCCACAAGGGGGACAGGGAGACGCCCTGTGGGGGAGGCCGGGCCCCCATCCCAGCCACATGTCCAGGCCTCATCGGCCGCTGAGAGCAGTGCACACAGGCTGTGCTAAGTGTGACCGGACCCCCGCCCTGCCCCGTCAGCAGCCTCTGGGGGGGACGACCTGGGCGCCAAGGCTGGCCACTGCTGCGGGGCCTGGGAAGTCACCCCGCTGGCCTGGGGTCCCAGCCCCATCACGGCTGGAGGAGGCTGGTGGTCTCTCAGGCCTCAAGGGGACTCCGCCTGGTGGTGTGTGTGATGGGGGTCTACCTGCCAGATTCCGGGGGACAGTGCCCAGCCTGTGTCTGGAAACCTTGGGGTGAACCTTCTGGGGGGGCGGACATGACTCACCAATGATGGAAATGGGCTTCCGGGCGAAGCGCAGCCGGCCCCAGATGCCCACGTACTTGCTGCGGCAGCCGGCCGACCAGAGGCGGACCACGTACTCCGTCCCGAAGAACACGACCAGGACGATCTCCTGCGGGGACGGGGCACGTGAGCTCACCTTGAAGCTGCACCCGGGGGCAGGTGCCACACCAGGAGCCTCTGCTGAGACACGTATGGGGAGCAGGTGGCCTGGGCCCCCGTCTGCTGCGTCGTCCACCTGGACAGGCCGGCCGCCCAAGCCCAGGTCCACCACTGCACTTGGTAAAAAGGTGAGACATTATGACCGAGTGGGCTTTATACTCGGAATGCAAGGTCAGTTCAACACATGAAGATCAACCAGTACAATACATCACATTAACAGAATGAGGGGGGAAAAAATCATATGATCTCCTGATCACAAAAGATGCAAAAAAAAAAAAAAAAAGCATTTGACACAATTCAGCACCCTTTCATGATAAAAACTAATCAAGCTACAGAGGGAACCTGCCACTGGGTGATAAAAGCCATATATGAAAGCCCCACAGTGAACACTGCACCCACACAGAAAGGCTGGAAGCTTTTCCTCTAAGATCGGAACCAAGACAAGGATGCCCACTCTCACCGTGTCTCTTCAACACTGTGCCAAAGTCCCAGCTAGAGCTACCAGGTAATAAATAAAAGACTTGCAAATTGGAAAGGAAGAAGTCAAATTATCTCTGTTCACAGATAATATGATCCTAGGTATAGAAAGCCATAAAGATTTCATGCAAAAAAACCTGTTAGATCTAATAAATGAATTCAGCAGAGTAGGATAGAAAAGTGAAACTGTTAGTCACTCAGTCGTATCAGTCTTTACGATCCCATGAACTATAGCCCACCAGAGTCCTCTGTCTATGGAATTCTCCAGGCAGGAATACTGGAATGGGTAGCCGTTCCCTTCTCCAGGGGATCTTCCTGACCCAGGGATGGAACTTGGGTCTCCCTTACTGCAGGCAGATTCTTCATCATCTGAGTCACCAGGGAAGTTGATCAGAAAAATTTTTGCATTTCTATACACAAACCATGAACAATCTGGAAAGAATACTATAAAACAATTCCATTTGCACCAGAAGCAAAAAACAAAAAAAAAGGACTTATGAATCAACTAAGGAGGTGGGAGACTTGTATGATGAAAACTAAAAAAGATCATTTCAAGAAATGAAAGATGACAAATAAATGGAAATACATGTTCATGGACTGGACGATTTAATACAGTGAAGAAGTCAATACAATTCAACGATTCAAAGTGATCCGTAGATTCAATTCATCCCTCTCAAAACCCTGAAGACTGACCCCCCACCCCCCGAAATAGCCCTCTTAAATGCAAAAGAAATGCTAAGGGGCTCTGAACAGTCAGAGCAAGATGGGGGCACTAACAATGGACTACCCCTCGGCCGCATAAAGGAGGGAAGTTCTGAGAAGGCCGCCACGGACGGGCCTGAGGACGCTGTCTGCAGCTCGTGTCCTGCTCCATCCTTGCCCCGGGGGCCCAGCCCTGTCAGAG
This sequence comes from Odocoileus virginianus, assembly GCF_023699985.2. Lineage (NCBI taxonomy): Eukaryota > Metazoa > Chordata > Mammalia > Artiodactyla > Cervidae > Odocoileus > Odocoileus virginianus. The sequence goes on from NC_069701.1 coordinate 42,746,062, forward strand.
CACTTCGGCTCCCATGGGTAAGGGCACAGGCCCGGGTCCCATGCCTGGCCTCGCCTGTGCCCCCCAGGGAGCCACGGTGGAGGGTGCTTCCCAGGGCTCCACAGTTAGAGTGGCATACAGCACCCAGTGTGTGTGTGGGCATGCTCGGGGCGTGCTGGGAGAAAAGGTGGGGAAGTGTCCTTTCGTGAAAAGGTTTCTGGTGGGCAAGGCCGAGTTGGTCAGGGTGGGGTGGGTACCCCTGGGGGCACCTGGGACGGTGGAGCTCGAGGGAGTGTGGACGCTCGCAGGCCCCGTGGCCTTGGGGCCTGGAGGGTGGCCGAGGCCACCAGGGCAGGGGCCATGTTTAACAGCCCCCGTGGCCTGGGACCTGGATCTGCGGAATGAAGGGATGAGCAGCCTGGGGCTCCCTGGGACAAGCGCTTCGTCTCATACGCGTGTTTCCCAAGATCCCGGCCCAGCCAGTCCTAAGAGGGTGTGATGAGCGGATGGCGGCCAAGGAGGCCCCCTCAGTGAACGGGGAAGCAGGTGTGAAGGGAGCAGCTCCTGGTGTCTGGCCGTCATGACAAGGGCCACAGAGTCGCCACCTCCAGCTCCCCAAAGCTGAGACGCCAGAGCCAGCACCTTCAGAGGAGGGAACCATGGGCCACTGATGGCCCCACGGGGACAGACAGAGCTCCCCAAAGAGCAATCCCCAGAGCCTGTACCCCAGGTCTGCAAATCCACACACCATTGGGCTGATCAACCATGAATGAGGGTTTCTGTTACTTTGATACATTTTTTAAATCACTTAAATACATTCCTCAGCCACGTCCTAAGTATATTCAATGCGGTAGAAGTCTTAAGACCATAAAAAAGCTTATGACAGACATTCAGATGAAGAAGCGCCTCCCAGGAAGCTGCTGGGGTGCTCCCCACCCCTCCCTCCACTCGAATATCCTAGCCTCTCACTCAGAGCTACCCCGAGCCCTTCTGGGGCTGGTGGGCTCAGGCTGCAGGACTCCGCCTTTGGAGGAGTGAGGTGTAGGAATAATTTAAAAGAAGGCTAATCCCCAAATCCTGTTTGAGTCTGGAATGCAGCTGGAGGCTGGGCTGGTTGCTGGGGGCCTTCACCCCGTCACCGCGAGCCCGAGCCCCAGCCGCAGTGCTCATCACAGTGGCGCCACCAGCGTGCTGGGCAGGGGAGGACCTGGGTCAGTGGGCGCACACATGTGCCTGGGATGAAAGGATCTCCACGCTGCCAGCCCTGAGCGCTGGGCAGGGTGGCACCTGGGGCCAAAGCCGGGACCTCAGGACTGGGCGCTGCTCACTAGGACCCTGGGGGTCTCCCTGTAGCCTGGGCCATCACCATCTCTTGGAGCCCCCTGTTCACTGACCCAGGTGCAGACAGGCGGGCCCGAAGCTGCGGACCAGCAGGGACTCTCGCCCTGGCCACCCTGGGCCAGGGGCTACTCCGGGGATTTGACTGGACTTGACTGTCCACTTGTGGAGGCTCGGGTGGGTGGGCCAGGACCTGCATGAGGGCTGACCCCACGTCATCCTGTGGGACAACCTCTGAGTCCAGGGACCCCCCTGCTCCCCGACCCAATGCCAAGAGGCCCAGGACAGGGCAGGGACACCTTCTCTCAGCTCCAGGGAGAGCCAGCGAGACCAGCCTCTAGTGTCAGCGATCAGACCCAGAGGATGATCCCCTCCCCTGCCCAGCTGCCCTCCTCGCCCTGGGCTTTCTCTGCCCTGGGCAGGGGCAGGCCCGTGGCTCAGCCGTCTCTGCAGACCAGGACCAGCGCGGGCCTGCAGCCGCCGCAGAGGCCTCCCGCTCCCCCAGGGCCCGGCAACGGCAGACCCCTCCCCCACCCCCCTGCTCAAGCCCCAGCCGGCCCCCCGTCACCCACACGGAGGCTCAGGCTCCCCTCGGCCCCCAGAGCCTCCCATTGGCCCGGGGCGCCTGCCCCGCCCCCGTCCCCAGGGCTCTGTATCTGGCTCTGCCCCGCCTCCTGTCCCCTTCCCAGTCCAGCTCAGGCGCCCGCCCCACCCCCCACAGCCCCCCAGCACACCTGACTCCTCCACTGATAGCAGAGGCAGCGGGGGCCCCATCCGCGGCCCACGTGGGGCCCATGTGCCCGGATGTAAGCAGAGGTCAAGGATGTGGCCCTGAGCCCCGTCCTGCAGGGGGGGAGGGGGCGTCCTCCCACCAGGGACCTCTGCCAAGACTGCCACCACCCGAGGGGGGAGGGCCCCCTCCCACCACCCTCCCACCCCCCTCCCACCCGGCCACCGTCCCTCAGACACAGCAAGGTCGCCTCCCAGCTGCGGGCAGCCTCATGGACCAGAGGCCTCTGAGCAGCTGGGCGCTGGGACCAGGGCTCAGACCCGAGACTCCACGCCCTCAGGAAGCAGGCCGGACAGGGAGACACAGGGGCTCCAAGCAGCCAGGCAGCCCCCCAGGGGGAGGCCATGCCCTCCTGCTGTGCGGCGGTCCCGGGCCCCCGTGTGTATCTCTGATGATGGGTGTGGAGTGGCCATTGGCAGTGACTATTTGCAAAATTTAAATTTATTTCTAAAATCAAGTTCCTAAGCAACCACCCAATTAAAAATGGGTAAAGAAGGCTTCAGCTCAGATGGTAAGGAATCCGCCTGCAATGCAGGAGACCTGGGTTCGATCCCTGGATCAGGAAGATCCGCTGGAGAAGGTAATGGCAACCCACTCCAGTATTCTTGCCTGGAGAATTCCATGGACAGAGGAGCCTGGTGGGCTGTAGTCCATGGGGTTGTAAAGAGTGGGACAGGCCTGAGCGACTGACACTGCTGAAGAAGGCATTTCTCTAGAGAAGACGTACAAAGGGTTATCGGGCACATTCAAAGATGCCCTGTCTGTGCATCAGGAAGCTAACTGAGGCCACAGCGGGCCACCCATGCCCAGCAGGTCGGCAGCTCTCGGAGAAGCCGAGTGCGTGTCGGCATACGCGGGGATCTGCCGGAGCCGGGTGCGTGGCCGGTGGGAACACACGATGGCATGGCCACTGTGGAGAGCAGGATGCAGGGTCCTTGAAAAACCAAAAATAGAACACACTCGGCAATCCCACTCCTGGACGGATCCTCCAAACAATGAAGAAAGAAGAAGGAAAACGGGAAGTTGGAGCTCAAAGAGGTTTGCACACCCGTGTTCACTACAGCACTGTTCACAACAGCCAGAAGGTGGAAGCGACCCACGTGCCCCTGCCCCGCCCCCAGGGGAATCGTACACGGCCTTAAAAGGAAGGAAACGCTGACAGGCCTGGGATGGGGATGAACCTTGGGGACACTGCGCTTGGTGACATACACCAGACACAGAAGGACAAATCCTGCGTGATCCTCCTCACAGGAGGTCCCTGGAGGGGTCACAGCCAGAGAGACAGGAAGTCGACGGTGGGGCCAGGGGCTGGGAGGGGGTTTGGGGGCCGAAGTGGCCGATGGGGCAGAGTCTCTGTTTGGAAAGATAGGGACCTTCTGGAGGCGGACGGTGTGATGTTTCAACATGTACTTAATGCCACCGAACTGTGCACTTAAAAACAGTTAGGAGAGTAACTACCTTCTATGCGTGTTGCTATAATGCTGATAAAAATAACCTATCCATGGTTGTCAGGGGCTGGGGCTGGGGGGGACAAATGGGAGCTGCTGCTGATGGGTGAGGACAAAGGTCTGAAACAAGACGGAGGTGGTCAGGGCTTAATGTTATTGACAAGTTAAATGCACTTGGAAACGGTGACCTGCGTGGTTTATGAGTTTTTCCATGACACAAATGTCTCCATGTCCCTGGGGCTCTGCGCTCAGGCCTTCGCCTAGACCTTCGGGGCTGGTCCAGCGGGGCGGAAACGGCCCCCCGGAGGCCCTGGCTCTGAGTCTTCGTGGTGCGTGTGTTGGTTCAGCATTAAATGAGCAGATGGGCACAGCCAAGACCCCGGGGGAGCGGGAGGGGGTAAGCAAAGCGCAGAGGCCAGGCCACCGCTGGACACGGGTGTGTCTGAGCCCCTGAGCCTGCGTGCCAGCTGGGCAGGGGGCAGCCGGACGCCAGGACCCCCGAACTCGACCGCGTTACCCGTAAGGGGCCTGGCCCACACCCTCTGACGGGGTTTCGAGGGTGACGGGGGTTGACAGCAGATCTGCGAAGCCTGTGAGTGGAGATAAGGGCTCAGTGAAGCAGGTGCTTATCTGACTTTTCCAGCTCTGGTCCACAGAGGGGGGACGACAGATGCCTCGGGCGTTTCGTAATCACCGTGGCTCCACCGCTCCCTGCAAGAGGGGTGAAGGTCCACGTGGCCGTCTTATCTGTCGCTTCATCTCTATCCGCTTGCGAACCCTCTCAACCATCGGGAAGGTGGTCCGCAGTCCAGGGGGCTTTGAGGCCCAGCACTGCCCGCACTGCCTGGCTCAGGGGCTCTGGAAACAGCCCAGGAGCCCAGCCCCCATGCGACAGACGGCGAGTGGCCTGGGGGCTCAGCCCCGCGCATCTGAGCCTGCACGTGGAGCCTGGCCTCTCGGATGAAAGGGTTGGTTTTGTCCTTCTGCCAAACAACCCAGGAACCTCGTGGACCCTTATCCTTATCTCCCTGATGCTCAGATGTAACTGCTCTGTTATCTTCATAATGAAAAACCAATTTTAAAGAGATTGAGATGCTTAACTGCTGGGAATTAAGCACTGGGCCTTGTGTTCTGGAGGCGTGCGTGCTGACGGGAAGCAGAAATTGGGTTTGAGGACAGAAGGCATCACGTACTCCCTGGGAGCCCCACAGCCAGACGTGAGGCCAGCTCAGGGGCTGGGGGGCCCCTTGCAGGAGCTCCTGGTCCCTCAAAGCCTTCCTGGGTGAGAAGGACGCCTGTCTGTTCTGGAATAAACAGGATTTCAGCAGGCAGACGGGGGGCCCAGAGGAGAGGTGGACGTGGGGGCCAGACCACACCACCACTGGAGCCAGGGGTGTGGGCAACCAGGGAAGGTCTCTGGAGGGCGTGCGGGCTGCCCGGCCCTGGCCAGGAGGTGTTCCCGTGGCGGGGGCCGGTGCTCCCCACACTGAGCCTAGGGCCCCAGGGCCAGCTGTTCCACCTCCACGTGGGACCCGATAAGCCACAGAGGGAGCCGGCCTCGGCATTCCCGGGAGGGTCAGCTGGCCCGAGCGCGCGGGGCAGGCGCGTACGCTGCTCAAAGGCTCTTTGTTCAGGGGCCTGCCTGTGGCCAGCTGCTCCCAGCCGCGCGCCCGTGGTGAGGGCCTTGGGCTTCCTGGTGACATGTGCTGGGCACAGCTGGGCCCCCCCCCCCGAGGAATACCAGCACCCCCCCATTCCCCCGCCTTCCCCCTGCCAGCACTGTGCAGCCCCTGTGAGGGGGGCAGCCTCACATGCTAGCCCCGCCAAGGGGCAGGGGGCGGAGGGGTCCACGTGGCGTTGGGATGCAGCCCACCCAGGACCTGTGGGGGACTGACCACCGCCCCTCCCCAGTCCAACCCCGGCTGACCTGCCGTGTCCGCCTGTCCCATGACACCCCTGAATGTACAGCCAAACCCTGACCTGGGCCCCTCTGCGTCTTGCCTGAGGTCCCAGCCACCCGAGGTGGTCCTCACGGGTCCACCCTCTGCTCCACGGGGCCTGCGGGCCAGGCTTGGGTCAGACACTGGGAGGAGGAGGTGGCCATGCCTCGGTGACACCTCTGTGACCTGAGGGGCACCCAGGCTGGGCCAGAGGGGCAGGCCGAGCCCCCAGAGGATGGTAAGGTCCAAGGTCACCAAATACCCAACGGCGACCCTGTCTGTGGAACGGGGTTGCTGGCAGGACCCACCTCCAAGGGCAGTGGGGAGGCGACGTGAGAAGAGCTGAAGAAAGGATCTAGAAGATAGGCTGGTGCTGGGTTGGGGGAGAGGGTCTTCAGCACGGGCGGGGGCGCGTGGAGGAGGCTCTGCTCAGACGGGTCCAGCTCAGACGGCCCCTTCCGACCGGCGCCCAGGTCGCCGCCAGACACTGAGCCCCTCGCAGCCTGTCCTGCCGCCCCGGGCAGCAGCACCCGGCCCAGCCCAGCGGACCCCTGCCCTGCCCACCTCCTTGGCTGTGTCTGCAAGCCTGGCCCAGTGTTGAGACCACAGGGCGCCCACCCGGTGCTGGGAAGACCACAGAGAAACACCGCCACTTGGTGTGTGGGGGGGGGACTCCTGCTCCTTCCCTGGCCCCACGTCCCACTCATGGGGCTGCCCGGGAGGTGGGGAGGGCCAGAGTCTCCCCACGCCTCGGTGAGCCCGTGTCCTCTCCCTGAAGAGGGCGGGTCCCCTGGGCTCCCCCGTTACTCTCAGCCCCAGCCTCCCGCGAGCCACACTCTAACACGTGACTGAGACTCTGCAGGCTTAGCGGCCACTGGGCAGGGCCTAGGATGGTCCACCTCCCAGAGGGGTACCTCCTCCACCACGAGCCCCCGGGAAGCCCTCTTCCAGGGAGAGAGCCAAACTCAGGGAGGCCCCTGGAGCAACCCCTTCCTGCAGCCCACCCCACGGAGAGCCGGTGGGTGGGGTCTGCCCTCCTCCTCCTGTCTGAAGTTCTACAATAACTGTGGACTCCAGCACCTGTCACTCAGGGCACTGCACGCGGTTCCGAGCCCTGTGCCTCGGGGCGCATCACGCCCTGCACGCTTGCAGACCTGTTACCGAGAGGACTAACCCCCAGCATCGCAGGCTTCTGAGCTCAGCCTGGGAGGAAAGTTCACCCACCCATGGTGGGGAGGAAAGCAGCCCCACCCTGGTTTTACCCACACATGGACTGCCGGTGCCAACCCACGGCTGATTAGAGGCACCCGAGATTCGGGGGTTTAACGAGACGCCTCCAGCCCCAGGACCTGGCTTGCCGCCCACACGTTGAGGACACGGGGTGCCCGGCACTGCCCACTTCCTCCCCACCCTGGTGTCCCCAGGTCGGCAGACGCTCCGGCACTTGGTGGTGTTGGGGTAGGCAGATGTGGCAGCAAGAGGCCTTCTAGCGGGCGTCTGCTCTGTGCCCAACACCAGGCTGGGCAGATTCTGGTGAAGCAAAGCCTGCTTGTCCCACACCCCAGGGTGCCTTGTGGACGGTGGGCACCCAGGAGGCATTTGGTAAGAAAAAAGAAAAAAAAAGGTGCGTGTGTATGTACACAAAATATAATCTGCATATTTTGCTGTGCTAGTATTTGCATTAATGAGTGAGTTTCAACCGTCCTGGGAAGAGGTACTCACAAACACAGCAAAACTGCTGGCAAGGGACGCGGGAACAGTGTGGAGACGACCGTCGTGCCCAGCCACTGTCGGGCCAGAGGGGGCCGGAGCGCCCAGGAGGCGCCTTCCTGCACCTGAGGGGGCTGCGCCCAGCCCCGAACTCAGCCTGCGCGCTCCACGCTCGCCTCGCCGATGACCGTTCAGGATAGCGCTTCATCCATGAGTAGGTAAGCCTTTTTGGTAAACTTATAGCCATTTACTTCTAATCACATTGGGTTCTAATCAGGGCATCTCCATAGCCTCATCTCAGTTTTGCAAAGCATGTTAGGTGTTTGCGTGGTCACATGAAACGACTGGTGTTCACAAGTGTTCCACGGGCACAAACCAAGAAAACACCCCACTGGGAGGATCCACAGCTAAAATGCGGGTTTGAAGTGGGGCCCTGAGGCTCTGCCTCTCCTCCCGCTGCGTCTGGGCTCTGTGGATGCCAGACCGAAAGCAGGGGCTGAGGTTACGGCCCCAAGCCTGTCCACCTCCCGGCTCTTGGAACTGAGTCCTCAGAAAGCCAAGCAGCCCGGGAGAGGCTAGGGGAAGAAGGCCTCCCCGTGCGGCCTGCCATCCGGAAGTGGTCCAGGCAGAACAGAGGTGGGCTGGCCCCAGGGACCCTGCCCACACTGTGAAGGTGAGTCCTGCAGGCTGGTCGCTAGAAAGAGCCAGGTTTGGGGGTGCTGGTTTCATGGCTATAGGCATCAGGGACAGTGATTTAGGCTTATTGTTGGAATCCAGAATGACCCACAACTGCAACATGTAACCGTCGATGCCTTCACTTACATTTCACAGGCTAGAATCGCCCGTTCTGAGCGAGATGTCCCGAAGTGTCCCGTGAGTGTTGTAGTCGACCCCTGCGTTTCCAGCAGATTTTGCCATCCATATGTTGTTGTGCTCTCAGAGGCATGAGTGTTTACAGCCGTGTCTTCCCTGGAAACGGTGCCTCTTCCGGGCCAGGCGCAGCGCGGACCCCGCTACTCCCCACCCTGAGTTGTTTTTTCCTTCTGTGTGCACTTGCTGGGCATCCCTTGGCCTTCCCTTCATTTCTCAACTGTCATGACCAGTGTGTTTGACTGAATTCCTTTGAACAATGTGTTTGTTAAAAATAAAAACCCTCTGGGGGCTTCCCTGGGCGTCCAGTGGTTAAGAATGTGCCCTGCAATGCAGGGGACACCGGTTTGATCACTGGTCCGGGAGGACCCCACACGCCAGGGAGCAACGAAGCCCGTGCATTACAGCTACTGCGCGTGAGCTCGAGAGCCTGCTCACGAGCCACAACCACTGCAGCCCAGCAGCCTGGAGCCTGTGCTCTGCGACGGAGAAGCCACTGCAACTAGGAGCCAGAGCAGCGCAGCCAGAGAGCCGCCCCCACTCGCCGCAACTGGAGAAAGCCCGCATTCAGCAGCCGAGACCCGCTGCAGCTAAAGATAAATACATCTTTTGGAAAATAAATAAAAACAAAAACCCTTCTGACAGTCTCTGCCTTCAAACAGAGGGATTCAAGTGATTCACATTTAGTGCAGAATTGGATGTGTCTGGCTTCTTTCCGCCTTACTCTCCATTTGCTACTTCGCTTTGCTGTCTCTTTCATCCCTTGTAGTTGCCAAGTTGATCAGCATGTTACTCATCCTCTTTTTATTCTCGGGGTTGGAAGTGCCACTGAACCCTTGCATCCCACCACTGTGATCCTTTGGTTCTTGAGCCCACAACCACGGCTGCTCTGGCCCAGAAGTGGCTCCCCGTGCAGAGCTCCCCCCACGGTTTTCTCCCCAGCGCTGCTGGAATGCAGCGGCTCCGCGGGTGGATGGAGCATCCCCAGCGCTGCTCTCACAGACCCCCTGAAGCCCAGCACCATCTGCAAGAAGGCTAACTTCACCTTGCAGTCAGCGTCCTGTGGCCGGACACAAACTGCGGGGCCGAGGCAGGCGCAGGGGTGGCCAGTGGGGTCTCTGGGCAGGACCGAGGACAAGTGCTGAGCTCACCGGGGGACGTGCCCGTCCTGAGGATCCTGCTCTCGCTCCCCACAGCCTCTCTGCAGCCACCTGCTGTGATGACGCGACATGGAGGACCCACCAGGCTTCAGAATCTCGACGACGCCACGAACCAGACGAAGCCAAGCGGCCTGGGATTGGCTGCCACATTTCAGGAGGTGGAATTCTTTGAGTGCCTGCACTTTGGTATCTGGGAACTTCTTCCTCCCAAGCAGATAAAGAGGAGGAAACGGCCCATCCTTCCTTCCTTCATGTATTCATCCTGGTTCCAGCACGCTGCCCCCTGCCCCCTGAAACAGCTGGGCCAGCTTGCCATCCTCCCGATGCTGGGAACACCAGCATCCGGCTGCACCCACTGCGTGCCAGGTGCCCTGGGTGGACCACGTCCTTGACAACTAACTCACAGGCCTGCCCCTGAGGGCAGCAGCCTCTCTGTGGGCCACTCAGCACGCACCTGCTGGGGCCCTGGGCTTCCAGCCCGTGCCCGAGGCCACCCTTCCTCTGGGAATGCCAGGGAAGAGCACCCAGGGTGGGAAAGCACCTCTGTCCGCGCAGCCCCCTCTCTGCCCCGGCGGCCCCCTCTTTCCTGCCCTGGGCCTTCACCTCTGTGGCTTCTCCCCTGCCCCTCACCCCCTTCCCCTCCTGGCACTTCTTGAGGCCGGTCCACCCCCGCCACCGGCTTCCTCCACCACCCGCTCTTCTCATCACACGGGGAGCCACCTCACTTCCCGCTCACGGATCCCCGGAAGACAGGAGCCTCCCCGGTCCTGCCCCGGCTGAGTCCCGGGCTCTGAGCAGGGGTCCAGGACCGGGCTGGGCTGTCAGTACCGGAGGCGACAGCAGTCCCCTCTCACACCAACAGGCCAGGTCAGAGCGAGTCCTGCTCCCCCTGCTCGACAAGCCTGCCCCGCTCAGGGATGATTCAGGATTGAGCTGTGTGCCCCCTGACTCACAGGGTGAAGCCTGCGCCCCTCGAACGTGACTTTGTCTAGAAACAGGGTCCCTGCAGCTGCGATTAGCTGAGATGAGGTCATTAGGAAGGACCCCTGATCCAACACGACCGGGGTCCTCACACAGCAAGCCCCCCTACACACGAACCTCCACATCGGACCTTCAGAGACGCGCGTGCGTGTGCACGCCCAATCATGCAAGTTACTTCACGTGTCTGAAGGGCTTTTTCGCGTGCGTGCATCACGCGTCATGGGGGGTTGTGCCTCTCAGGACTGTACAGAGTAGGAAGGAAATGGCAACCCGCTGCAGTATTCCTGCTGGGATAATCCCATGGACAGAGGAGCCTAGCGGGCTACAGTCCACGGGCTCACAAGAGTTGGACACAACTTAGCGTCTGAAGCACAGAGTGCAGAAGTGCGGTGTCTTGGTTTCAGGCCCAGGATGCCTGGAACCAAGGGTAAAGCAGCGCTGATGCAGCTGGAACTGCTGAGGACAGCCACGTGGTGACAACGGACACACACGTGGAAATGCATCAGCAAGGGGAGCGGGCAGTGCGAGGCGCGCACACCCAGCACAGAAGGGCACCGCGCGGCCGGCTGCGTTAACGGGCACCGAGGTGACTGTGCCGGACTTAGGGACCAGCTGGCCTCACAAATGCGCTCTTGGACAGAACTCACCAGTGTGGAGGGGGCTCCCTGTGAACCACAGACGTGAGCACGCAGACGCGCAGGAGAACCCCACAGGAACTGAAGCAGAGGTGGGGTGACGCTTCTACAAGCCGAGGAATGGCCAACACCGACCCTCCAGAGCTGGGGGAGACGCCCCCCAGAGGCCCCCTTCCAGCCTCAGGTACCAAACCCAGCACCTTGATCGTGGACTCCTGACCTCAGGGGTGCCCAGGGCTGCATCTGGACACCAAGGCCTAGCCAAGGGTCCCCGGGGGTGTCCGGGCCGTGTCCTCCTGGGAAGGGGTCCCAGAACATCAGTCACCCCTTCCCCACTCCATGCGCAGACTCACGCTGTTGTCGGCCAGCAGAAACCAAGGCCCCAGGCGGGGAAAGGGGAGCATTGGTGGGAGAGGCGTCAGGCTCTGAGCAGGGGAAAGGCGGGGGGCTTCAGGAAGGCAGGCCTCGAGTCCCGGGAGGAGTGGCCAGCAGGGGGGAGGGGCTGGGCGGCCTCGGGCCCCGTCAGGCATCCGGCGGCCACCCTGACATTAAAGGGACCCCCTACCTTCCCTGGGGCAGGGCTGTTTTGGTCCCAGGTTGGCTACACGGGGTTGACCTTCAGCCCAGGAGCCCCACTGCTGAGGGCTGTTCACCCCAAAGAAGCCCCCCACCCCCATCGCTGCCTCAGCTGCTGGGCGGGGGAGGAAGGTCCTGGGGGACGGGGGATTTTCTCTGCCAAGAGCCCCAGCTTCTCAAAGCGTCTGACTTACAAACTGACCCGGGGACTTCCCTGGTGGTTCAGTGGTTAGACTTCACCTTCCAATGCAGGGTGGACAAGTTCCATCTCTGGTCAGGAGACTAATATTCCACACACCTTGGGGCCAAAAAACCCCAAAACATAAAACAGAAGCAATACTGTAATAAATCCAATAAAGACTTTAAAAATGGTCCACGTCAAAAAGAACTGACCCAGAACTAGAAGCTGACCAACGCAGGGGACCGGATCCGGACTCGGGTCTGTCCCAAGGATCCGGGAGAGGTGCTGGGCCGCCCTCGAGGTGGTCTCATCCACGTGTGTGCACGAGCTCGTGTGCGGGCATGTGTGGGAGTCTGCATGTGCGCTCCTCACGGGCCCCGCTTCTGGGTCCCGACCCCCGGGGACTTGGTCGGATTCCCCACGTCTAAAGATTTTAACGACAGGCATGAATTGAAACTTTTTTTTTCCTTTCAGTAATGTTTTCAGGGATTGAGAGGAAATTGTGCTCAGATTGCGCTGTTTCAGAAGCGGATGAGTGTGCCGCTTCAGAGGACGCATACTGTTTCAGGGCCGACGTTTATGGAGTACACGTTGTGAGACAGGCAGATGCGCCGTAGGGTCGGCGACAGAGAGGGGCCGCCTTCCCGGGGAGCAGGCCGAAAGGAGGCGGCAGGAAGTCTGACTTTCAGCCCCCGGGGTGGCCCCCCTTGCCGGTGACCTCTCCCCAGAGGGCAGGGCGGCGGCAGCCCCGGCAGGGAGGGAGCTTGGAGCAGCTCCAGGCTGAAGGCCGCCCACCCACGTCCCCTCTCTGGGCGCCCAGGAGGCCCCTGCCTACGGACGAACCCACGGCCCCTAAGCCGCCAGGGAGTGACACCCGTCGTGAGTCGGTCCTGTCTCCAGTGTGGGCGGCGGCCCTGGCCACTCGGGATGATGCCTCCAGACATAAACCACGGTGGGCGACCCAAGGAGCCCGGGTCTACAGTAGATGCTGAGTTCCCGGCAGAAAATGCTCCCCCAGAGAAAACGCGAGCCCCGGTGGCTTCCCGTGTTCCCTCAGACACCCCCAGGGAAACAGCAGCTCCACCCCAGCCCCTCCTAAACCGAAAGGCTGCCAAGCTCATCCTGCGAGGCCCGGGGTACCCGAGGCCAAGAGCAGCGATGTTACAAGCAAACCACAGACACCTCCCTGGTGAACACAGAGGCAAAAGTCCGACGCAGAATTTCAGCAAGTCAAACCCAACAATGTACTCTATTAAAATGCATGGTGATCAAGTGGGCTTTTTGTTAAGAATTCAGGGTTGGTTTATATTTGAAAACTTGTCAGTATAGGTCACCATATTAAAAGTCAGAATGAAAAACGTAGAAAATCATCTTAATAGGTGCAGAAAAAGTGTCTGACGAGACCCAGTAGCCACACCAAACACAAACTCTACCCCCAGCCAGCTAGGAAGAGAGGCACTTCTTGTGTGGATGATGGGCACATATGGAAGCCCTCTGCTTGGCCACACCCTGGGGGAGAGAGCGAAAGTCTGCCCCAAGACCGAGAGCCAGAGAAGGGCTCCAGCTCTCTCCTCCGGACCAACCCTTGTACAGGTCCTAGCCTGGACGTCAGATAAGAACGAGAAATAAAATGCAGTGAGTTGCGAAAGGAAGAAAATGAAGCTGACTTTATTCAGGACAACATGTTCATCTCCACAGAAAATCCTAAAGAATCTACTTAAAAAAGAAAGCTTCCAGAACTAATAAGTTTAGCAAAGCCACAGGATACGAGGTTGACACTCGTAGCAAGCAATCCAAGAGAGAAACTGAGAAAACGATGCTGTCTCAGTAGCTTCAAAACCGAGAGATGCTCGAGAACCCCTCTCACAAATGACGTGATACCCGTGCCCTACAAACAAGGGTGAGTACTGCTTTAAGGATATCTAAATGAGCGCAGGGACACATCATGTTCAGAAAAAAAACCTCCTTTATTAAGATGTGTGTGATAAGTTAATTCATCTAATTGCTCACAGCAGGGCTAATCAAGTTTCCAGCAGGATTCGGGGGTAGAAATGAACAGACTGACTCTGAGATGCACGTGGAAAAGCAAGGGACTAGCTTTGCCAACATGCTTTTGAAAATGAACGAAACTGGGGGATTAACCCAGCCTGGTTTCAAGGCTTACGATAAAAGCCACATGAATCAAGGAAGGTCGATGGTGGCAGAAGAGATTAGAAAGCCTAGAAACGGTCACACAGATGGTCAGCTGATTTCCATCAAAGGTGTCAAACTAATTCGATGGGAACAAGGGGCTGGCAGAGTTGAATAACCACAGGCACGAAAGATTTCACCTCCATCCGTACCTGTCACTGTATATAAAATTAAACTTGAAACGCATCGCAGATCTAAATATAAAATGTAAAACTATAAAACATCCACAGAAAATGTAGGAGAAAACTCTCGGTAACCTTGGATCCAGCAAAAAGTTCTTAGAACGCAAAAAAAAAAAAAAAAAAAAAAAAAACCACACACACATGAACCTTGGAGAAGGGGGAAAAAAAAACGCTGAAAAATTGGACTTCATCAAAATTAAAAACTTCTGTTCTTTTGAGAGAAGCTGTTAAAGAAAAGCAAAGAGTAGCTACAGATTGGGAGAAAATAATCACAAAACACAAACCTCATCATCAAAAATCTATTATCTAGACTTATCTGCAGAATATATAAGCAACGCTGACAGCTCCCTAACACAACCAACGAGCCAGTTACTTGCATGGGCAAAAATGGAAAAGACACTGGGTCCAAAAAGATGTAGGAACACGTGCATGGCAAGCGGGCACATAGGGAGATGCCCGATGCCATCGGTCACCGGGGAAATGCGGTTAAAGCCATGGACGGGGCCTCGCACATGTTAGGATGGCTGAGGTGTACAATTAGGGCCACACTGAGCAGTGATGAGAACTCGGACTGGTCGAAGCAGACTCAGATGGAGGGAAGGCAGAAGGAGCGAAGCACGGAGAAGAGTTTGCCGTTTCTTAGAAAGGTCAACGTGCACGGAGCCCACAGTCCAGCGTCCCAGGGGTTTACCCCGGAGAAACGAAGACATGTGACCACTCAGAAACGTGACGGCAGTAATCAGCGCGGCTTTAATCATAACAGCCGAAAACTGGAAACAGCTCAAGTGTCCATCAGCCTGCGAACAGATAAACAAACTGTGGTACATTTTATCCTTTCCAATTAAACGGAAACAAATTACTGAAAGCAGGCCACAACATGGATGAAGCTCAAATGTGTTCTGCTCCGTGAAAGAAGCCAGACACAAAGACTGCAGAGCTCGGGATGCCTTTCAAATGACGTCCTGGAAAAGGCAGGGCCGTGGGGACAGGAAGCGCCCGTGATTACCAGGTGCTGGGGGCGCGGGGGCAGGCAGGGGGCTGCCAAGGGCACAGAGGGACTTCGGGCTGGGGGGAACGTTCCAGGTCTTGATTGCAGTGGCGACGCAGAGACGGTAAAGGTTTGCCAGGACTCGCTGAACTGTGCACCTAGAGAGGAGACATTTCAGCGGACGAAAACGAGAACCAGAAAGATCACAAGCCAGTCCGAGAGACGGGAGAGTAAACGGATGGTCTGAAAGATGAGTTGGTATGTCAGAGGGAGAGATGTGCTAAGTGGAAGATCGGGTTTGGGGAGATTATTTTAAAATCATCCTGTGTGACAAATTGCTCCCTCATCTGCCCAGAGTAGATGCCCGGCCCTCACCAGGCCCACTGAGCTCGGAGCCTCCCTGCCTCGGGTGCCTGCAGTCCCCAGCCTCCAGGGTGGAGAAGGCTCCCCGTCCGCTGCACCTGCCACGCGGCCGGACCCGCGTCTACTGAGCCCCTCAGCATCCACCTCCCCCTGCCCACTGTCCCTGGTCCACACCCAGGCCTCCAGCCCGACTCAGCATGGACGCTCACAAAAGAGGTGCCGATGAAGCCGGAAGCCCAGAGGACATCCAGACCTCACTCTCCAGACCCCAACCCCAGTCCTGCACTGAGCCCGGCCCAAGGCCGAGGGGGCCTGTGAAGGCTCTGTCCAGAAGCTCCTGACCCGTCCCCCACCCCCAGGAGGCCCCCAGACTCACTGCCTCACCCAGCTGCCTTCAGACGGCCGGGATCACGTGTGGGCCAGGTCCTCACCCAGCGCTCTGGCCCTGGGAAGCACCATGAGGAGCGCTGCAGCCCCCTCCCCCCACGCACGCTCCCTCCCGCGGTCCAGGGTCCCCCGAGTTCTCAGAGCACCACATGGCTCCTCCACCCCCCAGAGCGCGGGCACCCCACCCAGGGGTCCAGCTTGGCAACTCAGGCCCTCCCTGAGAGGCCCCCAGCACTGGGACCCCCATCTGACACAGGTGGGCAGAGAGAGGAGGGGAGGCCGGCTCCCCAAGGAAGTGACACTTGAGTCAGTCAGTTCAGTCACTCAGTCGTGTCCGACTCTTTGCGACCCCATGGACAGGAGCACGCCAGGCCTCCCTGTCCATCACCAACTCTCGGAGTTTACTCAAACTCATGTCCATCACGTCGGTGATGCCATCCAACCATCTCATCCTCTGTCATCCCCTTCTCCTCTCGTCTTCAATCTTTCCCAGCATCAGGGTCTTTTGCAATGAGTCAGCTCTTCACATCAGGTGGCCAAAGTATTGGAGCTTCAGCTTTAGCATCAGTCCTTCCAATGAACACCCAGGACTGATCTCCTTTAGGATGGACTGGTTGGATCTCCTTGCAGTCCAAGGGACTCTCAAGAGTCTTCTCCAACACCACAGTTCAAAAGCATCAATTCTTCAGTGCCCAGCTTTCTTTATGGTACAACTGTCACATTCATACTTGATTACTGGAAAAACCATAGCCTTGACTAGATGGACATTTGTTGGCAAAGTAATGTCTCTGCTTTTTAGTATGCTGTCTAGGTTGGTTATAGCTTTCTTCCAAGGAGCAAGTGTCTTTTAATTTCATGACTGCAGTCACCATCTGCAGTGATTTTGGAGCCCCCCAAAAAATAAAGTCTCTCACTATTTCCATTGTTTCCCCATCTATTTGCCATGAAGTGATGGGACCGATGCCATGATCTTAGTTTTCTGAATGTTGAGTTTTAAGTCAACTTTTTCACTCTCCTCTTTCAGTTTCATCAAGAGGCTCTTTAGTTCTTATTTGCTTTCTGCCATAAGTGTGGTGTCATCTGCATATCTGAGGTTATTGATATTTCTCCTGGCAATCGTGATTCCAGCTTGTGCTTCCTCCGGCCCAGCGTTTCTCATGATGTACTCTGCATATAAGTTAAATAAGCAGGGTGACAATATGCAGCCTTGATGTACTCCTTTTTCTATTTGGAACCAGTCTGTTGTCCCATGTCCAGTTCTACCTCTTGCTTCTTGACCTGCATACAGATTTCTTAGGATGCAGGTCAGGTGATCTGATATTCCCATCTCTTTCAGAATTTTCCACAGTTTATTGTGATCCACACAGTCAAAGGCTTTGACATAGTCAATAAAGCAGAAGTAGATGTTTTTCTGGAATTCTCTTGTTTTGATGATCCAATTGATGTTGGAAATTTGATCTCTGGTTCCTCTGCCTTTTCTAAAACCAGCTTGAACATCTGGAAGTTCAGGGTTCACGTACTACTGAAGCCTGCTTAGAGAATTCTGAGCATTACTTCACTAGCCCGTGAGATGAGTGCAATTGTGCAGTAGCTTGAACATTCTTTGGCATTGCCTTTCTTTGGGATTGGAATGAAAACTGACCTTTTTCAGTCCTGTGGCTACTGCTGAGTTTTCCAAATTTGCTGGAATATTGAGGGCAGCACTTTCACAGCATCATCTTTTAGGATTTGAAATAGGTCAGCTGGAATTCCATCACCTCCACTAGCTTTGTCAGTAGTGATGCTTCCTAAGGCCTGCTTGACTTTGAACTCCAGGATGTCTGGCTCTAGGTTGGTGATCACACCATCGTGATTATCTGGGTCGTGAAGATCTTTTTTGTACAGCTCTTCTGTGTATTCTTGCCACCTCTTCTTAATATCTTCTGCTTCTGTTAGGTCCCTACCATTTCTGTCCTTTATTGAGCCCATCTTTGCATGAAATGTTCCCTTGGTATTTCTAATTTTCTTGAAGAGATCGCTAGTCTTTCCCATTCTATTTCTTTCCTCTATTTCTTTGCACTGATCACTGAGGAAGGCTTTCTTATCAAGGGGCTTTGTGGGTGACAGGAGCAGGGGGTGACCCTTCCCAGCCTGGGGAGCTTCCGGAGGGTTCTAAACAAGACAGGACAGGATCTGACTGCCCCTTGGAGAGCCTGTCCTGGCCACCATGTCACAGGTTTTGCTGAGGCTGGCTGACGGAGTGGAGCCAGCAGCCGGCACGCTCTGGACTGGGGACAGCAGAGCTCGGACCCGGGACGCAGTGAAGGCCACGCCCAAATGGCAACAGGCGTGTGGTCCTGGAGGACACGCCGCCCTCTGGGGCCCCCTGAGCCCAGGTCAGAGAGCCTGACCTCTGACCCCTACCAGCCAAACCCGTGTGCTCAGAGCAGAGACCAGTTCCTGGCCGTGGAGCAGACACTTGCGGAAGAGAAGAGCCACGGGCCGGGCCTGGCCGCCCCGAGATGGGACCCGGACGTCTCCCCTGCTTTCGGGCAGGCGCTGGGCTCCGGGGAGTCGGGGGTCTCCCCACTGGCCAGGCGAGAGACTGCAGGGCCGGAGGCAGGGCAGCCCTCGAGCTGTGAGGGCCTGGGAGGGGCACGCGGCCCGCCGCTCCCACACATGGCCCGAGCCCGGGCCCCACACTTAGCAGAGGCCGAAGCCCGCGGTGTCTGCTTTTGTCAATTCTAGAGACTCAAAAAGAGCAGCGGTGGCCGGCCCCGGGGGAGGGGGCGGAACGGGGGAGCGCGGGCGGCGAGCCGCGCTGTGTCTCTGTGACCCGGAGCACACGTCGCCGCACATTTGTCAAGACCCGCGGAGAGAAGAGCCCGGCAGGACCCCTGATGGGAGCTGCAGGCTTGAGTTAATCGCAGCCTCCAGTCCATGAGCCGGGCTCACGGCAGGCCGTGGCGGGGAGGGAAGCAGCAGCTCTCTACGCTTTAGGCTCTGTTCTTCAGTAGAAGAGTCTGCTGGTTTTATCAAGTTAACTTGAAGGAAGTTTCACGGGCACACTGTGCCCACGGTGTCACGCGGTCTCTAGCCATTCTTCTCTGCATCTGTGCTGTGGCCGGGGGCCTGGGATGGCTAGCCTTGGGCCACTACGGACCCACTCACCAAACCAGGTCTGTCTTCCCCGCAGGCCTGAGCCCCCTGCATCCTGCCCACAAAGTGGCCCTGGGCTCGCCCTGCCAGACAAATGGCAGCGTGGGTTCAGGTTCACACTGGGCGGCTGGGGGCGGGGACCAAGGCCCCGGATCGGTGGCAGAGGAGGGCTGAGCAGGACGGGGGAGCTGGCCACATGTCCTTCAGGAGGAGGGGCCCCAGCACGCAGACCACCTCTCGGCCCTGTCAGAGGCGCCGGGGGCAGGAGAGCCCACCCTGGCGCTGGGTGGACACACGGCAGTCCCCCAGGAGCGCGCAAGCAGGCACGGAGGCCTCTGGAGACAGACCTGCCGTGGCCAGCACACTCGGCAGCGCTGGGCTCCCACACTGCCCACGGCAGGCAGGGGCCTGGCAGCACCTGCTGACAGCGTGGCTGGGGGGCCCGCCTCCGAAGCCCCTGGCAGCTCCTCAGGAATCACCGCCTACTCCTTGGGGCTGGCGGCCGAGACAACCCCTCTCCCCAGGGGCGGGGGCTCTGGGTACGGTCTGGGGCCCAGGATCTCACTCCAGCCTCCAGGATACCTGACCAGTGGGTGAGCGGATCAAGACACCAAGGAGGCAAAGGGGGTGGAGAAGACGGTGACAAGCTGGGCAGTGCGGAGGAGAGACCCCAGTGGCTTCCGCCAGTTCCCACTCCCCTGCAGCTGGCCGGGGCCGGGGGGCTCAGGGGTGCGGTGCGGGGTCCCTGGGTCCGCTCTCTGACAAACTTGCACACACATATCTGCACGTGGTCAGTAAGGCTGTGACGCAGCAAGACAGCCCCACCTCCCCACAGGCCTACACCTTCTGCAGAAACACTTTCCCTGAGGGACTGGTAAATCTTGCCATTTGCAGACACATTCCCGTGACCCCCACAGGATATCACGGTGCCCTCTGCGCCCACAAGGCTGAGAAAGGGCACAGGAACTGCAGCGGAAATTTTTCAGCTTAACAGAGATTTTTCTTTCTTAGCTCAATGCAAGACTTTAAAAATAGATGTAAGAATATGGCAGATAACACGATAAGAAAAAGTTCCCACCCCATTTCCTGCTTTTTCTCTATTTTGCCACATGGTCAGTTTTTTATTGCTTTTCTCTTTTTTTGAGAGAGAAAATCGTGCATCCATGGTATCTCCGGTCAAGCCACCATCCATCACCTCCCTGCTTCCTGCTGCAGCCTGCCCGCCCCTCCTCTACCAGCCAGAGGCATTACGTGTCCAGATCTGGCTCCCAGGAGGAAAAGCTCGAGTGCCCAGAGCAAGCCCCCAACCCTGCACATGAGGCTGACCCTGCGTGCACACTCACACGTGCGCACACACACACAGAGACACACACACACATGGGCCAGGCACACGCTTGCTGAGGGTCCGTCTGGTGGAGCTGTTCCCTCTGTGGAGAGCACCACTGTTCCCCAAATGCTCAGATATCTTGGTCCCCCCCCCCCCCACTTAGAAACACCTGCTTCACGAGGCCACAAGGACCTCCCTCCCACATCACTCATCCTTCCTCACCCTCTGAGCATTCATTCACTTGCTGATCCTGGATGTGTGGGGTGAGACTCAAAAAAGGAGAATGGAATGAAGCTATTGTCTGTGGTACAGGGAACAGGTGGGGCTTAAAGGAGCAGAATGATACCAACAAGCCAGGCACCGGAGTCAGAAACAAAGACAGGTAAAGACCTCCCTGGCGGTCCAGCGGTTAAGATGGCCTTCCCATGCAAGGGGCGCATTTTTGATCCCTGGACGGGGAGCTCAGATCCCACATGTCACCTGGCATGGTCAAAAAAATAAAGACACTGAGGAAATTTTAAAAGGTGTAACGACAAAACTAACTCTCAGAACAAAAGCACAAGCCTTTCTAAATATTTTTAAAGAGCAAAGAACACACATCTTGTTGAGAAAACTGCCACAGTAACTATGACAAGATCCACGTAATCGTAACAGACCGTGACAGAGCAAAACCAAGAATGTCAGTTGTATTAACACAAGCGGGATGAGCTCAACGTGTCCTTTAGGAGAAGAATATTTAAATTTGATTCACGAATGAAGACAACTACGTGCTTCACACAAGAAACACACTTTAAATATAAAGACAGAAAGAGGCTAAAAGTAAAATAAATGAAAAAGATATACTATGCGAACATGAATGAATGGAAAGCTGGATGATGTGGATTTCAGAGCAAAGAAAATTACCAGAATGAAGAAGGATGTTTCATAATGATAAATGGGTTAGTTCATCAAGAGGACATAACAATTCTAAATACTAATGCATCTAATAACAAAGCTTAGAAACACTGGACAGGAACTACTAGATGTGGAAGAATGAAAAGATGAATCTACAAATATAGTTGCAGATTTTCATACCCAGCCCCCTCTCAATAACTGACAAAACAAGCAGACACACAATCAGTGAGGATGCAGGAGCCAAGACTGCCAACCATAAGGACATTCTAATGGACATTCACAGGACAGTCCTTCCAACAATAGCAGAACGCACAGTTCCCTCAAGTATGCATGGAATATTTACAAAGATGAATCTCATGTTGGGCCATAAAACATGTCTTAACAAATCTTAAGAGAATCAAATCATGTTAAGTGTTTTCTCTTACTTCAAATGAGTTAAAGTACAAATCAGTAACAGACAAAGCATCTTGAAAATCCACAAATGTTTGCAAAGTAAGTAATATGCTCCTAAATAACCCATGAATCAAAGAAGAAATCATAAAGAAATTAGAAAATATCAATATATTTGGAATGGAATGAAAATAACAGCACATTTAGATCTGTGAGATGCAACTAAAGTGGCCTTTAGACCAGTCAAATCTATAGTTTTTCCAGTAGTCATGTATGGATGTGAGAGTTGGACCATAAAGACTTTGAGAACTGAAAAATTGATGCTTTCGAACCATGGTGTTGGAGAAGATTCTTGAGAGTCCCTTGGACTGCAAGGAGATCCAACCAGTCCATCCTAAAGGAAACCAGTCCTGAATATTCATTGGAAGGACTGATGCTGAAGCTGAAGCTCCAATCCTTTGGCCACCTGATGTGAAGAGCCAACTCATTAGAAAAGACCTTGATGCTGGGAAAGATTGAAGGCAGGAGGAGAAGGGGACGACAGAGGATGAGACGGTTGGATGGCATCACTGACTCGATTGACAGGAGTCTGAGCAAGCTCTGGGAGATGGTGAAGGACAGGGAGGCCTGGTGTGCTGCAGTCTGTGGGGTTGTAGAGCTGAATACGGCTGAGCGACTGAACGACAACAAAGACCAGCAAACACCAGCCCTGGAAAAGCAGAGGGGTCTTTAATCAGAGGCCCGGTGGCTCGGACGGGGACAGCATCTGCTTACAAGGCTGGGACGCAGATTCAGTCTCTGGGTCGGGAAGACCCCCTGCAGAAGGAAATGGCAACCCACTGCAGTATTCTTGCCTGGAAAATCCCATGGACAGAAGAGCCTGGTGGGCTACAATCCACGGGGTCACAAAGAGTCGGACACAACTGAGCAACCTCAGTTCGCTTAATCAATGACCTTGGTTTCTACCTGAAGAAGCTAGAAAAAAGTGAGCAAACTGAAACTCAGCAAGCAGGAAAAATCAGAGCAGAAGCCATGAAATAACAAAAAAGGAAACATGCGATGAAACTCCAAGTTAAAAGTTAGTTGTTTCAAATCAGCAAAATCACTAAAACTCTAGCCAGACTGATCATCATCAAAAAAAAAAAAAAGGCACTAGTTACCAATATACAGGAACGAGAGGAGAGCCATCAACACAACGCTACCATTGTGTAATAACAATAATGAGATACTATGAACTTTGTTCATAAATAAATTTAACATCTTGGGTGAAATAATGAATTCCTTCAAACACACAAAACATGAAGTCTACTCAAGAAGAAATAGATAACCTGAATATAACTATCAGACGCACTTAGAGTCTAGTCAACTGTCTTTTCATCAGAGAAGTCCAGGCCTAGATGGCTTTACTGATGAATTCCACCCCGTATATAGGTAAGAAAACAAGCAAGTCTCTAGCTCACAAAATATTTTCAAAGAGGGTGAAAGAAGCAATGAATCACTTTTGGCCTTTCAAAAAAATAAATAAATTCAGAGACAGAAACAAGGACTAAAACTACTGGGGAGGGGGCAGGGAGAAAGACCAATTCTACACAGTTCTTCTTCCCACATGAAGAGAGAACACGCCCCAGAACACACTACCAGAAAGCATGACTCTACACCAAAAGCAAAAACATTATAAGAAAACGACAGTCATTCCTCATGAACATAGATGCAAAAGTTCTTAGCAAAATTTTAGCAACTTAAATTCAACAATATACAAAAAAGGTAATACTACAACCTGGCCAAGTCAGGTTTATCCAGAAACACAAGCTTGGTTTAACATTTGAAAAATCAATCAATATAATTTACCATATTGAGATGAAAGAAGAAAAAAAAACATGATTATCTCAAGAGGCATAGAAGAAGCACAGGACAAATTTCAGCATGCATTCCTGTTAAAATAATTAGCATTAATGTTAGAGGGAAAATTCCTCAGACTCATGAAGGACATCCACGGAAATGCGGTAACGTCACCACGACAGGGCTGCCTGGTGTCACTCTGCTCACTTCACTCACACGCAGGGCCCGGCGGGCGGCGGTCCGAGGGGTCTCGGTCAGACTTGCGGTTGCCAAGTGGGGTGGCAGGAAGGAGGGAAGGGTTGGGAATCTGGGGTTAGCAGAGGCAGATTATTATACACGAGATGGATAAACACCCAGGTCCTGCTGGAACGGCACAGGGAACTCTACGCAGTATCCTGTGATAAACCATAATGTGACAGAATACTAAAAAGAATATAACCGAATCACTTGGCTGTACGGCGATAATTAACACAGCATTTGTCAATCAACTGTTTCAATAAAATACATTTAAAAAAAAAAAGAAGAAATACAAGTCCTTATAAAGACCGGAATGCAAATGTCTTCTCAGTAGCTCTAAACGGGAAACCCGAAGGCCCCCCACCACATGACTGAATAAACAGAATGTGGTCCATCCACCCGGCGGAACAGAAGCCGGCAACGAAAAGTACGGCCATGGGCACATGCAACCCCCTGGACGCACCTCCGAGAAACGCCGTGGGGCGCCAGACAGGGGCACGCACGGGGGATCCATTGACAGAGGACCCCGGAAAGTGCAGACCCGTGTCTGCCGATGGGCCGGGCAGCGGCGACCTCTTGAGTGGGGAGGGGCGGCAGGAGGGGGCCCAGGGCCTGAGGACAGCTCTGGGGTGGCGGCCTCACGGCGTCTGCTGCGTGCTTTTAACACGGCCATCAAGCAGGTGCCAAGCGAGCAGAGTGAATAACCAGAGGCTGCCGCGTGAAGGCCCCCGGCCGCCACGGCAAGCCTCAGCCTGAGTCACCACAGCACTGAGCTCTATGCTGAGGTCCAGAGAGGGTGGGGGCCCTGGGCAAGCTCCAGGGGGACGGGGCGTGTCTGGACCCCTTCCCACCACCCAGAGTCTCTCTGGTGAGGCCCGGGAGGCTTCACAGCCCAGTTCTGGGGCCTTGGAGAGTCACTGACCACAGCAAGCCTACTCCAAACCAGAAAGGGGTGGAAGCTTGCAGCCCCAGGCCTGCCACCGCTCACTGTGACCTTCTGAAGACGGGGTACAGAGGCCTCCAGGGCCACCAGGTGCCACCTCAGCTGCCCGTTTACACAGACACCACTGATGGAGCGCAGGGAGGACTCTCCCAGCAGCAGAAATTCTCACAGGCTCCCAGGACGAGAAGACCTGGATGTGCCTGAGTGTGCACACCACGTGCGCGTGTCCACACGTGCAGGCCTCCACACGCGTGTCCCCCGTGTGTGTGCATCCCTGGGCACGCCTGCCTCTCTGGCAGTGTCCGGCTGGACCAGGCACGCTTTTACCGAGAGGGGAGATGGGCACCACCACCTCGTGGCCTCCCCGGCTTGGATGCCAGCCAGCCGGGGGAACTGTGCTAAGTCCAGAGGGCTTGGGTCCACCTGGAAACGCACAGGCAAGACCCCTGCCGTGAGCTTCGGGCTGGGGGCGGTCTCCATCTCACAGTCGCCAGCCGAGGGGAAGCGGAAGTGTGAAGGCTTGAAGCCTGGACTCGCCTTCCGGGGCGGCCCAGCAGAACTGGTGCCCGCAGACCTGTGTGTGTGAGGAGGGACTCGTCACCCCCAAGCCCCCACGACCCTCAGACGCTTGAGCTTCCTCGGCGGCTCACATGGAAGAGAATCTGCCTGCAAAGCGGGGGACCCAAGTTTGATCCCTGGGTGGGGAAGATCCTGAAGATCCAGAAGGTCCCCTGAAGAGGAAATGGCACTGCACTCCAGGATTCTTGCCCGGAGAATCCTGTGGACAGAGGAGCCTGGGGCCTACAGTCTGTGGGGTCGCAGAGTCGGACATGACTGAGCGATAGTACTCAGGGGCTTGGAGGGCGGCCCCTCTGCACTCATAGGCGTCATCAAGGCCGGCCTCCTGAGCCCAGCCCGGCTGGTGCCAGGGGGGAGGGGCCAGGAGGCGCTGATGGGCAGCCCGCTGGGCACGGAGACAGGCCTCACTCAGGAGGGTCTCCTGCTGGGTTACGGGAGGGGGCTGCCAGCAGCCCCCAGACCCAGGGGCCCCCACAGCGACCCCCTGCTACCTAACCCAGCCAGTGTGCCCGACCACCATGTGACTGAGAGGCAGAAAATGCAGAAAGAGAAGTCGCCCCCCACCCCCGCTCCCAGTTTAGTGAGTCAGGTGCCGGGGTCGGGGGGGCCAAGGTGCATGGTGGCAGCCCGCGACCCCGCAGGGCTGTGCCAGCCCTTCCGCCCTCCTGTGAAGCCACACAATGACACACTTCAGTGGGCACACAGCCGGGGCCCCTGGCTGCCATTCTCCGTGACCTGGGGAGGCAGAGAACACGACTATAGCCCATTTGAATGCAGGCTCCTGGGCAATTATCCTGGCACCTGCAAGCCCCCAGCCCCCACCCAGTGACCAGCGACTCCCGCGGCCCACTCGTCCGGGGGGCGACAGCTGGCAGACCCCACCACGCCGCACCCCACGGCCACGAGGCCCAGCCGGGCTCATCCTATTATCCCTGACGACGGCCCCGGGCAGCCCCCCGGGAGCCCCCACGTGGAGCGCCGGTGCCAGCCCCCGCCAGCCCCCGGCGGCACGGCTGCCTGTTCAGCCTGATCCCGTCATGTTATGTCAGCTGTTACCCCGCGCTTAAAACAAGGCCCTCCAGCTGGCCAGGGTCAGACGTGAAAACAAGCCCTAACAAAACCCGGCCCTCCAGCTACCCCGAGCAGAGACCCCACTGAATGTGGCACTTAACGACGCGCTCCTTTGCAGCCCCCGGGCCCAGCATAAAGGAAACACCTGTCCCACGGACGGCACACTCTAATCCAGCTAAATCCCTGATGGGGGGCCTGCAGGCCGCAGCAGGCGCCCCCGCCCCAGTGTCTGACTTTTGTCCTGGGCCCTGCATTTTGGCGGGCAAGGCGGGACGGGAAACAGCACAGACTCCCCCCAGCCAGACCCATACCACGGGGGGCAGAGTGTGGGGGACCCTCTTCCTGGGGGCAGCTGATGGGTGGCCTGGGTGCAGGGCAAGACCCCCTTCTTGTACAATCGGCGCCTTCCAGAAGGGCCAGAGGGGCTCCTGTCTTGACATGGGAGGCCAAGGCTGGCTCCCGTCTGTCCAGACCCCAGGGACCCTGCTCGTCCCCACCCACCTGCTCCCCAAGCTGGAGCTGAGTCACCATGACCTCCGAAAGGGAGAACGAGAGGGTGCGGTGGGGGCGCTGGGGAGTGAGCCCACCCAGACACCGGCGGCTAGGAGACGAAGCCCTGCTGCTGTTCAGCTGCTCAGCCGTGTCCAGCTCTCTGCGACCCTGGGGACCACGGCACACCAGGCCTCCCTGTCCTCCACCACGTCCCAGAGCTCGCTCAGACTCCTGTCCATGGAGTCAGTGATGCCATCCAACCATCTCGTCCTCTGCTTTCCCCTTCTCCTCTGGCCCTCAATTTTTCCCAACATCAGGGTCTTTCCTAAGAAAGCCCTGGGAACCACATAAACACACAGACAGGCACCGCAGGCGTCAGGAACGGCCGTGGGGCCTGCTGCGATCCCTGCCTGTCCTGCCCAAGGGAGGTGCCCGGCACAGCCGCTTGCACCAGCAGGACGACTGTGTCTCCCTCCGGGGCCCCAGGGGCCATGGGCCCAGCGGGACAGGCTTCCTCACGGGGAGGGCCTCAGGCAGACGGGGTGCTCTCGGAGGCTCTCAGCGGACTCTCGGCAGAGACGCCCCAGAAGGCAGCTGAGAGGCTGGCACCCACCTCCCAGCTCGCCTCGCAGAGCTTTACAGCCTGAAAACAGGAAACACCAGGGAAACAAACAGAGCCAGACCCGGACCCGGCCGGCTCACACAGCCGGCAGAGCCCCGGCCGGCCGCAGCCCCAGGGCCTCCACGTGGCCATCACAGGCGTGCCCCAGGACCTCCGCGCACCCTCCGCCCGGCGGGAGCCCAGGGCCCCCAACTCCAATTTCCTCCCGGAGGAAACGCCGGGGGCCCGGGGGCCCCCGTGGGGCCTAGGGGGAGGAGATCCGGAGGAGGCACCCGCTTCCCATGGGATCGGGGCTGCAGGTGGACGCGGCCGGCCCCCGCCCCCCTCAGCCCCCAGGTGGGGCCCTGTCCTCCCACGCACAGGACTGCCTGGCCGGCCCAGGGCGGGATGCAGCCCAGGCCACTCGCACGGGATCGGGTTACGTGTTTTTCGGGAAAAGTTTTGAACACGTTGCAGTTCCCTCCACCTCCTGCCCAGCCACCCCCCGCCCCCCCGCCCCTGGTTCTGAACCGATTTGATGGACAGGACCGTCCTGGCCCGCGACAGAGCGTGGGCTTCACAGAGGGCACCTTTGTTAGCGCGCGAGGCGCCCCAGGACCCCTCCGCCCACAGGGCCCCGCGCCCCACAGAAGGCTCCGCTTACAGCTGAGGGTTCCCGTTTTCACGGCTCCGGGCCAAGGGCAGACCCCGCAGGAAGGAATGTCAGCTGTCCCCTCAGGAGCAGCTGCCTCCAGGCCAGGAACGCAGCCAGGAGCCCCGGGCACGGGGACCCCGGCGGGCGTGCGTGATGGCCCAGGGGCGGGACGCAGAGCCAGCACCCCGGGCCTCACGGGGGCCCCGCGACCTCGAGCCCTCGGCCTCCTTCTGCGCGGATGGACCGTCCCCCTCACAGGGCGAGGGTGGTGGCACTGGCCCCTCAGAGCCCAGGAGGGAGCCCCCGCAGGCAGAGCTGGGACCCCATCCGGCCAAAGAGGCCACAAGCCCATGACGAGAACTCACAGTGAAGGGGAAACGCCATAGACCTGGGAGGGGTGAAGGCGCTCGAAGCGGGACGGGAGGGGTGGGTGGCCAGAAGCGCCAGAGGGGCTGCAGGAAGTGAGGGGCCGTCGTCACGGGGGCGCAGGGCCGCTTGTCCAAGGGACTTTATGGGCAACTCGGAGCCACATCCACAGAATCACAGGTCGGGGGGTCCTGTTCTCAGGGCTCCACACTGGGTGGCAGAGGGGCTCTGGAGAATTAGCCAAGACCCCTTAAAGGTAGCAGCTTCAAATTCTGCTTGGTGGCTCTTGAGCCTCTGTTCATGGACTCACGAGGGGACACGGCGGCACCCAGACGTGGGGGGGTGTGGGGGCCGCCTGGGCCTCGCCCACCCCTCTTGGCACGCGGGAGACAAACTCAGCAGTCTGCCCTGTCCCCAGCCACGCATTGTCCAGGGCAGGCCCCTGCCTCGTTTCTGCCCAAGGGGCAGCAGGAAGCCCCCACACCCATGTGAGCCCTCTCAACTGGGGGCCAGGGTCCCCGCACACTGCCTTCCTGGGGGCGGCTCGCAGTGGGGCCTCGGGAGGGGGAGGGCCCCCTGCAGCCTGGAGCCACGCCCCCCCGCACCCTGAGTTGTAGGGTCAGACCCCACGGTCAGGCCTTCGGGACACTGAGCTGGTGCCGCTGCCCATGCCAGAGCCAGGAGCTGGCGCAGAAACATCCAGAACGCACACCGGCTGTGGGGGGCTGACCCCAGCTCTCAGTGTTTCTACCCCAGACCCAGGAGGCTCTGCCCGAGGGGTGGCCAGGAGTCCCTGCGCCACAGAGGGCCAAGCAGGAGGCCTGAACCAGGCAACAGCTCGACCCTGGCCTGGCCGGGCACTCCTGCGCACGTGCACACACACGTGTGCCTTCTGGCTCCTGGGGGTGGGGGTCAGGCCTTCCCACACTCTGGTTCCGGCCCTGTCTTACACAGGCCCCAGGGAGGACCCTGGGTGCAGAGATGGAGCCCGCGACCCTGCCATGGCGTGGGTGCACTAGAAACACTCGCTGATCAGACGCAGGTGAGGACACCCCCACACCAGGATGGAGCGCTGGGCCGGCTACACTCGGAGGAAGAACCTCAGAGGAGGCCCTGGCAGCCAGAAACAGCCCTCAACGGGCAGCGCCTGTGTGCTGGGGACAAAGGCCAAGGGGCTCAAGACCCCGCCGTGGGGAGATGTCTCCCTAGGGCACCCAGGGGCCAGAGGACAAAGCCGGTGATGTCGCTGGACGAGCAGGAAGGCACCCCGGAAGCGGATGTACAGGAGTGGGGCTTTGCTGGGTGTGTAGGAGTTCTCCAAGCAGAGAGGGGAAAACTGAGAGAACAGCCCCCCAGGGAGGCGACAGAGAGGGAGCAGACGCGACCTTGGGGGTCTGTTCATGGGGAACCTGAGCCAGCTGCCGGGAGCCCGGCCTTGGGCAGACGTGACCCAGGCTCTGTGAGCCTCATCCTCTGCCTGCGGAGGCTCATGGCATGACCAGCGGGGCCCCAGGCCCAGACTCTGCGCCGCCGTCTGGATCGGCACGTGAAGGGTGTAGGGAGCAGGGCTGGAACGGGCGGGCCTGCAGAGCGAGCGGGGTGTGCGCTGGGGCCGGGGGTCAGGAGACAGAGCCCAGGCCTCATTCCAGAGAAACGTGGGGCCCACTGAGGGGCCAGGGGACGCCGGGTGGTGGGGGGAGGGTCCCCGCGGGGCCTGGATTCTCAGCGGGGAAACTGAGGCTTGGAGGGCAGGATGCCCTCGCCTGTGCTGCGGGAGCCAGGGCCCCAGGGTGGGTGATCCAGCCGGAGGGAGGGCTGGGTCACCGCGGAGGGGCCCCCGGGAGCCTGGGCCAGGGAGGAAGCCTTGGCGATGACCTCATCCGCTAGGCCTCCGGGCTGCGGCTCACGGGGTTTTCAACCGCAGGCATCGCAGGACAATCCCTGGTATGCGCCCACCAGAAGCTTGGGATACGCGGGGTCTGTGCTGTGCTTTTGAGGGCCTCTCTCTTTGTGTGGGATTTGAAAAAGAAAAAAAAAAAACACCCTGCGATTTCGGAGACAAAAACCAGCCCCTCACCTGGGCCCAGCTGGGGTCTCTTCCCCCAGGGAGCGGGGAGGGGCTGTGTTTGCTACAGCAGCAGGCGGGGGGACGGGGAGGGGGGGCACAGGAGAGCCGCCGGGGCTGGAGCCCGGCCACAGGCACGAGTGCACGCCGAAACCCGGGCACAGAGCGTGCATGCGGCCATGTGCACAAGCGGACACACAGGCGCGCTGCACGCTCGCACACAGACACGTGTACACACACACACACATGCACACACGCGCACGCGGCTTCCTCTGAATTCAGGAACTGTGTCGGGAGCCCTGTTCCCCAGAAGCCGCAAGCAGGGCTCAGATCTCAAAAGGATCGTCTGCATCCCTGGGATAGACCCTGTAGCAGCGACGAGACCCCACCCCAAGTGGCTTTTTCAGGCCCCCCAGATCTCCCTGGTTCAGCAAAATGCTTAATCGCTTGGAGGCCGCCCGAAGCTCCCTCGCCCGGAGCTGAGACAGCAGCTCTCTGGCCCCATAAAAACCAGCACACGAAAAGGAAGGGAGACATATGGGCTCTGTGGGAAAACACAGCTTCGAAGGACTTTTTTCCACCATTTAAACACCGAGCTGCTCTCGGAATCCTGTGTGAGCCCAGGCCCCTCCTGGCTCCGGGCTGTGGTCTGGCTCGCAGTTCTGGGTCACGGCCAGCGACGTTCTCGAGCCGCAGACAACACCGCCACCTGCTGTCCTGCAGCCCCAGCCTGGGCGGCCAACCCAGGAAGGCCTGCGACCACCGCCTCTGTGGCCCGCTGCCCACACACACCCTCCCTCCGTCACACCCTGCCTGGGGCCACACCCGTCACCAGCCTGCAGACCACAGCCTCTCCAGGGAGCCCCCCGCTGCCACCTCCACCCAGAGCCCAGGGACCCCGGGCCAGCTGCAGGGGTGGTCCCAGCCTGCCCCTGGAGGCCCCCACACCCACCCACCTCCTCCTCCCACCCTCAAGACACCCCCTCTTCCAGGAAGCCCTTGGCATCCCTGCAGATGCCCTGCCCGCCCCCCAAGTCCCGCTTCACCTCTTACCTCCTCAGGCCCCAACCCTTGACATCATTCCTATCATGATCCATGTCTTTCCCGGGCCCGCGGCTGCATTCCTCCCGGTGACCCTGATACCCCACCGCCCGCCCCGTGGTCATGATCTAAAGGCATGACTCTGGACATGGTCAGCTCAAACCCACCACAAAGGACCTGTCTCCACAGGCCAGCGAGTTGTGAAATCTTTCGGAACGCAGTACAGGCCATCAAAAGGTTGCATCTGAGGCCATTTTCCCCCAGGCCTTTGTTCCGCAGATGGGGAAGCTGAGGCCCAGGACCCCACGACAGCTCCGGGAGCCCCAGGGAGCCCCCTCTGAACTCCTGGACTCAAAGCAGAATGTCCAAACCCAGCAGCACCGTTCTGGGCCTGTGGAGGGTGCCATCCGTGGGCCCCTGCCCTGGAGGGGCGGCGGAGCAAGGAGACAGAGCCTGGCGCTCCCCACTTCGGCCCACAGACCCCCATCACGCCCAGCCACCGGGGGGAGAGTGGGGTGCAGTGGGGATGGGGAGCCCCTGCAGCGGGCGGTCGCGGGGGGCACCAGCGGTGATGGCCGAGCCGCAGCCTGACCGGGTGGGCGGGAAGTCGGCCCCGCGACCGGTCAGAGGGTCAGTCCATGGGCAGGACCATGTGCCAGGGCCCCCGGGCAGCAGGAAGGCCCAGGGTCAGGGGTCAGCTAACTGCCCGGGAGCAGAGGGAGCCGGCGGAGGAACAGACAGGGGGTGCGCAGCACTGGGGGCCAGCCCGGCAGATCTGAAATCCCACCAGAGCTTCTAGAATGATCAGAGCTTGGTTTTGGAAAGCCTCCCCCCGACCCCCACTCCCCGCCCCAAGCCAACAGCTGCGCTGTGGAGAGGGTGCCTCGGGGGGCACGAGTGTGGCAGAGAAAATGGGGGCACGTGGAACAGGAGAAGCCCTCGCAGCGGGGGCACTCTGCGGGAGGCGGGGGGCTGCTTGCTGGCACACACCCCCCAGGGTCCCAGCTCGAGCTGAGCCCCCATCCTCAGCGGGGGTGGTTTAGTTGCTCAATCGTGTCTGACTCTGTGTGACCCCATGGACTGTAGCCTACCAGGGTCCTCTGTCCATGTGATTCTCCAGGCAAGAATACTAGAGTGGGTAGCTTTTCCCTCCTCCAGGGGATCTTCCCAACCCAGGGATCGAACCCAGGTCTCCTGCATCGCAGGCAGATTCTTTACCAACTGAGCCACGAAGGGAGCCTCAGGGAGGAGACCGCAGTTCCAAGAACAGCCACCAGGAGGCGCGCGGACCTCAGCCACGCCCGGACTGCGCGCGGTCAGTCCCTCCAGGAGGCGGGGAGCCGGCAGGGCCTCGGGGCTGCGGGGACGGCCCTGGGGCCCCTTTGCCACCATGCCCGGCTCTGATGAAGCCCCAAGGAACTCACTGTGACGGAGCAGCAGTGTTGGGGAGAGGGGACGGGGGAGCTCCCAGACAGGCCAAAGGGAGAGGGGAGGCCGGACCAGATGAGGCCCGAGGCTGCCAGGCCCTGCCCCCCACCCCGGAGCCGTCCTGGGGTGACCCACGCCCTCGACGGTCTGCTTTCCAGCCGCAGAGCCGGGCCTGGGATGCGCTGACATCAGCAGTGACTCGGGAGCTGGAATCCCGCGCGGGCTGCACCTAGGGCCCTGCCTGAGCCGCAGGAGGGTGGGGCCAAGTGGCCTGCAAACCGGGACCCCAGCTTCTGGAGGGCCCAGGCGGGGGGCGGGTGTCCCGGGGGCCCCTACCCCGATGGGACTCAAGGTTGTGGGGGCCTCTCAGAACGCAGGAGTGAACCTTCCCGCAGAGGGGGAGCCGACCCAGTCACGCAGGGGCCTCGTGGGCTGAGCTGTGACCTGGACCCTATATTGGGATCCCGAGCCCAGAATCTCAGATGCGGCTGTGTTTGGAGACGGGTCTTTAAAGAGGTGATTATGGTAAAATGAGGTCCCTAGGGTGGGTCCTCGTCCCGTAGGACTGGTGTCCTCAGAGGAGAGGCGGTCAGGACGTAGACACGCACAGGATCACGACACACAGCAGAGGAAACCGTCACCATAGCGTCCTGCCCTCTCATGGGGCTTGAAGGCCACCCCAGCCCAGAAAAAGGCACAGCTCTCTGCCCAGGCCAGGCATTCCCTAGGAGACGTGGAGAGCCCCTCGGCCTGCCCCGCAAAGCCGGAGTGCCCGAGAGATGCCAGTCTGCACACCCAACCAACGCACCGGACCAGACCAGGCAGCAGAGACTCCAGACAGACAACTCCAAAGGGTCAGAGGACAAACCACCGCAAACAATGCCGAAGCAGAGGGAGTCCCAGGCTGCACAGGTGACAAGGGCAGTCGCCCTCATAGACGGCAAAGAAAACCTCCCGGAAACATAAGGGAAGGGATTCCATTGGTGATGGTGACTAACAGCAGCTGTTATCATATTGATAATAACAACAACATCTGTCTCAAACCCACATCCCCAAACCGTGAAACCCTCTGATAGACACGGCCTGCCCGTGGACAGGACGACCCCACTCCACAGAGATGCTGGCCTCCCCAAATTCACTCATCAAACACCAACAGGTGTTTCCTGGGAGGCAGACAAGCCGATCGCAAAGGTCCCTGGGGAGAGGAGACGAGCAGGAATCGCCAGGTGAGCCCTGAGAGAGCAGGGGGCGCCGACACCAACCACACAGGAAAGCAAACTGTCGTGGAGACGCACACGCAGCTGTGAACGGACAGGAAGGCCGCAGAGCAGAGCCCGGGACGCCCGGGTCCCCGTCAGCGCAGGAAGAGTCAGCGGAGCCGGCGTGGGGGGCGGCGAGGGGGACGAGGGGAGAGTGGACTGGGTCCTTCCACCAGGACGTGCCCAACGAGCCCCGACAGCTTAAAGACACAAGGTCCACCCAGACAGCTGCCAGAGGAAGGCGGGCTGAGTGTCTCGCTAACCTCCGAAGGGGAGACTCCGTGAGCACGAACGCAGAGGCGTCGGGCGAACAGTGGAGCTGACCGCGTAAAGTACGACAGGCGCTGCCTCGAGGCCTCGGGGGCCCCGGCTCACAGCCGTCGGCTGGCGAGGGCAGGGGCACCTGGGCCCAGGCTGGGGGAAGGGGCAGGGACGCCTGCAGGTCTGTGTACCAGCCGGACCGGGGACGCGGTGCAGGCCGAGCAGACCACAACCCCGGCCCCTTGTCCTTCCTCCCCTCCCAGCTCAGAAGCCCACTCCTCCCGGAAGCCCTCCCAGACCACCAGGCCTAGCGTCCCGTCATTCTTCTGCCTTCTCAGCCCAGTGGTCACATCCTGGCAAGGTAGGGAGCCAAGAAGGTGGGGTCCCCACTGCCTCTAGGCCCCCGGTGTCAGGGCTAGCCCACAGAGCCAGCCAGCCCTGGGGCGCCGGCACAGGGTCCCGTGGGTGGGAGAGGCCAGGAGCGGCGGGCTTCGCCCTGCGGCCCACCTGCCCGGGGGGCAAGAGCGCAGGGCCCCTCGCGCTGGTACGTACCATCCAGAAGAGGGTCCCCGTGGCCAGGGCGACGTACTGCTCGATGGTGGACAGCACGCTGAAGATGAGGCAGACCAGCACAATGAGGAAGCTGCGGGACAGGAGCACACGCGGTCAGTGCCTCAGCCAGGCCGCCCACCCCGCCCCCCAGACACGGCCCGGGCCTCGCCCACCGCCGAGGGACCGGGCCCTCCCCCCAGGGCCAGCCCCGACCGCCAGCCCCGACCGCCAGGCCTGCCCCGACCGCAGCAGGGCCAACCGCACGCGGTTGCCCCCCGCCAGGAGGGCGTGGGCTCTGACCCAGGCTACGGGCAGATGGGCCTCGGAGGCCCAGGCTGAGGAGCCAGGCGCTGCCCACACGGTCTCCAAGGATCCAGAGTGGAAACTCACGGGGCAGAGAGCCACCTGGGGACCACGGGGCCCAAGGGCCTCCTCTGGGCGGCAAACGTTCTGGACGTGGGGTGATGGTCGCAGGGCTCCGCGGGCATCCCAACAACAGGGCAGTGTGCTTGACCCGAGGGTTTGCCCCCAGGCCCCCGGGAGCACAGGCAGCCACAGAAAGAAGGCAGGCCCGGTGCTGGCCAGCTGGCCCAGACCACTCCCCAGCCTCAGTTTCCCCATCGACACAGCCCGTGGTCACTTCCTCTCAGCAGCGGACATGCAGGCAGGGACTCGGGGGTCAGCCCCGGGGCGGCCCAAGGCTGGACCCGTGTACGCCTCTCGCCCATTCCTCCTAAACCTGCCCGCCTACGGCCCGCAGAGATGCTTCTGCAAAGCTTGTCCAGGCACAGACACTGTCCTGGGGAAGGACGTCACCACCGCCTGCACCGCCCAGCCTCACAGTACAGACGGTAACACGCATCTCTGCAAGACGACGGCTGCGTCGGCTGCTTAGAGATGCTACAGACGAGGAAACCGGGGCCCAGACTCCACGCTTCCTGAGGGTGAACCCCCAGTGGCCAGACCACGGAGGGGGTGAGGCCAGGCCCCAGGAGGGCGCCAGTGTGGTCTCTCCCCTCTGACCCTCCCCTTCCCCACAAAGGGCATTTGCGATGACGCTGAGCATTATCCAGGTGGTCGGGACAGCCGCCCACACCCAGATCTGTCACCTAGTCACACCTGCAGAGCCCTGCTTCCACAAACGGTCACACTCGGGCGCAAAGGTCAGGACAGCGACACCCCTGCTGGCCCACAGTCACCGGGCCAACACTGGCTGAAGCCCCGAGCCCCGAGCCCTGTGCCCCGGGCCACTGGCCCCCAGGGTGCAGGGAGGCCCTGGTGGGGAAGGGGCAGCTGGCGCCCAGCAGGCCCGGACCGAGGTCCGCAGGTCCTGCTGCCCACAGCTGCCCGGGTCCCCCCACCTCCAGTCCCCACCGCCAGGACATGTGCGAAAAGTCCTAAACTCTCTACCGGTCTTGCCTCCTGAGGCAGAGGATGTGGACAGAACCCAGGGGGCGTCTCTGCCCCCTCGAGGTGCCACGGCGGTGACTCAGCTGCCTCGGAGGCCTGGGGCAGCGGTCGCTCTTCTCGAGGCCGGTGGCAACTGATCGCGCGCTGTCCGTCAGGACAACCTCGGCTTTGGACACAGCAGTGAGAGCTGTCTTAGAACCGCATGCCGGGCGGGGGCACAGAGGCCTGGGGCTGGGGAGGACAGGGTCTTGCCAACAGGAGGGGTCTGGCCATGGCAGCTCCGCCTGTGGACAGGCCTGAAGGGTACATCAGGGTGGGCGTCCTCAGCCTCAGCTCCTGCTCAGAAGCACACGGAGACCCCACCCCACCCCGCACTGTGCGCCCAGAACCTTGGTGGAGGCCCTGGGCCAGCGCGTGGGCCCCTACCCAGGAGCACCCCCCTGGGGGCTGCTGGGCCTCCAGGCTCAGGGCTCCCGACCCTCCACAGCGTGTCGGCCTCCGTCACACTGTCTTCTGAAGGCTCAACAGCTCCTTGAATACCTGCACACGTGCCGGTTTCAGAAAGAATCATTTCACAAAGGGTGCTTTGTCCCCTCCGAGCGTGTGGGCCCAGGAGCCTCAGTGAGGCCAAGGTTGGGCCCCTGCCCTTGGGGTGTTGGCAGCAACCTGGGTGGCCTGGCACGCCCCTTCTGCCTCTGCAGGGCTGGCCACCCCCCTCTCCATCCCAGCCTAGGTCCTGAGGTTCCAAAGTCAGGCAGCCACAGACCTCCAAGAGCTGGAGGACCAAGGCCCAAGGGAGGGGGAAAGCCGCCCTGTGCTCTGTCCGGGGTTTGGGGAGCGGGGCTGGGCGGGGGAGAGGCTCCCGCGGGTCCTGGGGCTGCCCGACCCGACTTCCCAGGGAGGTGTGTGCGTGCCAAGGTGAGGACGATGGCCTGCCTGTGCCCTGACGGCCGATCCACCCTGGGCGCACGGCCGCCGGCTCCCACCTGAGGACGTCCGTGCCGTTATCGGACATCGGACATCATTTCAGCATCTGCACCAGCAGGTGCCCGGGGAATGCAGAGGAATGTGGGGGCCGTGCCAGGGAGGTGGTCCAGCAGGAGGGTGCGCCAGGGGGCAACGGGGGGGTGGACGGCAGGACCCCACCCCCTCGCCCACGGGCTGGGCCCCCAGCGGCACCGGCGACTGGCAGGCTCAGCCCAGGCGGGCCGGACCAGGCCTTCAGGGAAGTCCACGGGGAAACCTCTTTCAACCCTGGATATTCCCCAGTGATGCTGAAAACGTGAATAAAAAACACACGCTTCACGTGCAAGGGGAATAGAGCCTGTTCAAGGCGCACTCGGAACCCAGAAGTGACAGACCCCTGCCTTCGGGCTCTGTGAGCTCTGAGCGAGGCCCAGGAGGCTGAGACGCAGCGCTGGGGCGGTCAGGGAGCGTTGGCTGCACCCTATCTGTGCGGTCAATTTCTCTGCGACCCCACGAACTGTAGCCAGGCGCCTCTGTCCAGGGGATTTCCCAGGCCAGCAGACTGGGGCGGGTTGCATTTCCTCCTCCAGGGGATCTTCCTGACTCAGGGACTGAACCCACGTCTCCTGTAGGGCAGGTGGATTCTTTGCCACTGCCCCACCTGGGGAGCGGATTCAATACATAACAATTAGGTACTTGGAAAAGTCTCATTGGTCCAGAAAAAACGTTCTGTGCGAAGGGACGGACTTTGGGAACACTGCTCGGTGAGACACCACAGTCACGGGAGGGAAAGTCCTGTGTGATTCGACTCCCACGAGGGCCCTGGAGCTCAAACCCACAGAAATGGACAACAGGATGCGGGGGCCAGGCGCGGGGCAGGGAGGCAGGGCTTCTGGGCAGACTGTGTCCCTTCGGGAGGATGAGGCTTTGAGGACGGCTGAGTTAATCGCTGCCCAGCACAGCTCAGGTCTGCGTGTCTGAGCGGTGCACTCACATGTTGTCCGAGAGGAGGTTTCACGCTACACGTGAAACCACAGCGTTTCTAAGTTAAGGGGGAAAAGAGGAAACTAAGTAAATGACATTTACACACAAGCCCTGGACTGGGGCCCGTGTTTGATTAAGGCTATAAATGAGGCTGTGTGAGGTTCAAAGACCCGCTCTCCCGGCTAGGACCTTCGGGCCGATAACAGACAAAGGACTTGTCCCACTGCCTGAACCTCAAGGCCGAACTCGGAGCGTGTGATTTAGTAGATTAGCTGCTGACGTTCAAACTCCGGCGGTATCGGAGGGGTTCCTCTTTGTACAAAAGTCGCCTGGGAGATTCCAAACATCCCTGAACAAACAGGACTGGGGAGCATGCGCCTGGACGTGGACGCCCCCGTGGCACTGGGCCTCCGGGGGATGAGGACGCCCCCGTGGCACTGGACCCCTGGCGGGGGGGCGGGGGGAGGCTTGCCTCAGGTCCCACCAGGACTCTGTAGGGCTGGGGCAACACTGCCCAACGGAATGCCAAGACATGCCCCACCCCAGTCCAGCCCGTGCCCAGCACTGCCCTGGGTGGAACAGGGTCGGGCACGTCGCCAATCACACCTCGGCCCAGGTGCTGGGCGCTGTGCACCCCCTGACCC